>NC_012879.2:13840045-14158334 GCF_000003195.3 Sorghum bicolor | reverse complement strand
ATATCCAAAATCCGCTTAGTGTCCAGCCCATCTTTGAGAAGAGCATGTGTATTCCTACATAGCACCCAAGGTTTAAAATAGTGCGCTATGGCAAATAGCGGCAACTATTTTAGAGTAGCAATAAAGCTATAGCTTAGCTATAGTAGAGCTATGACATATAGCAATTTAAAAAACATGAAATGTATAATTAGTTGATACACAAAAAACATGACAAACATGAAATTTTATGAATACAAATATGTTTACTAGATTTCAAGAGTTTGGGAACATTACTTAAAATGATATCACAACATGATTCATGAAACTCAAATGCAATTGCCCAAAAGTCCAAATTAGCATCAAAATATAAGTAAGTCATAGCTGGGTTGAAATAATAGTGCTATTGTAAAGCTAATGCTAAGCATTTAGTGCACTAAAGTGCAATTTAGTGGTTGTAGTTCACATAGCGACAAAAGAACAATGATTTAGCATGGGATCTCTCCAACCACTATAGCATTTCTATAGCCTGCTATTAAAACCATGATTGCACTTAATTTTTTTAAATGAGATTAACTCTACTTTTAAGAAACCAAGGTATCCATACAAGATCTTGTTGGGGGTTACCAACTACAAAATAGCATTACAGAGAAATGATTGTACTATACTTGCTCTTTTGTCCTTGCTTTGTGTAAAGAGGTTGACTCTAAGGTGCTATGGTTTGAATAACAAGGGTTATATGTTGACCCTCACCCACCTAAACAACTAATGTGGGACTAGTCCCACAACTTCACTTCATTATTAGGCCACAGGAGCCAAAACTTCAATGACATAGGCTACTAATGGGTTGAGGATTACAATAGTATTTCTTAATCTATCACCTCCTAGAGCAAAATGGAATGGAAATAAGTGAAAGTAAGTGAAAGATACATAATGGCTCTCAACTAGAATGACACATCTGATCATGTTGTTGGTAGGTGGTCTTTTGAAGAAGGTTAATGCAAGAATCCTTTAAATGACATGACAAACGTTCACTGGACTGGTTTGACAGGTTGCCATCACCAAATAAATGCCAATGAACCCAACGATCTATTCAAATTCATAGTAATATGTTTCAAGCAAATCTTTAAAAGAGCTCATTAATCATAGCATTTTGACAAGTGCAACCATTACTACCACAATATTAAGAACCACCTAGTCCACACCCCATACAAGAATATAAAAAATACAACATATAGGAAATGAAGCCTAGACTCTACAAGCCAGCCTATTACTAAACCAAATAGGTCATGTCCAATGAATGATTGACTGGAGGTCATTCCCATCATGCCTCAAGATCAAGCACAACGTCCAATCAACCATCCATATGAGCATCCCTAGGGGTAGGACCTCTAGCATGCTAGTCCCCCTTTTACTTGCTGTAGTTGTGCTTCTCATTGCTATTAAAGCTGATAAGGTAGGGCTGCTTGCAATTGATACAGGTGGGGAACTCCTTCTTGCTTACCATGAAGTACCTCCAACACTGTCTACAACCACCGAGTATCAGCACCAAGCTTTCATTCGATGAAATATTTGATGAAACACAGGAGCAAGGCGATGACAAGTCACTGTCATTCCCATGGTCAACCTCTACCCTCCCCGTGTGGAGTGCCAGACATAGCTGTAGGTCCAAAAGTGTGCTCCTCACACTACTGCCATGGGAGCCGCCATTGTTATCATTCCTCCACCAGCTCATGGCTGAGCACACAAAACAAGTCTGATATTAATAGACACCATTTGATATACCATGTTTGGTGAAACAAGACATGAAACTATGAAGAAGAAAGAACACAAATAGATATTTATCACATTAGGCTATAGAAGATCATATTTCAATTGATTACCTGAAGAATTAAAAGATGAAAGACTTGTCCTTGCCCCTTTGATAACTTTTTGGTTGTGGGGCTTTGAGGGGTGCCAGGGCATCTTATATAGGGGGTCAAGGAGGAAGACGCCAGTGAAGTTATTCACTAGAAATTAATATGCTCATCATCAAAGTTAATGCATGCATGGAGGTTTGGTCAAGGATCATCTTAATTTTAGTCAAAGAAATATTTTATATTATTATCCTTCAACAGACTTTGTTGGCAACCATTATTATTTCTAGTCAAAGCTAGACAAGTTTGTCCAGAAAACTTTTGGGATCCCAATATATTTTGCCAACTTGCAAGAACCAACTACCACTTAACAACTCAATAGCGCTACACAAGCTAGAAAGATCCTACCAAACCCAACCAAACTTGCAACATAAATAGCCAGCGAGAGAAAACAAGTAGCACCCAGCTGAAAACAAAAGGAGCCAACTAAGCTAACAACTATAAGCCAGCAAAGATAATTGATGGAGCCTACAACTCTAAACCAATAGAAAACTACGCTTCGAGTCAAATGAGTCCTTCAACTTCTAAATTCTTAGTTTGCCGTTAGAAATCTTGTAGTCACATCTTCATTCTCCTGAGCAAGTCTTTTCCATGAACTTGGCATCTTCCCTCTTCAAAAGTATATGCCGCGTAGACAACAATAATTTCTATCACCTTTCCTCTTCTTTTTATTCAGAGTTACCCTAGTTTGCAGTTTATGTTGAATGAGCATCCACATTAAAACTCGTATTTCATTAGAGCTTTTGTTTTTCTAGAGTTTTATCATCCTCTACTTCACAACACCTCTAAAGATTCTATTTTGTACATAGATTTGGTTTAGTATACCTAGATTTCTCATATATCCAAGTGTAAGAGTCCTTTGAGTTATTGTTTTGTACTTGAATATATCTAAAAGACTCATGAGCCTATCATATTATAACATCTCATTAGCCCATAGAGTTCTTCTAAACCTCACAACCCAACCATCACCAACCCAACAGTCATCAACCTTACACTTCCTATCCTCACAAAGATTGTAAAGCCTTTCAATCTAGCTTTAGTGGAATGTTTCTAGCCCAGATGCCATCCCAAAAAGAGGTGTTTTTGCCATTGTTAATTTTTGAAACCAGCCCCCAACTTATAGCACCTCTTGTATCTAGGATTTCCTTCTAGAATTGAGACCCATTGCTAAACTCACACGGTGAGAAAAGATTTACTTCTAAGATACTAACCCTTTAGCTTTGAGCATCCTCCATACCCATTTCCTAATAGGGCTTCATTCATTACCCTTGTATTCATGGTCCCTAACCCACGAAAGTCCTTGGGTAAACATATATTCTCCCATTTAACCATGTTATATTTAGATTTCTCATGTGGCCTCTTTCTAAAAGAGTTTAGCTCCAATGGTGTCCATCTATTGGTGGACCCCTTCCTTTAGATTATACATCCCCATAGTATATATAGGCATACTACTAAGAGAAGTGTTTGTTAGGATTATACATCTTCATAGTATATATAGGCATCCCCTTCCTTTAGATTATACATCCGTATTTGTTGGTGGACCCCCTAATGTCATGTTCTTCCCCTTCCTTCCAAGGTTGATGCTTTTTCTCCAACTTATCATTCTATTGAAACAACTAATCCCAGATGACCATTAGACATTAGAGTCCCTAAATAAGTCAAAGGCAATATCCCAACTTGATAGTTTAACATATTTGACACCCTAATTTGGTCTTCCCTTTTAACCCTTAGCACCACTACTTTGATTTATGATAATTGATTTTAAGACCTATAAGCCATTCAAAGCAGTAAAAACTTCAAATTTGTAATGTTTTAATCATCATACTCTAGGAATAGGAATGGATAGAATTGAGCTTATTAATAATTAGATCAATTCAAACAAGAATACATATTACGGGAAGATCTTGAAGCTAACATTCAGATACCAATATTGCTTCGAGTTCTCTACACATAGCACCACAAACAATGAAGCCACGACAGGCCTACTAGTCCGCATAAAGGCAATACCATGCGACAGTGAACTTCTAGTGGATGACATCTAGCACTAGACTATGATTCAACATATGGAGGCACTGAGTAGAGAAGGGGGAAGATGGCATGCGCTTAGACCAGAGGCCCCAATGTTAGGCTAAGCGGGCTAGGAGGAGCCCGTGACCCAGCCCTGGCCGACCCTTGCACCACTCAGGCGTGTGGCGGCAAGGGCGTGTGACTATTGGGTGGACCACCACACTCCTCAAACCTTCCTGCATCCGAGGAGATCCAAAATAAAATAGGGAAGTCAAAAAAGGTTGGAAAATGAATAAGGTATTTGCTCAGATAAAATAGATCAAGATTTGTTAGAAAATAAATAGTTTGCTTGTAAAGCAAGTAGTGCAAGTCTATAAGGACTCTTTCATTAATTTCTTAGAGGTTAAGTTTAGAATGCTTAGGGGTCAAGTCTCGGAGGACTATAAATTGGGGGCAGCGTAACCTTTCAGAACTTAAGCAAAAAACAATCTATTCCCCTATCCCCTTCTCTCTTCTCTTGCGCTTCCACCCTCCTGCTCCTTAGCCACACTGCAGCCGATGTTGCCCTAGCGCTGCTGCCCCCAACATAGCGCCACCTCCCCCTAGCCGGCCACCCCAAGCAAGGCCGTGACATGTAGGGTGTGCTTCTAGTTTTTAATAATTGGTAACACAAAAGCTATTAGGCTTAAGAGCACGCTCGTTAGGATGAATCTTTTTCTTTTGTTATGGTCTCTTAGGCTCTAGAGGAGTAAAGACAAATCATGTGGTTGAAGCCCATGATGCTGCACGTCCATGTTATATTCATTGATTATGGTTATTATGCTAAAACTTTCCAAAAATGAACATACATGAAAACAGTGGATCATCGTTATTAGGGCTATGATGAAAGAATAGTTCGATATGGCGAGGCTAATAGCACGACGAGGGAAGGAGTGGCATGGGAATTTGAAGTGCTTCAATAATTTTATGGAATTTTTCTGAAGATATTAGAGGCCAGCTTAGATAGTTCTGATGTGTGCATTTTATCCGTCCCATAGACGTTGTCTGCACTTTCCTTATTTTTTCTATTAAATGAAAGAATCAAGCTGTAATGATATTTCAATTCTATACCAAGCCATTTCTTTTGATACTAGAATTTGTTTTGGATTTTTTTTTCTATATATAGCTTTTGATAGACCTAGGCCGTTACATATACTGTCCTATGGGACCAATATAGTAGTTTTTTCCTTTCACTTGAGTGTGAAAAATATGACCTTTTAACTTTACTTATGGCAACACATTGACCTTTTATATATGTGAAGACTCCTTTTAGCACTGTTATATAGAAATAATAGATTAAGATATCCATTTTATGCCTATTAATTAGATCTGATGTCATAACGGTTGTTTTCTTTATAAACTTGGTGAAAACATAAATATGATTTCACTGAAGTTTAGGATATGACTTGAATAACAACACACCTGCAGAGTTAGTTGTAACCGGCACATGTGCTATGTATACGTATATATATGCAGCTTCCTTTGCTTCACATCATATGAAAGCGATTATGGACAGGACATCAACTAGCCGTGTGTGTGCCCTTCTGCATCACAACAGGTGTCTTTCTGTTGCGCTAGCGGACAAGTGATGAGAAATCGATCGATCAGAGATGCTTCCAGCTTTTGATGCATGCATGGGGTCTACTGGTGGTGCTGATCCCTGCACCCTGCAGCTGCAGCGCTGATCTGTCTCTCTATCTGTTCCAATTTGAGGGCGCGAGGTTGTTTTTCTGTTGTGGATCCGGATTCGGGGGTAGAAACGTAACGGCCAGCAAGCTAGCTGTAGCTAGCATTGTGTTGCACACATGCAAGCTAATTACACATGCATGGTCGATCTCGTTCGTGTACACCCTGTAATTTTTTGCGTGCTTCTTCCGACGATCCGATCGATCGTCGTATCCCTGCAGGCTGCAGCTACAAATACAATACGATACAAGACGGCCGTTACATGCATGCATACATGAACTTAGCTTGCTAGTTGCATTGGATCAGATCAGAAAAGAAGGTGACATGCGGTGGCACCACATAGTATATGGGGGTTCCCCAAAAAAAAAATACTGTATGTGGGGTGACAACTAGTACGTAGGTCACACGCGAGGATGGACTAGTTAGAAATATTTATGGACGTATAAGGAAAGAAGCAGATTAAAAAAGCTAACATGTAAGTAAAAAGGAAATGAATTCATATAGAAGAAAAGGAAAAATCAATCAGCTATGGAAGAATTAACAAGAAACCGTACGTGACTAAGGAAAACTCAAGCAAGCAACGTCAATGACCTTTATTTCTCAGCTGCGCCGTGGAAGATGTATGTACGTACAGGCCGGCTATAAATACATGGCTTGGTACCACGCACCACCCCGCATCTCCTATAGTAGCCCTCCTAGCTAGATCATTGGATACATAGCCAGGCCAACAGATCGGCTTCCGGCATGGGTTCCAAGCAGCAGATCGGGGTGGTCGTCGTCTTGTCATGCTTCATTGCCATCAGTGCTCTCGCCTTCCGTCCCTGCGCAGCCTGGTCGGATGCCGGCGCCACCTGGTACGGCCCTGCCAACGGCGCTGGGAGCGATGGTGCGTAAGTTCTCGTGTGTGTGCATTACCATGCATGCATGTGTATGTACACGTTTTTTCATTGCGAATGCAGCATATATGCCTTTGATATATACTATGATGACAGACGTCAATGCATGCATGGTTTAATCTATCTTTGTGTTGGTATATATATACTGTAGGTGGTGCGTGTGGGTACCAGGGTGCCGTCCACCAGCCGCCCTTCTCGTCAATGATCACCGCCGGCAGCAATTCCATCTACCAGGACGGCAAGGGCTGCGGCACCTGCTACCAGGTATTACGTTCATGCATCGTCTATCGGTTCATGCAGTGCAAGCGTATGCATGGATAATCTAGCTAAGATTACTAGCTACTAATTGTTGGGTTTGCGCCTTGTTGTACTACACATATACGTACTTCTCCAGGTGAAGTGCACCGGACACCAGTCGTGCTCCGGCAGCCCGGTGACAGTGGTCCTCACTGACCAGTGCCCCGGCGCGTGCCAGTCCGAGCCCGTCCACTTCGACCTCAGCGGGACGGCGTTCGGTGCCATGGCGAAACCCGGCCAGGCCGACCAGCTCCGAAACGTCGGCCGCCTCCCAGTCCAGTACACTCGGTAAGTGATAGTACTATATGCCTCTCACTGCTAGCTAGCTTGCCTTGCACCGTCGTCGTCCGTCCGTCGTCATCGCAGCCGATGACGCACCTGACTTGGCGCTGTCTGCACTGCAGGGTGCCGTGCAACTGGAACGGCGTGGACGTGGCCTTCAGGGTGGACGCCGGCTCGAACGCCAACTACCTGGCCATGGCCATCGAGTACGAGGCCGGGGACGGGGACCTGCGCGCCGTGGAGCTGCAGAATGGCGCGGCGGCGTGGGCGCCCATGGAGCGCTCCTGGGGCGCGGTGTGGCGGTACCAGTCGTCCGGCTCCAGTCTGCAGGCGGCCCCCCTGTCTGTCCGCCTCACCTCCGGCTCCGGCAAGACCCTCGTCGCCAGCGGCGTCATCCCCGCCGGATGGCAGCCCGGCAACACCTACCGCTCCGTCGTCAACTTCGGAGGAAACTGACGGACGATATTATATATATTAATTAATTGTTATACGTACTCATGTTATGTCTCAAATCCAAATAAGATGAAGCATGTGGCCTGCATGCTAGATCATATCTGATCTTGTCTCTGTTGATGCTGATCAGCCAATGGATAATTGTCGATCGGAAGCTCAACATATATAAATATAATATAATGCAATTACTGGAAATAAATTTTACTCCCTGTTCTGTGATGATGTTGGAGTTACGCTACAAGAATATGTTCTCAGCTTGAGAACATGCATGCATATCACTGCTGTTCGCATGCCGCCGTCATTTGGTTTTCAGCTACTCGATCAACGCAGCAAAGGCATTGAAACAGTATAAATGATTCGTTGTTTTCACTCGTCTCATTTCATTCATGTCCAAATTTACTAGGACTAGTCCAACTCTGAAACGAAGCCACGTTTCTGAAACGACACATATCACTTGGGCTCTCCTTAAGTCCTTATATATGCACATGTCCACCACACGCCTTAGCTTTCTGTATCAGCCCACAACGGAATCCCAAAATATTAGTAGTATATGTACTTTTATGTTAGTAGTATATATTTACTGTTATAGATAGCCTAATCACTAGTAAAAAAAACCTATCACTTTCAGTTTTAAGCTGTCAATTAAAACAAACGGCATTGGACAAATACCTATCATGCACTTCAGACCAGCTCCAAAATAGTCATTACGTACTATCAGTTTTAGAACCTACTTCTAAAGGACTCTGAACCAATGACATCAAGCTAGCCTCACGCATAGTGTTCTTACCATATCAGTTATGCAACAACTTATGATTATGTAACGGTGTTATTCTATTAACTTCACATTTACGATCTTGTATTATTGCATATTTAAGACATGATCTCAAATAAAAAATAAACTGCAAAGTTGTAAATCCTATGGGGGACACTACAACTTTGATGCTAGTTTTCTCTCCATCCGAGATAGTTTAATGGGTACACGAATTTATATTGAATATTTGTATAGGACTATCCCAAATAAAACATTTCTCAACAACAAAGTTTTAGATCTCTTTAGACTCAAAAATTTTGGTATAAAGTTTGTCATGCCTAGTCCGACTCCATATAGAAAAATTATGAAACTTTTTCATGTAAAGCAAGTAATACGTAGCTACAAACTGACAGATTGGTATATTTTCACTGCTACTTTGTGGCTACACCTCCACCTGCTACTTGTAGCCATAAAGTGGTAGTGGAAAACCTACTTATTATTGTTGGTTACACTATCACTTCTAGTTCTATTAGACTGAAACTTCTTATTCAACAACCCCAACATTATTTTATTTTCACAGTTTACACAAATTTCAAATATGAATTATTCATCTTTTACCTTTTTATTTATAACTCTAACCTTTCTTTGATATGCATGCACTCTGGGCCCATTTGGTTGTCTCCTGGTAGAAGTTGAGTAGCGTCCCCAGGCGTCCCATTTCAACCACCTAGGGCTAAGATTGTTGCCTACCGCCGAAAGAGCTACATGGCAAGCCCTTAACTAAATACGCCGTCATGTGAACATTGGCAGGTCTAACAAATCTACTGCGAGATAAAACTCTATAGTTTCCATGATTAATCATTTATTTATGACCTCTTTGAACAGATAAATTTCATGTCAATTAGTTCAACTTTACAGCAAAAACGTAGGAACTAGGAAAAATTTTCATGTTCCAAAGCAGACCTTACTGTGCGAATACTAAATCACATACGCCTGATTTCTTTCTTTCCTTCCAGAAGACGAACAACAATACCTAAATCTAATTGTCACCATCCATCTTTATCCTTGGGACTGAACACCTTTGTTTAGGCTTGATTCAGGTGCTGATTTTGCCCCCACGTGCCGCCTTCTAACCTCTGTCCTCACCAACCTCACGGGCATTGTGTCTACCCACAGTGCCCCCATCGCACTAATGTGGTGTAGTTGGGCTATCCCAATAACTGTCCCTTTCCTAGCCCAATCACGGTCCTTCTTGCCCGCGGCCAATGGCAGTCCCACCACTTGTTACTCAAAGGCCCCTTGGTTGACTCCTCCACGTGGCCAAGTTTGACTCCCGAAAATCTCTTGCTATAGCTAGAGAGCACAATCAACCTAGGAATAGGGATGGTTGTGGATTGGGCAAGGTGTGAGTAAAGCATTTGTCCTCCCGTGAGCGTACGAGTGACCATAAGTTTATTCATAGTTTCTAATTGATCTAACAGGTTCAGCAAGCAGATAGTGGTGGGTGACCGGATGGGCCGGTGGGCTTGTTGTGTGGGGCTTGATCAGGAACGTTCGCAAGGAAAGGAGACAAGTGGGAAGGCCATGTGGGCTCCGGTGATGGCTTTGGGCCGATCATGGCCCAAGCCGGGGAGGGAGGGAGCGGTTAGTGGCCATGGGATGGCCTTCGGCTTGGGTAGGGACGAGGCCGGCGATGGGCTTGGCCCATGCATGGATAGGGGGAGGGGGAGAGGTGGGAGGAAGGCATCAGGGTGGCTTCGACCCAAGAGGAGGTTAAGGCTTGAGCTAGCATTAGGGATAGATGTAGCACAAGAGTTGTTAGGTTTGGGCTAGCATTACGTAGAGATTTAGTCTAAGTACATAGGAAAATATTGTCTTTTGGTTTTTACTGTAGCCTTAGCACGAAATCATACTACTAGTGGATATTATAATACCATTAATTCTCATAAACTAATGATTATTCTATCCTTGACATATTATTCTCCTAGACTCAGAACGTTTGTTTTAAGAAGTCAGGATATTTTATCTTACACCTAGAACAATATACTCAATATAAAAAGAACAAAAAATTATATCTTTACATGAGATAAATGTTTATTAATAAAATATATCTAAATATATCTAAGTGAGGTCTTATTTCAAAGAATTTATTATAGGAAACATGATGCATCAGAAATTAATTTGGAATAATGTGGGTTTGTGTTAACCGTAACTTTTAAACTTTTAAAAGATATTGCATGTCTGCCAATGCGAACAGTTTTAGATTTGTTACATGCATGGAAGCATATGGAAAAAAAAAAAAGATATTGCATGGATACATACATGCGGTGCTTCTGGAGACTGGCACTAGTACTCGGTGCTTATCCCAACGCGCGCGTCCGGCTGGCTGTTGCCACGTGCCCCCATTCCCTGGAGCCTAGACCGCATCTGTGCGACCAAGTCGCGCTGGAACGCGCATCACACACCGTCGAAGCCTCAGAAAACCGCCAGCATCAACGGCCATGCGCTCGCGCTCCGTTTTACCGGCGCCACTCTCCTGAGCCTACATAAACTCTCCCGCACAGAGCTCGGAAGGGAAAGGAGACGACGCGGCGCTGATCCGATCGCGATCGAGAGGGCGAATCGTGCAGTTGGATCACGCAGCAGAGCGCGATCGAGCGAGTGACCAAGCCGTCGCATCGCGTCGAGCATTCATCGAGAGCGATCGATCGAGAGGGCGCGGCCGCAGCAGCTAGCGGCGGCGGCGTTTATTGGTGCCGCCAGCGCGCGGCCACACACAGGGCCATGGCTGGCGCCGCGTTCTTCCCGGCTGCCGTCGTTTTGTCCCTCCTCGGCGCTGCCACTCTCTTGGTGGGCTCCGCGTCGGCGGCGTGGCATGCGCAGGTGTTCGTGGTCGGCGGCGAGGCCAGGGGGTGGAGGAAGCCGACGGCGCCCAACGAGGAGAGCTACAACCACTGGGCCGTCAGGAACCGCTTCCACGTCGGCGACTTCCTCCGTAAGTGCATTCGTCATTCATTAATTCGCTACGTTTCATATATGTATATATGTATATATATGTATCGACATGCACGATGATACGTGATCCGATATGATCCTCCATCCGCCGGCGCTGCGGCATGCATATGCAGATTTCAAGTACGACATGAACGACTCGGTGCTGGTGGTGACCCGGGACGCGTACCAGCTCTGCGTGGTGGACAGGCCGACGATGCGGTTCGACGGCGGGGACACCAGGTTCCGGCTGGACCACAGCAGCTTCTTCTACTTCATCAGCGGCGCGGAAGGCCACTGCGACGCGGGGCAGCGGATGACCCTGCGCGTCATGGTGCCGCAGCAGGATCAGGGCAGCAGCAAGCCCGAAGCCCCGGCCAAGGCGCCCGCCGCGATGTCGCCCGGTGGCGAGGAGGACGAAGGTGGGACGTACGATCCTCCTCCCGGCGCTCGTCGTCCTTCCCCGCCAGGGTCCGCCGGCGCGTTTCCTGGCTCGGGCTCCTCCGTGTCCAGGCCGCCGCCGCCGCACGTGGCCGCTGGTGCCGTTGGGAATAAGACCAGCGCCGCTGGGTCTACGAACGACGCGTCGTCGTCGTCGCCGCCGTCGATCCGAGGGCATCGCGTCGTCCATGGGGTTGTCGCTCTGGCCGCGCTTCTGCTGCTCTTGCCCGCTTGAGATGCATATGGGGTCATGTATGCGTATCGCGCATGGTAGGCATTATTAGCTAGGAAATCGTTCGATCGCTTGTCAGGTCTCACTGGGTGTTACGGCACTAAATGTTGCACAATTGGCGTAACTCGTCGTTTAACTGGTTACTATATATATGCTGTGTCGTCATCACAGATGTCTAATTTGTCTTCACCAGATTCAGCAAATGTAATCTGATTTTTTTCTACAATCAGTGATAAAGGAGATTGAACGCACCACTAGTACAGAATTGCTCAAAGCCAGCGGTGGAACATAATTTTTATAGGCGATTTTAATTAAAGAACGTCTGTAAAAAAAAAATTGGCTTACCCGACTACAAAACCGCATGTGAAAATCAATTTTTACAGGCGGTTTTTCTAACAAAACCGCATTATATTTCTATGCTTGTAGAAATACATGTCAACTTGAATTTTTTGAGCTTTTCAAATGATCTTGTTTGAAAAAACTGTCAAAATGAAAGTTGTAGATCTTAAAAAGTTATGAAACTTTGTAGTTGATAATTTTTCCATTTGAAATCATCCTGTCATCGAAAACTACATTTGAATTTCTCAAATTTGAAATTCAAATTTTATAAATGACCTCGGATGAAGGAACTACCAATATAAAAGTTGTAGATCGTAAAAAGTTGTAAAACTTTGTAGTTGACGACTTTTTCATTGGAATCCGTTTAGGGCCTCAAATAATCAATTTATGCTTGGTTTATGATAGTATGTGGGGAACTAAACTCTAATCCGAACACAATTGAGTGATAGGTGGAGTGGTAGACGAGGGTACGCGCGAGGTCGAGGTCTTAAGTTCGAATCCCACCGACCGCGTAGCACGCGATTTTACGCGAAAAAATGCGCGACTTGCGCGCGAGGGCGAGGTCTTAAGTTCGAATCTCACCTAACGCGTAGCACGCGATTTTACGCGAAAAAATACGCGACTTGCGACTTGCGACGGGCGGACGAATAGCCAGTGGGCCTTCCCTGTATTAAAATCTTTTTTCCTATTTTTAAAAACCGATTTTATATTTTCTGGAAAAAGATTTCTAGAGGCGGTTGGCATAACTGAATCGCCTGTAGAAATGTATTTCCACAGACGGTTCTCAGTTACCCGCCTGTGGAAAAATTTATTTCCACAGGCCACCAAACACAGGCGGTTCGCCAAACCGCCTGTAAAAAGGGGTTACGAACCGCCTGTATAGTACCTCTGTACTAGTGCACATAAAACATACTTTAGCAGATCCCTTTTTCCCTAAATTTTTTTAATTAATTTCTTAAAACTGTTGGAATGATCTCCACCAAAGGCCTAATCGGGCCTTGACCTGCGTTCTGATCGGGGGCGCCCAGCCCATCTATGGTTGGAGGGCTCCTTTCACACTGCTTTATAAATAAAGGTGGGGGCCGGCGGCTCTCAGTACGAGATTTACCGTGAGCCGCCATTCCCCACTGACAAACCCTAAACCCAATCTAGAGAGGGGCGCAACCAGTGACCGGAAGCCCTCTACGCCGGCACTGCACTGCACTGCACCACCGTTCTTCACCGCTGGTCGCCACTACACCATCGAGTCTACCCCATCTGTCGCTGCCCGTGCGCAGATCTGCATCGGCGAACCAGCGATGGCCAGATCTGGATCTTCCACTACGCCTGCTTCTACTTCCTCCGATGGTATGAACCCCACTACTTCCCCTTTCCTCTGGATCTCCTAGATCTTGAATAAGTGCACTCATTCACACCGAATAGAGAATGGTTACCCCACTGATCTACTGCTAGTCGGTCCTAGGGTTTTAACAAAAACCTCTCCTCAATCTCTCAAACAACAAAAAAAAATCTTAAGGGTTTTGCCTTGTTTTTCTCTAAAAGCGAGGTTGTTGATGATAATATATATTCAGGTGCGGATTCAATCCCCCAATGGCAGTTCAGAAGAACATCTCAGACAGTCGGGCGACATAACGCGTCGTTGTGTCCCTGTGCCATCCGTTCCCAATCGATAATAAGAGGAGGAAACGGGGAGAAAGAGGTAAGAGATATTTTTTAACCACTAACATGTGGGTCTCATCACCTATAAAGGGTTGATTTTATTTTTCTCAATCTACTAGAGCACGTATCCTCTATACAACTCAGTCTTTTTAAATCTCCTAGTCGTGATTTTAAGTTAAGAGAAAAGGAAGAAGGAATGAAAGTTGATGTTGTCCTAAATACTATATCAGCATGGCTATTTTATTTGATAATCTTTGTCAACGTAATCTTTGTCGCCAAAAAAAAAACACGGTACATTTTCTATCTCCTATACAACATTCTAAGAGAAAAGGAAAAACGATGGAGATCGATGTTGATCCTAAATACTACTCCCTCTATAGTCTATCCCAAATTTACTAACGTTTTAGCTCTGGACATAAGTCCCACAAAAAGTGTCGTTCTGCTATAGAACCATATCCCGGCAAACATCCCGAATCATTTGTTTAAGGAAAAAATAATCGATGGGAGTGCATAGTTTTTTATGAAAGGTTGCTGCAGTGATAGATATTAGTTGCTGCCTGCATTGGCCTTTGTGGTTGTATTAGTGATAAGACATATGAAAGATGTATAAACTGTAACTTTGTAGGGGTATGCAGGGTCATTTTGTTTCTTCCTTGGTATCCACCACGAATCCTAAAACAACAATAAATTTAGGACAGAGGGAGTATATCGATATGGATATTATCTAATAATCTTTGTTAAGTTAACCTTTGTCCCCACAAAAACACTGAGCAATTTATTCCTTAGGACACGAATTGTGGAATTCGCTCTTACAAGACCATTTGCTCCCTTCATTTGTAGTGGTTCACTTTGTTTCATCAAATTAACAGACATTTTTGTTTGGATAAGCTAGAACTAGCTACTAGTTTGAACTAAAAATAAGTACAGTTGATTAGCTAGTTGACTAATAACTAGTTGAAAACATGATTAAGAAATTTAGCATGTTTCTTAGCTTTTTGTTTGGATGGATATTAGAGCAACTCAAATAGAGTTGGTAAAAATATATGGCTAAACTCATTATTTAGTCAAGCTCTAAAATAGAAACCTAAGCCAAAAAAAAAACAAAACTCCAACTGTCTTTCCAATAGGGTGAGGCGAATGGCTATCTAGCATGAGAAAATTCCAGGATACATGACTTGCTATTTTAGAAAGCCAGATACAATAACTGTTGGACTCTCTTTTTTTTTCCTAAAATAGCCAAATATAGATTACACAACTTGGATAGCTTTTCTGTTGAAGTTGCTCTTAGGACTAAGTTTAGCTAATTTTTAGCTAGGTAACAATTAATCTTAGTATACAAAACAGGTCTATAAACTAGGCGGAAGGTAACAAATAAACATTCCTCAAAGAAAAGTTTATAAACTTATAAAAATATTGTTTCTTGTTATTTTTGTAATTGAAGTACTAGCAGTAGTTTTGATCTTGCTCATTTTCATGGAATAAAATGATTTTTTTACTAAAGCACACGAGTAACCTTGACAAGTTGACATTATTTCTACGCTGGCAAAAAAAAGTACGCTGAAATGCGTGTCAAGCATATAATCCCAACTATAAAATTGATACGAGTCAAACTAGTTTAATTTTGATTAAATTTATAGTAAATAATATTAATATTTATTTCGCTAACTAAGTTTACTAAAAAATAATATTTATAACTAACTTAATTATACTTATTTCGAATTTAATTATTTTATATAATTTAATCAAATTATAAATTATTTGATTCCACAAAAAATAATAATTGCACCACGGTGTTTACATTTATTGGTACAATTACGTCAAATGGTGATACCGAAACGTCTTAACTTTTCGTTTCCTAGTACACCATTTTCCGCCTTCGTTGTTCACGACACGGGGCTCTTGAGTCTGAGTGTCTGACCATCCCGTCCCGTCCACCCGCCGCGCGGCAAGCCCGCGCCTCCAGGTCCAGGCTCCACACCTCCCCTTCCCGCCGCACCGCCAATGGCTTCGCGCCTCCGCCTCGTCGGCTCGACCCCAAGCACAGACGCGGACTCCGCCCAGAACCCAGGCATCTCCGGCAACGCAGCGGGGGAGGGGGAGGGGGAGCGACTGGGAGAGGCGAAGACGCCGGAGCCGCCGCGACAGGAGGTGACGGACCTTGGCGGCGGCAGCGAGGTGGTCTACATCCCCCGGTTCGTGGCCCGGGAGAAGGCGTGGGGGTGGTTCGACTACCTCGACAAGTCCATCCCCTGGACGCGCCCCGAAATCCGCGTCTTCGGCCGCTCTGCCAAACAGGTCCGTACCGCCTCCATCAGGCATTAGCCTTTTTTTTTTTGGCGAGGAGGCATTAGCCATTTCTTGCGCTGCCTTCAGAGGTTCTTTAAGCATTGGGCCACCCGGTAGGCCTGCTATTTAGGCGAAATCAAGTGCTAATCCTGCAAGAAATTTGCTCCAGCGTGGTGGGCCGTCAGAAGGGGATACTCCGTACATATTGCGATGGTGAGCTTGATCCTTGACCAGATCTTTGCCTTTAGGCGCTATTGCCTTATTGGTTCTGGCTCTGGGTAGCCAATGTATTTTTGTGAAACATCAAGCTCCAGTGGGTTTAGAAATTTAGCTATAAACCTATAACAATCTGATCACACCAGGGGCTCGAGGCTGTACCATTTGGTTTTATGCCAGTACATGGGCCTTGCTGGGTTGGGGTTTTTGGAACTTTTGCTCCAAATGAAACTTAAGTTATATGAACCAGTTCCAATTCGTGTAAATTGATTGAAACCAAGCATTGCCATATCATAGTTCAACAAAATGAAGTTTACATCAGTCACAAGCAGGGGCTCACAATTCAATAACTCGTAATCGCTAGTGCGAAGCAGTAGTAGAACACAGTGAGCTTTTTTCTTTTTTCTTTTGTTTTTTTTTTTAAAAAATATGGCAAGAGGGTAAATGAGTTTTAAACAGAATAAAGACCGGGGCTAACTAAAGAGGCCCCGCACACATGCCCTAAACATCCACCGTGGTGCCCCACTCAAAAGGCACCAAACCAAACAGAAAGACAGGTAAATTACACTGAAACAAGTGTCCTTTTCCTTGGTTTGAATTCTTTTTTACTTGCATAGCCATTTGTGCTGTCAGGAAGCAGTTCTGAAAAATTCTCCGATTCTGCTCTTTCCATAGGTTCCACGGGACATAAATGGCCAAGCCATTGAAACTCCGCTGTTTTTTTAACCTTGTCATTGCTTTCCACCAAGAGATGGATGATGAATCGTTCACATGTTGGATCAGAACAGTGTCAAAGTGTTCCCAGGCCAACGTTTGACACCAAACAAGTTTGGCCAAAGGGCTATGGAGGCACAGGTGTAGGCTGGTTTCAAGTGGCCCATTGTACAAAATGCAACAGTCCTGGTGAGGCCATCCCCTTGGAGCCAATTATCCGCCACGAGAATTTTGCTCTGTATGAGCGTCCAAGCAAACAACTTACACTTGTTCCTGTGTGAGCTTTCCAAATTAGGTTTGGCTTGTATCTTCTATATGAGAGAGCCTAAAGGGTGTTGTTGTTCTGGACCAAGGTCCTCGAACCCTGGGATGTCGCACAAGCAAAATCAGACTCGACGAATGGCGAGAAAGAGAGATGCAAGCGACACAAGATGAGTGGTTTTATTAAACTTCCTCCCCCCTGCTTTACAATCCTCAGTGAGGGCTATTTATACATGCCTGTAGGCTTTTGCTGGACGTAAATACCCTTACAACTACTCCATATCCGAGGAATATTCTTTGCCGCTCGAGGCTTGCTCACCATTTGGGGGTTCCCGCCTGCCTTGGTTGACACCCGGCCGAGCTGCTCCGACCGGCTCCGGATGTGCTGCCGCCCTTTAGTCCGACAAGGCGGCCACCAGCCGACAGAAACTGTCGGCCGCACCTGGTTGGTCGGCTCTCGCCGTGGTGAAAACCGCAGGGAAACTGATGACCGCACTGTCGCAGCCATTCGCCTAGCAAGACCTGCAAGGAAGATGACAACCACATTGTTGACAACGATTCGCCTGTCGGCGAAGAGGGGATTACAGTGCCTGCCCTGTTTTAACAGAGCCAGAACCCGGGTCCTCTCATTTTGCCAAAGCGAAATGCAGGCTCGCATACGCTCCCTTTCACCCCCGCTTCGTTTATGCGATACCCTTGGGCGGTAACTGAGCCGTGTGGGGGTGACCAGAGGCGGGGCCTGCCCTGTGTAACTAATGTGTAGGGTCACTGCGACAAAAGTCTCCATCAATACAGCTTACTGGTAGGACCCCTTGCCAAGCATACTAAAACTAATAGATAAAAGGTGGGTCTTCAGCTGAACTTCATTGGCAGAAGAGATGGACATTAGTAGAGTGGCAAAAAGAGATGTGTGATTTTCGATTGCTGAGGCAAGAATGTATTTCCCATTAGTTGGGGAAGCAAACTTTTATCTAATGTGAATTGTAATTTTTGTAGGAAGCCACTAATCCAGGTATCTCTTTCTCTTGCTTTTTCTGCAGCCTAGAGATGTGTGCTATGTTGCAGATGAAGGGTTAACTGTTTTGAAATATAGTGGTCATCAGCCTCATGCACATTCTTGGGATGAATTCCCCGTGCTCAAGGACATCTTGAAGTTGGTAAGGAGTGTTCCATAGATACTCTTCATATTGTTACTGTAACTGGTAAAAACTATCTGGCAGACTGGCACTGTACTTGGTAGGTATCATGTAGTTTGTGTTTGACAACTACTCTACTACAGTAGGAATGCCATTGCAAGATATCAGAATTCATCATTGCTTGTGAATTTGCTGATTCATTAATGTTCATTAGGTCCATGAAGCCCTTCCCGGGAGCTATTTTAACAGCTTGCTCCTGAACAGATACGAGACAGGTTCAGACTACGTTTCATGGCATGCTGATGATGAGCCCCTCTACGGACCGACTCCAGAGATAGCATCTGTCACCTTTGGGTGTGAACGCGACTTCTTACTTAGGAAGAAGCCTGCCAAATCGCAAGGTACGGTCCTAGTATTCTGTTATCGTAGCACATCATTTAGCCGGTATTGATTCGCTATAAACATATACCAGCCATTTCTGCATCTGGAGAAGCTGGTCGAAAGCGGCTCAAGGTCGCTGCATCTCAAAAGCAGCATTCTTTTCTTCTGAAGCATGGCTCGCTGCTTGTGATGAGAGGCTACACCCAGCGGGACTGGCAGCACTCAGTTCCGAAGCGAGCCAAAGTGAGCTCACCGAGGATCAATCTGACTTTCAGGCATGTGCTGTCCTAAACAGCCTTAGCTGGAAAGTTTTGTGATTCTTGCTCACTTGAATGTTTTGCGGCAATGTATGTATGATATTATGAACATCACATCAACTCAGTTCATATGTGGGCTTGTGTTTAGCACTACTCACTGAACAGTTGTGCCTAACATGTTACGCAAGTTTTCTTGTTGCTGCACAGTTATGACCGCAGACTGGAGACACTGCAGACCCCGGTTTTGGAACAAAAGGAAGTTGCGTCTATACGGACATACGGTCCATCACGTGCACATCAGATCTAAAAATGAAATGTGATGCATATCTTCTTGAATTCAGAATAGCACTGCCTCAACAAAAGCTCAAGCATTATTATTATCATTACTAAACCGATTTTCAGAACAAACAGTGCAAGCCACCGGAACATTCTTTTTTAGCGTGTTGATTTTATGCTCTAAAGCCAAGCGACAAATCACTTGCATTGCCGCCAAGCTGATACTCTCCGACACACCTTTACCGTCACGTCTTATGGATTTTATTTTATTGGAAAAAAAGGAGAAACCTCTGCTTTTAAGAAAGCAATTCGTCCGATACATCACTGGGAATACCAGTTTAACAGGGCAGAAATCACGTAGTACTAGGGCAATCGAAAGGGGGCCAAAAATTGGGTGCCCAAAGCTAGTTTTACAAGTGCCACTGATTTATTGCATACAACATTTCTACAGGAGTTTAATGACTTAGTACTATGTCCTGCAAAAGAGCTAATAGGTATGTTACATAACCTCTGACCCTCTCTAAGATATACAAAACAACCCGGGGATGCCATGCCATAGCTTAATGGGCAACATGTGCCTGCTTCTAATAACATTACAAACAAATCCTATTCCACTGTTCTATACTAACGTGTTGCTATCGAAACAAACATTTCCTACATTACAACTGTCAATTGCAAGGGGTCAATCAATGAGATATCCACATTCCCGAACGACTGCCTGCCTGTGAAATCTGCATCCTACTATGAATGGTCAGCTGAGAAAGCAAGATTATGTTGCTTTTGCTGTACGTTTTTTCCACACGCTCTGCACATTCAACACGAAACAAATTGGTGAGAATATTAATTCAAAAGATGAAAAGATTCGGTTCAGTATCAAAACATAGGTTAGGCTCGGAACACAGAATGCACTCACAAGAGTTTCATTGTCTGATTCCACCTTGTTGCTCAAAGTATGGTCATCCAGCTTTTCCACATCTTTCATTTCCACATCTTTGGACTCCTTTCCTGCCTTCCCTTTCGTTTCCACATCTTTTGAGTCCTTCCCTGCCTTCTCTTTCACTTCCATGTATTTGGACTCTTCCCCTGCCTTCTCTTTCATTTTTACATCTTTCGAGTCCTTTACTGGCTTCTCTTGCACTTCTGTATCTTTGGATTCTTTCCCTGCCTTCTCTTTCATTTTTACATCTTTGGACTCCTTCCCTACCTTCTCTTTCATTTCCACGTCTTTGGAATCCTTCCCTGCCTTCTCTTTCGTTTCCACGTCTTTGGAGTCCTTCCCTGCCTTCTCTTTTGTTTCCATGTCTTTGGAGCCCTTCTCTTTCTTTTCCACGCCTTTGGAGTCCTTCCTTGCCTTCTCTTTCATTTCCATGCCTTTGGAGTCCTTCCCTGACTTCTCTTTTATTTTCACATCTTTAGAATCTTTACTGGCCTTCTCTTTCTCAGCTGAGCTAACTACTACTTCCTCCATGTGGCTATCTGCGGTATAAAAGAACACATTAGGCTCCGCTATGACGAAGGCATGCATATCATGAAAACAACATGCTCATACAATCAATGATAACTCATTAAGCAATCGTACCAGAGGTTACATCTTTGTCAACATCTGAGTGAGCAAGAGAACTGGATGAATCTGAATCATTACCAACAGCTCCACTACCCTCTTCGACAGAATTGTTTCTTCCTGCAGTCTTTCTTCGTTTGTTCTTTGGTTGCCCTTTCTTCTTTGGAGGTAAGGACCTATATAGATGGAGTAAACAGATGAATTGCACATGGTTACAAAATTGAATCATTACCACATTTCAAATCCATACTGGCTCACCTCTTTTTTGACTTCGGTTGGCTAGGCGGAGACTTGCTGCTGCTAGTTCTCTCCAGTGCTCTGCAAGGTGACTGGTGTCAATAGTTCATAAATGGCACATGTTACTATACATATACAGAGGACTAGAAAACTGTGCATGGGCTTGTTTCTTAGCTTCCAACAGTGGCACAGCTTACCTTCCTTGGTTTGTCCCAAGATGATCCTTCTTTTGCTTCTGCAATATTGAGTAAACAAAAATGAGTCAACAGTATCTTCTACACTGAAAAAGACAAGGAAAGCATTAAAAATACTCCACCTTTACTGATGAGTCATTACTTTCAATCAGTACCCACTTCTCTTTAGCCAAGCTAAGCACTTCAACATCTCCGTCATCGTATAGCACCTATGAAGGGAAGTACAATCGTATAAGTTCATCCACTGTCTACAAATTTCTCAGTTTGGACTGAATTTTTTTTCTCGAACAACGCATTTGGACTGAAATTATCATCTCTACAACTTCTACATGTTGAAATGGCATCGAGTTGGTACAAAAGTTCCTACTGTGAGCACCAAGCACTCACAGTCCAGTGGTATAAACAAACAATACTAAAGGTATACCAGTGGTTCAGTATTTTTCACCTTTTGGAAAGGTAACCTACATCATAAATACACACTGCTAAAGCACAGCTGCTATAGTGGTATTGGTGATTCACAAGTGGCTTAAATAGCAGCAGCTAATTGTCATTTTGTACTTGCAAAATCCTGTGCACAATCATCAAGTGAAGGCGGGTAATGGTACCTGAGTGAACACTTATTTACACAAAGAAATGACATATGTTGTGTTTTTTTCTCAAACAACACAGAAGACCTATGCATATCATTTCATTAAGCAAAGAGAAGTACGCCTGGGAATGGGTTGCAATCCAGCCCTAACCCTAATCCAATCCTAAGATATTAAGGAGTAGACCCAGCCCCACTCTGATCCCAACTGAGTTGATTCAGTCTGATCCGATCCGTTCTTTAAAGCCTCATCATCCTAATCCACCCCCGATCCTTTTTGAACCCACAGGCCAATCCTACACCACAATCCAAGGGCCTTCACAAACAAACAAGCACTGCCACGAGCTAATTGAATTAGTACTGATCCACGGGCTCATGCACCGCATGCACTAGAGGACGAGGAGGAGGCTTCTTCTTGGACGACGTGGGTGCGAAGACCTCAGCAGGCTTGGTAGCGGAGGCCTGCTGCGTGCTGGAGGATGGATTGTGGCAACGGATCCAAGGAATCGCTGCAGCTGTCGCCCTCAACCTGTGTCGCTGCCACCGACTCCTCAACCCACACCGCCGCTGCCACCGCCTCTCAGCTCCCGAGGACCCGCCCGGCCACCCCGCTCCTCGAGTCCTCGAAAAGACTCTACGAGGGAGACGCAAAGAGCAGAATCCGGAATCCTCAGGCCAACCCTCTTCCAACGATCCTTCCACCGACTCAGGCCATGTGTACAGGCGTACAGCCCAGCCCTTTAACAGGCCAATCCAATCCAACTCGACCCTCTTGTATACATGGCCCATAGATGATCCGTAGAAGTAGGCCTGTGAGTTGGGGGGGGGGGCCTTTCGGCCCTTGGGGTGACACGATCCATTCCCAGGCGTAAGTACGAGAGGCTACAGATACGGTATTTTGTATACCATTTTCAGATTTAAAATTTAAAATGATCAAATGCACATTGTGCTACTTAATGGAAATATTTTCTTAAACATACTTAATCGAAGTATTTATTTGTAAGCTTCAAAATATCAAATATTTATCTAAAAAGTTCAATTTTAAAATTTATGTGCAAATAACATTTTAGCTGAGATAGATTGAAGCGTACAGAAGTGTTACATAGGCAATAAACAACAACGGCACTACATTGCAAACACTATAAAGGAACCAGATGTTTGCAACAGCTTCAGATGCCACAAGTCATTACAATAAAAGTCGTGATTTCAAAATAATCGTGATTTCAAACACAAGATAAACTAATATTCTGTGACACTAAAGTTTTTAAGCAACAACAGTAGTACCTATCCTAGTCATTTAATAACAATACAAGGCAGACCAGAAAAAGTCAATTTTTTAAGCAACAACAGTAATACCTACCCTACACATTTAATAGCAATCCAAGCAGACTGGAAAGTCATTACATTTGCAAATACTCAGTTGCATTCACCAACATAGAAAGTGTCCAAACACATGTAAACTGTTCTTTACAGTTGTACTTACAGAAGTAAAGATGGATGAAACAAATTACAGAGAATAAAATATGAATTCGTCATTTCGAGGAGCTTACCGTATGTTTTTTCTTGGATGAATCGTATGATTGCACGGCGCCTTCATAAAATCTAACAACCAAAAAAAAACAAAAAAAAAATCAACCCCCACTTTCAGTAATAAACTAATTGCAATAACAACAATAACATTTACAAGACAACATACCTCTTATCCAAAGGCCACCAAACTTTTATTCGGTGTCCTATCAAGTTTTTACCACTTGAGTCCTGTGTTGCGCACTGCAGGCATAAACACATTCTTAGCAGCCACAAGACAATAGAAGGAAAATTACTTGCACAAATTTGAATATGGCCAAGAATATATATGCTTCCTTCCAATGACTGACATGATTTGCACAAAAGCTATGGCTAACACAATGGGCTTATAGAATAGAATAGACTTGTAATCAATTAATCATTACCTTTACTAAACCAGAAATTGGTTTTGACTTTTGCCCTTTGAGTGACCCATTTAGACTTCTCGGTTCAACAGTTCTCTTAGTACTGTCTGCATCAGCAGACTTCTGAAAAAGGTTGAATAAGAATAGAAAAAATCATAAACTAAACCTCCAAAGTTTTGTTGATTATATAGATACCATAGAGATGTAAGAAATCACCTTTGGGACACTGTTCAAAGTATCAATATGGGATTTCTTCGCACCCTTATTTCCTTTAGATACAGGGGTTTTAGTACTAGGAGATACTAACAGTTCCGTATCAGTTGAATAATCTCTGTTTTTCTCCTTCAATTTAGTTTCCAAGGAGACACTGGTCCTCTCTGTGTTAGGAGTATGTAGTAGACGCTCATCACTGTTTCTACTACCTTTTGCTGAATGTGGTCTACTCTTGGAAATTGATCTTTTGCGTTTAGGTGAAGAAAAATCGAGTGGTTTCTTGTTACTATCTTCTGTATCTGTCTGATGCTTCTTAGGCTTGCCCTTCGGTGATTTCTCCAAATCTTCTCGGTTGTTCAAGTTAATTTCTCTTACTAAACCCAGGACATCATCATCATTCCCTGCATTTACTGAACTACTAGATGGTGCCTTCTGCTTTTTCCCCGCCTTCTTTTCTCCTCGCGATTTAAGAAGTTTGACAATTTTCCCAAGAGGAACTTCATTTCCAAATTCATCAGTCACATCAATAAGCATCTTTTGTTTGGGAGATTCAACCTGGAAATACATTAAAAAAACAAAATAGTGCAGTTGAGACAACAGATAAAGAAAGCTGAGCTATAATATCAACCTATTATGCATTAAATACCTTATCCATGTTTGCAGTCATTACAGCCTCAAAGTGAGCCAGTACTTTCTCACATCCCAGCCAAATCTGCTCATAATTCTCCTGCACAATATTACATAACTATCAATACCAGAAGCCTTATGAACTATCAAGCAGTTATCTCATGATTCGTTGGAACACACACCACAGAATTTTCATTTTGGTTATCCTGAAGTGGCGCGTAAAGTTGAGCAGGCAATGGAACTGTTTGAGTTTCTGAT
Source organism: Sorghum bicolor (assembly GCF_000003195.3). NCBI lineage: Eukaryota > Viridiplantae > Streptophyta > Magnoliopsida > Poales > Poaceae > Sorghum > Sorghum bicolor. The sequence goes on along the minus strand of NC_012879.2, from coordinate 14,133,235 downwards.
AAACTCGTTTGTTCTTGGCAAAACCTCTTTGCAATAAGAGTACCAAGATCACATATAGCATACAGAGTCTGCAAACAGCATATAACTATATAAGAACATAAGTCACACTTAGTAGCAATGATCATGTGTACAGCAACCCAAATGAAGAGAAAGCAGTCAAAACATATTTTTACCTTGGTCTTATTTCCATCAACCACATCCTGTGAAGATTTGATACTTTTGAATATAGATATTATTGTAGTGAAGCTGTCCTTTTTCATGCCTGGAACACTATGTTGCAAACCTTCTTCCCCCAGGAGGATTGAAAAAATAAGATGTAGTCGCCTGGAAAAAGTTTTTTCATAAATATATGCATGTAGAACCACAGGCTATTTCAGCTAGAAGAGTCAATGTGGACACATTTTGATTCCTTAGCCCAATGATTCCACACTTTACAAAATAAACTAGAATGGACCTTACATTAACAGCTAATGGTGAATCATTGGAAATAACCCACATAAGATGCAACCTTTTAGCAACTATGTGGGATTTGGTTGGCCCATGCCAAGTAAATCCTTCACAATATTGAAACCCATTTTAGAGCCAACAATTTACCCTATTGTCAAAAACTCAAAATTCAACACATCAACATTATAAAGGCAAGCAATGTTCAAGCATGATATCAAGTAAAATTGAATAGAATAATATTATGAAGATAACAAACTAGAACATAAGGTTATTATCAGATACCAGTAAATTGCACCGAATCCATGATATCCGAACATATTTCAATGCAAGGATGCAGATTATGAAATATTATTTTTTGAACAAGACAAGTAAATTCATGATAACAAGAGAGCAGCACAGAAAGAGCTATATTAGATACCAGTAAATTGGACCAAATGCTTTGACATTTTCATGTTCTTCGATGCCTGGGGATGAAGGATCATGAGCGAGGGCATGAACCAAAAAGGAAATTATATATTCTGGGTAAGCCGTCAGCAAATTCATATCTGCTTGGACTGAAAGTTGGCGCATCTTAGCTTGTTGGCATATCTGAACCACTTCAGTCAGATTGTGCTTGAACTGAGAAATGCATGGAAACAAGAGAAAGTAAAAATGAGACTCAATTATTATCTTTCAAAAAGAATCAGTATGTAGGCTTGTTAACAATATGAACCTCTTCGTACTGCGGGGCATGATAATCATTAACACCAAACATGAAGGCGCAAGCATATTTTGCATCCAAGGCCCTTTCCTTGATATATTGAAGTACTTTACAAAGAAATAATTTCCTCACCTGAGGAAAATCATCCTGGAAAAGAATAGAAATATGAATCTACAAAGATGGTGACATAATATAAAAGAGAACAATTGCATTCAAAAAAATACAAAAGAGAACAATGAGGAAGCATGCCAAGCAGCATTGTCCCAAGGAAATACCTGTGAAATCCTCAAAGTCAAATAAAATACATCAACAGGCACTTTATGGTCCCATTGTTTTGATAAGCGGAGAACAGCTTTTGCTGCTGCAAGCCTCAAATGGGCCTTATCAACAGCACTGCAGTGATATAAAATATTTAATATTATATAGTGCGGAATGTCTACATCACAATTGAAGGGTATGTATCTGCTGGTACCTTGAGGCCATATTTGGAGATATATCACCATAGGTAAGAATATTCTTCAGAATATCAATTAACTTCTCTATTCCTGGCTGTGCATGAGCATCTTTGCAAGGTAGATAGCTCTTCACCAAAGTTTTGATGCCATAAATCTGCAAAATAAAATAACACAAGAGACATAACCAACAGTCAAGGGCCATTGATGGTTGCATTGTAAGTAAAATACCATAACTTCACTGACCTTCAGCAAACAATTCTGTGTACTATCACCCCATTCAGATTTATTAGAAGAATTTTGAACCATATCCTGTGGGCACATGGAAATGTGATGACAATGGTATAAAATAGAATTGGGAATTTTAAGAGAGCAAGTCTTACATCATTGCACTCAAGAATTTTTTTAGTTATGAAACGTATTATCTCTTCTTTCCGTGTTTCAAAAATTGGCATCGCTATCTGGGCTATACAACCCAAAGATTGCAAGATAGATGGTATATTCACTTTCTTCTCTTCCAACAAATCCACAAGCCTCTACAAGGTTGCAAATGAAACAAATAATTAAATAATGTACTTGAACTGCCAATAGTATATGCTATAGCATGGAAAAATAGTAACAGAAGGAATTAAGTTTACAATTGATACCTTGTACAGAACAGATAGTGACATAAGACCATCATCTTTTGTAATGGCAGCAAGTGCATGAACAGAGTATTTAGCCTGCCTCCGTGTACCCTCTAAGCATAAACGCTCTAATAGAAGATCAAGGGAACTGAAATAGAAGCCACATCAATTTAGTTATGTAACCTTAGTAGTTAGTATCAAGACAGATCATAGGATCCCAAAAAAAACAAGATGCTTTTAAGAAGCTGCACCTTGTTGAGGCTAGCTGTTCACGAATATTGCCACCAGCCTTTGATAACACATGTGCAATACCCTCTTTAAGCACTTCATTATCCTCTTTCAGGAGTTCAACAATGTCTTCTTCAAGTCCCGACAAAAGAGACGGAAAAAAACTAGATATTGCCTGCACAAAGAACGGATTAAGAAGTTAGAAACATTAAAACAATATTTGAACGAAGGGACATCACAGTACATTGGAGATACAAGTACTTCCACTAAAAAACATCATTGTACTTGCAGACAAATTTCTAAACTTTTATGACTTATCTGAGTACATTGGAGATACAAGTGTAGTTAATTCCAATTTCTAAACCTTTTGTGACTTATCTCACTGTACCCTACCTTTTAGCTACATTGTCTCTAAAGCATCAGACTAAACAAACAAATTGACCTGAAGATTTCAAACATTCAAGAAACTCCAGAAGTTATTCAACTTTCTAAATATGAACAAACAAATAATTCATTACAAAACAGTGTGGCCAATATGTTGCACAGAAAGAAAACAGTGATTCAGGATAACATCTTACCGTTAGAAGATTCATGCATGATGAGATGAGTTTTGTATTCCCAGAAGTCTTATTTTCAGATGCTTCTGAAAGGATCTCTTTTGCATACTCCTTGTTTACAAGTAAATATGAACATCTCATTGTTAATGTGCCAACAAAATTATAAAGCACATGTTTTTCACCAAGTATCTTAAGAAACTCTGCCTGCAGATTACATATCAATTCAAATTGTCTTAGCATGGCATATTCAGAGAACAAGTCAAATAGGTAAAATTGCTGAAAATGTCTTTGACCAATGGCAGAATATACACAGGTAACTACTACTCCCTCTGTTCCCATTTATAGCTCGTTTTGGTTTTTCCAGATATGATTTTTATTATGTATCTAGACATATTGTAATATCTAGGTGCATAGCAAAAGTTATGTACCTAGAAAAAGACAAAACTACCTATAACTTGGGACAGGGAGTATTGTCTACGTTTAGTTTGCAAACATCTCGCTCCTCTGTAGCAATTGATAAAACAAATGCAATGAAAAGCAGCAAAAGCTTGAATCAGGAACAGGCAAGAGGCATCTTTTTCTCAGTTTTTCCTTTCTATTTTACATCTCGATTTTAGGAACATATATATAAGATGCTTGAAAAAGAAGGTACCCGAAGAGACCAAGCTTTCTCAAATGCAGTTGAACAATTAAGCAGGCTAGAGAATATATTCCAGATATCGGCATCTTTTAGCTGATGAAGCATGTTCAAGTTCTCCTCACACTTTGCAGAGTCACTGAATAAGCGAGAGATGCTCCGGAAACATCCAGAGATTCTTTTTTGCAGATCAGGGGCATCTTCCTGCATTAAAAAAAAGGAATAAATAAGGTAGCCAAATCAATCACAGTGACTTTGCAATACATTCAAGATTCAACTAACCTGACTTAGTTGCCGAAGCGATATGTATTTCAGCATTTCTTGTTGCAGTCTGATATTACAAGGGGAACATAAACATATCAAAACCATTTTCAGAAAGAGCTCAACATCAATGTACACAATCTATGGACAGAAGATCAGACCTTTGCTTTTGCAGGAGAATTTGTTCAAGAGCTTTCATCTCAACTTTATCAAAGTATGTCGCAGCTGTAACCCAATGTTTCACTCTTCCCTTCATTGGAAACTCTGGTGGGAACAATGAACCGCATAAAATAGAGTCGATTGACTCTGGCCTGCACCAAATAAAGCAACCAAATGGGCGATCTCATAGGCTCACACTGCATTACACAAATAACACAATAACAGTAGGGCTCTCCCCTACCGCATTTCAAAAAGAAGGCGATAAAAAATCATTTCACCTCAACAAAAAAAGCTATACCATTAAACAAATTTACATGTAATAATGTACAAATCAGATATCCACAATGGAATAAATATGAATATCTGCACAATAGAACAAGAACACAGTCTCATAAATGTTCGAAACGCTACATACCAGCAGTAAACTTACAAAAAAGTTACTACATGAAGTGCGTGTCTAACTGGTAAAAAAGGGCAACCAGGGTCTCTGAACAATATCGCAGGGGATTTAATTCGTTGATCTTTGGTGGCATGGAGGATATGGAATCATAGAAACGGATGTATCTTTGAGGGTGCAGAGCACAATTTCAAAAATAAAATAAAATAAATCATGCAGCATAGTGGCCCTAGGCATGGTAAGCATGGAAGCCACACACGCATAAATGATAAATAGATAGTTTTAAAGCCACAATTTGAATAATGGAACAAGTACAGCAAGGCATACAAATTGAATAAATTAGCTTGTTTGAATACCTAGCGCACTTTGCTGCAATAAGTCATAGCAAAGTGGAGCACGACAGCTTTTGAGGTGACAAAATCAGGCACCACAATCAGACTGAGTTTAGCTAGAAAATGTGTCTATCACAGATGGACTAGGTGATCAGAAACTGTGGCATGCCACAATTTAATGGGGGCAAATGATATGGCAAGAGAAAATATGGCCAAACAATAGCCATGTCTTACCTAAAATCTTTGTCATAAAGACATCTCAATATTTTTCCAGGTATCCACTCAAAATCATCAGAATTTGTTGAGCTATCAGAACCCCTCTGGCAGTATAGCTTGTAAATATCTGCCAACCTCTCCATGGTATAGCACTTCACAGCCAGCTGCAATTTTATTTAACAAGAATACACATACTTTGAAGTAATCATACAGATGAAAATAAACAAGGAAAACAGAAGCGTATGGAGAATAGCAAAGAAAAACCAACCGATTTATCACGGACACGCTCAGCTACTACTTTAATTGTATCAACTGGAATAGCATCAGGAGAATGGGTAGCTACATCACAAAGTGCAGCCACCACTCCCTTCCGCACATTTTCTTCATAATCCAACAATCTGTCACAAAGTGCCTCTGCCAGGAAGACAGCCATCAGTACAGGCACAATTTATTGATCAGTCAAATCAAATCAACAACTACAGGGAGAAAGCTCCTTACTGATGATTTCAGGAGCTTCAGCTCGGGAAGGATTTGATATTAGACATCTCTTCAAATACTCAACCACAGAAATACGGATTTCAACAACTCTATCAGTCAGTCTCTTGAGAAACTCTGCGAAAAGAGTCTTGAAACATTCCACGATAGGGACTCCAGGTAAGGAAAAAATTTCCCCAAGTAACTCAACTGACTTAGACCGGTTATCTACTTCATCTGCCTATAAAATATTAAATATGAACTTTAATCAACAGAGACCACCTAAAAGAAATAAGTCGCTTAAAGTCACAATAATAGCACTTTATGAACTGTTCTTTGAGAAAAATGTGAGAGGTTTCTGTTCCCAACTTTCATTTAACATCTTTGAGAAAAATGTGAGACAAATTCATACCAGTAGCTCCCCAGTAATATACGGCACGATCACCTTAAGCACCTTCGGAGCACACTGATATAAATCAAATACGATTCCCTGGTGATCAATTTGATCATTAGAAGAACTGCCATTCCCAGCCCATGATGACGTTAGAAACTTCTTTATGTAAGGTTCAAGCTTAGTAGCAGAATGCTCGATAACACTGCGAGCAAGTTTACGCGCAGCCATTGCAGCACCCTAGTTATAAGAAGTTGCAGAAATAGTATTTTAGAAGAAAGAAATCAAATATATGAATAGACTGAAACAGTGGAGGAAGAAACTGCCAGCAATCTTCTTGGAATCTGTAAAATGTATCAGATCGTCTTAAAAGAAAAGGTACTCACAGTTTTTTTCTGACCCAATGCTGACAACAGTACACGTAGAAGACTCTCCTGTACATCTTCACTCTCATCTATAATAAGGATCATTGTTGTCTGCATTGACTTTACAATGTTTTCTTCATGACTGTCACTGCATTACACAAGAGAACTGAAAAATTCAAACACAAGGAGAAATAAAATATAAACTAATAAGTTGTCCAGACATTTCTACCAGAGTACAGGACTAACAGTAATGTTGCACGAAAAAAGTTATCTGACATTATGTTCACAATAGTAGGTCCAGGTCCTCTTCAAGATGAATTGAATTTGAGTCCTTATTTCTTCCTATTTACAATGTCACCTAGTTGCTCCTAGGTTGGTCAAGATTTGTCTTTTTTTTTGTGTGTGAAGTCACTAGAACAGCTTTGGTCAAAAGTATTCAAAAGCATCAGGTAAGGAAATCAAGGCTGTTAACCCACATACAGGTACTCTTAGATATCAAAGCTGGTAAAGCGCTAACCCACATATCAATACTGTGACTTACTAGTGTGTCATTCGCAAATAACTATTCCAGACACAAAAACACCCACAGATGTACAACAATTTTCCATAAAGAAAATGGTCCCTTCATAGGGTTTAAATTTTTCAAGGACTGCTGTACAAATCAAAGCAGATCACCATGCATTAAAAGTTTTATATTAAATTATCTACTTTCCCCTAAGTATCATTCAGTTAAATCCCTATGACTTCAAACAGCAAACAAGTTCCCCATACAATTCACATTGTGAAGTGGCACTCCATACACATCTTAACTTTGTAAACCAAGCCCTTCATACTTTCCTCCAACTGTCCCTGAAACAATTATTTTCCTTATGATTTTATCTATCAAACCATTCATAGTGTTTACACTATAAAATGGTAGTAAGGGTTTAATACCTATGTTGCTAAGCAGTATATGGCTTGTGCAGATTTTGAGATCTTCAAATTCAGTCCTCAACACACACTTATAAGTTTAGAAATAAATACAACAAAAAGAGGAAATTATATGCATAGTGAAGTAGCATAAATCATGTTCAAAGAAGGACAAGTAAATTTCATTGGACGATCTTTCTTGTAGAATTTCTTTACAAAACAACTAATAGTGAGAAATTAAACTCAAGCAATATTTGAGCATTCATGCTCTGCCATAAGAGGCATTGACGTAGTTGACACGGTAGAGTTGTTAAATTACCTGACAACTCCTAAAAATGTTTGAAACATGTTTGTGATAAGATCATCACAGTCAAGATCTAACATCATAACACATGCTCGGTATCTAGCAACTGTTTCAAGAATAGCAACTCTCCTGCCAAAGGATTGACTATTAACATCACTGAGTCCGCCAAATGTACCCACGATCAGATAGAATATATCCTGCATAAGGAAAACAATCTCAAATGACGAATAAACATGGTAAAACTCAATAAAGTTATATAAACCAGTGACAAGGTGACTTAAAGGATATGATAGTTACCCTTAAAATCTCATCGTTGTAGGGCGCATCAGGTGCAGTTATTCTTGTAATTTCACAGAAACATGTTGCCAAGAGAACTCTGACATTATCATCCTCATGCTTCAGCAATTCTTCTCTGGTAACAGCCTTTAGACTTGGTTGAATAGCTTCCATCACTGAGGACCCCGGCGACTGCTCTATTCCACGTAAGCACTCCACAGCTTTCTGTAGCACTGTTAGCATCAATAAAGCATCTAGGGCATACTTACCATGAAGGAAAAGGATTTCAATCAAACAGGTATGTATGACCAACCTATTTAATACTAAAATAAGACATGACAGTGCCTGTGTTGAGAAATCCTGTCAATGGTAAGCAGTTAATTCCTGGTGGCACAGTGCTATACTAACACTGGTGACTGTTCTATTACAAATGAGCATTTCACAGTTAAATCCTGGTGCATAGTGCTATCGACTAGGATAGCTACTATGTATGTTTGCAATTGCAACTAAAAACTCCTCTTCAATATCGATATAACAAGTAGCTACAAATTATGCTATTTAACACCCAAAGTTCAAACCCATGGAGCTGTCCACATCCTAAATTCTAACATAGAGCAGTCGACACCAGAACATATAAGGTCCAATAGTGTGGCCCCATAGTACAAGATTCACTGGACTGTTTCCTTCCCTGCCACATATGAATGGGCACCATGGTGTTTACTCAGACAATACAAATATGTCTTCCAACACAAGCAGTCAAGCACATATGTCAAACATAATAAAACTGTCTCCTGTGATAAATAGCATCAATCTTGCCAAAATTAAAACTGTCAGATAAACACAGCATTCAAGGTACTGCTAGAGCTAGACACTTCTTAATGGAACGATACGCAGCTCCCCTGCATACTCGAGGAGGTACTGCTAGACAACAACACATGTAAATAAATGGAACATGCACTAGTTTCAAAAAAAGGTATTCACATGAACCACCAAAATAATTCAAAGGATAAACCCTAGCCAACAGCAATCCCCTCTTCAACACTGAAAAAACTAAAAAAAACTATGGGTGCCGAATTGCAACGACAATTTCAGCAAACGAAACTTAAGAGAAGCACTTGAGCTGGACCTCGGCACTTCCTCTGACCCAAGCCAAACAATTCCAGCCAGAATAAGCAAAGTCCACCAGGAATCTAACTATTCAAGAGCTCCATGTACAGCACAACCTTGCCACAACAAACTCCTTGCTTCTAATTACCCCCATTCACCGCACAAGAGCTCACTCCTTGAGAACCCTCCCCGCCGCTCAATTGAAGTCCAATCGTCCAAACCCAGCATCCCGAGCACCCAATTCGCACCGGAAACCCTACCGCGAGCGCCTTACCTTCCAGCAACCTAAACCCTAAACCTGCCGAATTGTCCCGCCTGAGCCACAGATCCACGCAGAGCCCGCACCTACACCGCCGAGTCCACGACTAATGTTCGCAGCCAGCCAAAACGGAGAAGCTTGGGGGGTATCTCACCTCGAGGAGCTTGGCGAGTTCGTCCGCAGGCGCCGGCTCCACCGCCTGCAGCTTCTCCCCCAGCTCCTTGAGCTGCTCCGCGGCCGCCATACCCGGCCGCCGCGCCGGATCGACCGCCCAATTCGCGCGCCGAGCTCGCAGCCTCCGCCTCCAAGCGCACTCGCTGGGTTTCTAATCTGAGAAGGAAGGGCTCCCTCGGCTTTTGGCTGCTCTCGCGCTGTTTCGAAATTGGCGTGAGGGGGTAGCGGGGAAGACAGGAGAGAGAGAGAGAGAGAGAGAGGCGGAGAGCTCGTGAGCGGAATGCCTTTTGCCAAAGCTGGGTTGGGATCGGGTTGTTCTGGTTTGGGTCTCGGAGTCCAGCCCAGCCACAGCCAGTGTGCCGTGGCCGCGGTCCGGGTATGCTGGCTGCCACACTGCTGCGATAGTGAAATCGCGGCGCCCGTCTGTCGCGCGGGGACTGCGCTGCGGATCTGGCTGAGATGTGGCGCCGACACCGCGTGGGATCCTCGTGTCAGTGACTTACTCGGGGAACGGAAACGGTGGGAGTGGTTTCCGGGCCGTTTTAGGACACTCTTCCGCTCGAGGCGTGCGCCGATGGGTTCTCAGCACAAGATGCCAATGTACTGTTATAGGTTTTTTTACTGCTCCCTTCGAAGAATCAATCCTAAAATTATCTAAATTCTTTTAACTTTGTCAAATTTATAGAAAAAAATACTAAAATCTATATATCAAATAGGCCTGGTTTAGGTCCAAAATCTTTTTGTATTTTTGATACTGTAGCATTTTCGTTTGTATTTAACAAACATTGTCTAATCATAGACTAACTAGTCTTAAAAGATTCGTCTCGCAATTTACAGGTAAAATATGCAATTAGTTATTTTTTATCTATATTTAATGCTCCATGCATGTGTCGTAAGATTCGATGGGATAAGAAATCTTATAAACTTTTGGATTTTTGAGTGCATCTAAACAAGGCCTTAGTACATTAAATTTATCATAAAATATATTTTTCATAAGATACGCATTTAATATTGTTACTTTTTTCTATAAAGTCAGAGACTGACACGAATTTTAGAAATTGATTCTTACATAAAAGAAGAGAGTATTATATGGTGTAAGTTTTTAAAGAAAAGCTACATTGGTATCCGTGCGTAGGTAAGGAAAAAACATATGGGTAATTAAGGCTTTGTTCAGTTAGCAAAAATTTTGGTTTTTAGATACTATAGCACTTTTGTTTGTATTTGGTAATTATTGTTTAATTATAGACTAACCAGGCTCAAAAGATTTATCTCGCAAATTATAGGTAAATTGTGTCATTAGTTTTTGTTTTCGTCTATATTTAATACTCTATGTATGTAACACAAGATTCGATGTGATAGGAAATCTTGAAATTTTTTACAACTAAACAAGGCCTAAAGCATAATAGCGTGTTTGGTTTGCTACGGTAGTTTACCACATCACGCCACTCTTCCCACGCCTAACCTCTGGCATTTAGAGGTTATTTGGTTTCAGGCCAGTGTTAGCCTCGCCACAACCACACTCGCCACAGCTGCGGCGGCCAAAACCTCCATCATATTCTACACACACTAGATGACAAGCACAAGAAGCAAAACGATAAGATAAAAAGCTGTGGCAGCCAAAATATAAATAAGAAATCAAACAACAACCTTTTTACTATGGAGTGGAGTAGTACCTTTGCTGCTTGTGGTTGCCTCTAAAAAATTATTGAAACACCAACCCCTGATCCATAGCTATCTATGAATAATATTTAGATGAGCTGCACCTTTTTTGTAATTATGACATGTTGAAAAGTCAGAGAGGAAGTTGATGAAATGCCACATTTTCTTTGTCAGAAGTGTAGTAGTTTTGTTTACCAATCTGTCCAACAACGACCTTGTTTAGATGCGAAAAGTTTTTGGATTTCGCTACTGTAGCAATTTCGTTTGTTTGTGGCAAATATTATCCAATCATAAACTAACTAGGATTAAAAGATTCGTCTCGCGATTTACAGGCAAACTGTGTAATTAGTTTTTTATCTATATTTAATGCTTTATGCATGTGCCGCAAAATTCGATGTGACGGGAAATTTTGAAAACTTTTTGGTTTTTAGAATGAACTAAACAAGGCCTTAACAAATTGCACTCACACTTTTACAATAACTTTGATGTATATATAGGACTTGTTAATAAATGACACTACATTCTTGTCTGAGTCAAATCTAAAAATATGAGCAACGTGTGCAGAGTGTGAAAGGTCCAAAAGGCTAGAAAGGGGTGAATAGCTTATTTAAATTTTCTACAAACTCGATTAGACAAGTTGATTAGTAAAACAAATGACGAAGCTATTGTAGCGCTAGCTCAACTAAGCTATGCAAGACAACTAAAGTTTAATACAAGGCTAAACAAAAAGTCATAATAACAAAGCACAACTAAGGCTAGCTTCACTTCTAAACAAGAACTAAACTACACAAGTTAAACAACTAGCAAGGTAAGCAAGTAAGTAAAAGAGAGAAGAGTGATTGTTGAAAGGATCAAGATACCCAACAGGGGGTGAATTGGGTTTTTCTAAAAATTTAAGCAACCTATAAGCCTCAATTCAACCCTTGTGCCTAATTATGTTCTAGAGAGCTACCGGATAAAAGTTTTGCAACCTAGTTCCAATCCTATTCTAGCATGACAATTGTAAGAATGTAAAGTACTCAGAGTAAGTGCTAGAATGTAAAGGATGATAGGAGAAGAAATGCGGCAATATTTTGCTGAGGTATCGGAGAGTCGCCACTCTCCACTAGTTCTCGTTGGAGCACCCGTGCAAGGGCCTTGCTCTCCCTTGGTCCGCACAAAGACCAAGTGCTCTCTATGGGCTGATTCTTTGACACTCCGTCGCGGTGAATCGCCCACAACCGCTCGCAAGCTTGACACGAGCCGCCCACAAGACCTCCGGGTGATCTTCGTGCTTCCAATCACCACCGAACTGTCTAGGTGATGGCGATCACCAAGAGCAACAAGCAAATAACTCTCACTTGACCTAAACAAGACACTAGAGAGTGGTGGATGCACACTTGAACTCTTGGAACTCACTAGAGAAGGATCTCTTAAGAAATCACTCAATTCTCTAGGCTCTTGCTCCTCTCTTGCACCACAAGATGTTTCTCAGCTGAACAAATGGGCAAGAGATCTCTCTTGGACGAGGTGGAGTATAAATACTCCCCATCAAGTCCAAGGGCCAGCCACTCGAATTCAACAGAAAACGAGTGCACCGGACACACTCTACAGAGTGTCTGGTGCAACTCTAACGACTAGTTGTACTTGCAAAACTGCTCGCACTAGACGCTCTTCAACCATCCGGTGTCCTCACACGCGACTCGTCTAGTTAGAAAACCATTTTACAACCTCTCTGGGTAAGGGACCGGACGCACCCCGTAGGGTCCAGTGCGTGCGTCTGGTGCCTAACCCTAGGCACTCGGCGCGCTGGCTCAACTCCAGCATACAGCGGATGCGCCAATAGTCACACTGTGGCGTCCGATACCAGCGTCCGGTGCTACTACTCAACCAACATTTTGTAGAATCGCGAACTTTCCAAAACGAAGTTTGGTTCTCTTAATCTAAGGATATTCTCAGAGCTGTCTAGTGCTAGATTTATCAAGTGTGCACCACACCTAAACCTAAAGCCTTGTCTAGGTCAAGCTACCCATTCGATGCCCTCCTTAATAGTACAGTTAAAGGAAAAATAAAATTCTAAACTACTCTAAGTGCCCTTCAACTCCAAATGGCACTTAGACCTAGTCTAGTTTGACGATGTCCAACAATCCTTTGAAAACCGAAAATGATTTCCACCATTAAGTAGGCATGAACAACTTAGTCACTCAATCACCAATACCATGACCTAACTTAAACGATTTTGTCGTTGCAAAATACACGTTAGTCATAGTTGTTAATCCTAAATTTTGGCGAGTCAGAAACTGCCAGTGGGCCTGCTTCGCAGAAAGAGGGGCGACTGGATGAGTGGATCGACTAAACCAGAAGCGTAACGAAATTAGTCGATCAGAAGGGTGTCGGAACAAGGCAAGACAAAAGAAGACGTGTCGGTTCAATCAGAAAGGAAAATTTAGAGTCCAAGTTACCTTTTTGAGGAAAGAGTCAATAGGACATGAGAATAGGACTCCGGACTATAAATATTAGGAACCCGGTCTTTGTAAATACACATAATCATAATACAAACCCTTTCGGCTCCGGCCACCAACCTTAGGAGCAGGAGTAGAAGTAGATCTCGACGAGACCTTCAACAAATCGAGCTGCATCGGTTGAACTCGACCTTCGGTTTGCTTGTAAGTATTGTCATGGTTCATGTTTAGTTTGTCATGGCTGCATCATTCAACCTCATGTCAAGCTTAATTATGAACTAGTTATCGACTTAAATTGTGTTTGTAGGGCTGCATTGTTTCAATCTCTTATGAATCCTAGTTCTAGTTATTGGCTCTATTAAATTGGCAATTTAATAGATTCATCAAGTTATCAATATTGTTCAAAGCTTAATGTTTTATTAATTGTAACAATATTCTGCCTGATTAAAATTTAACAAGTTGGCTTAAACTTCAAATCCAAATGCTTATCATAAACCATAAGTAAATAATAATTATTAAGCGAATATAAGATAGCTAACTTGTTGATCATGATCATTACATGTTGTGCGTTCGAGATATTTACTTTATTTTGGTTAATTTAGTTTTAATAACTAAACCCGATTATAACAATATAGATAGATCTTGTTCGTGCCTCATGGACCCTGTATTGGCTAAAATAGCTGATCCAGTTAAGTTTAACGAATAACGCGCATGCATGGATCTGTTTATGCATTAAATGAACTAGTAATCTATGTTAGATTTATTGAAGCCCGCTGGCCATTAGACCAGGTGAATATAGATTTAATACAAATTACGAAAGTAATCTACTGAAACCACATGCCGTTAGACCAGTTTTAGTAAGTTATTGTTTATTTAATGGATAAAAAGATAATGTACGTAAGCTATCTTTTATCATTATACGTAGCGTATCGGCTAAACAACTGATCCAGTAATTTACACTCATGAGATGCAATTGTTCAACATAATTGATAATGTTTATCTTTTTGCATCGATTCAAGGAGTTGACTTTCTAGTTAAATTTCTTCATTTAATGGCTTCTTAAGGCCATACATCTCGGAACTGTCTGGCAATAACCGACAGGTTTCATAATTTGACATTTGAATTGTTGGTTTCTTAAGGCCAACTCTAAACAATTGTCCTGAATGCAGTGACCAGTATTGGGAGTATCATCAGACAAAGGTCAACCGCCGACCTGTACATAAAAGATTAAGTTTCGAAAGAACAAGTCGGCGTGTAAAAATAGAAAATATTCATGATCGGCTCGAGGCAAAAATAGCTAATCAAGAAATAGTCGATAAGGAGTATGTTTGGTGAAAAAATCAATGGTGCCCAAGTGGACTTACCAGAAGTTAGAAGAGGAGGGTTCAACGTTTGAGAAATGATGAGTTGCATCAAAAGAGACATAAAGTGTGGCAAGTTAAACAGACAGTCGACAAAGACAAAGGTAAGGCACCAGCTGAAATTTCTCCTATTTTTATATTGCCTGCTGAATTTTGAGCCAATAATGAAGTGGAGTCAGATGGAGATGTAGTTGTGGCTTAGTAGATTTGTCAAGGAGAAAATGCAACCTTTGAGAAACCTGAAAAGCATCTGCATTTGAAGGTATTATATCTCAAAGGGTTTATTGATGGGAAGCCATTGACCAAGATGCTAGTCGATGGAGGTGCGGCTGTGAATCTAATGTCGTATTCTACATTCAGAAAGCTCGGTAAGAGGACAGTAGATTTATGTTCAACCTATATGAGATTGATAGATTTCAGTGACAACATTTTAGTAACTAAAGGTGCTATATATGTTGAATTAACAGTTGGTTGTAAGAGCTTGCCTACTACTTTCTTTTGTGGTTTATGCTAAAGGCACATATAGTTTGTTTCTAGGAATAGATTGGATCCATGCTAATTGCTGTATACCATCCACTATGCATCAAAGTTTAATTCTGTGGATCGGGGATGATGTAGAAGTTGGTCAAGCTGATTCTTCTGTTAGTATCTCTTATGCTGGAACAGATGAGTGGAATTTTGAGGGCATGGAATGTTTCTTTGAAAAGATATACAAAGAAAGTGTCATCAACGTGTTTGATGATGATCAACAGTCGATACAAGCAGTCGGCTCTCAGAGTTTTAATTGATAGATTCTTTAATCGATGAAGATGAAGGCAAGATGGGCAAAGGATTTATGTCGGCTGATGAGTTAGAAGTAGTAGATATAAGTGATGGTGATGAGCCTATTTAAATTCTCTACGTGATAGACTCTTGGTTACTGAAGTTTGAAACTTTTTAGTTTTAGGCTTAGGTTTAATTAATAAAAGTGCTATAGAAAATCATATTAAATTTGTAACTTGGTCGTTTTAACTCCGATTTTTGTGATCTTCGTATCCATGTGATCGTAGTGAGACGTAGGTTCTGTTTTTGAGCTTTTTATCTTGTTTTTGTTATGTTGGTGTACTGTTGTAATAAAAGGATTGTTTGCTTGTATTTTTGGTAATTGATGACAACCATCACAAAATCATAATGAACTTGAATTGCTTGTCCAAAACATTTTTATCATGAAAGAAGATTGGACAAACACTTCAATTTCGGTTTTGGTAGTACTAGCTCCCCCTACATATGTGCTTCCATGAGTTTGGTTCAATCTTGCACATATGCATGAATTGGATTTTTGGGATATTTATTACTACCAAAATGATGCTAAGGTATATAGAATGGACCTTTGAAGCGTGATATCAATCAGAGTTGCCAATATACCATCCTTAGCACCAATGTAGCTAGACATACATCAAAAACTCAAGATACCTCGTGAGATCACATTATATGTCTAGATACCACATGAAAATAAAACTTTATGCTAGAATTCAAAGCATCATCAAGTTTTATTTCTAGCAAGCACCAATCAAACAAGAGTTGTGAATTTAAACTTGTAATGCAACACCTCATTATGTTAGTGCACATACAAATGCAACAAATGGTTCATGAGCTTGCTCCCCCTATATGTGTGCTCAAGTTTAAAAAGTTTTCTCTCCTTTTTTTGTTTCTCTCCCCCTTTGTCATCAATGACCACAAAGGTTCAAATTTTAGTGAGAATTAAGTCAATCAATGTGAGGGTCAAATTATGGTTCAATCTAGATCTCTTGCCTAGAACATGTAATTCGGTTTGATTCAAGGACAAGCTTCTTCACACCTCATGAAGTATAAGGGTTATCTTGACCATGTTGAATTACACATCATAAGCTCATATTCTAGATTCAACACTAGGCTTGCAAGCTCACCAATATGTCATAGGCTACCACTAGACCAATCAATCATAGAAACAATAGTGGTACCATACATACATCAAATTCTTTTGATTTTCATGAATGAGCCTATTGTCATGTAAACATGTCTATATGCTCTAAACATGTCCTTAGCAAAGTATGAATGCTATGTCAACCAACGTTACCTTGCTTTGTTGGAGGAGAGGCATGTCATTTAGAAATGTGGGGGTGCACTCATCTCAAGTTGGAGAAGTCAAGTATGTTCAATTAATTTCTCAACTTGCAAATTAATTTCTCAAGTTGGGGGCTTTGTGAAGATGTCGGCTAGTTGATCTTCGGTGCCAATGCTTTCAATGCTAATGTCACCCTTTTGTTGATGGTCTCTTATGAAATGGTGCCTTATGTCAATGTGCTTGGTTCTTAAATGTTGAACCGGATTTTGTGTCATCTTGATTGCACTCTCATTGTCACATAGCAAAGGCACATTTTTGAATTTGATTCCAAAGTCATTCAAGGTAGCTTTCATCCAAAGCAATTGTGCACAACAACTACCAGCACTAATGTATTCGGCCTCGGCGGTTGATAGTGCAACACTATTTTGTTTCTTTGATGACCATGAAACTAGAGACCTTCCTAGCAATTGACAAGTGCCACTTGTGCTCATTTTATCAATCTTGCATCCACCATAATCGGAGTCCGAATATCCAATCAACTCAAAGTTAGACCCCTTGGGATACCATAATCCAACATCATAAGTGCCCTTGAGATACCTCAATATTCTTTTGGTTGCCTTCAAGTGACTCTCTCTAGGTGAAGCTTGGTACCTTTCACATTTGCATACACTAAACATCACATCCGGCCTTGATGCAGTGACATAGAGCAAACTTCCAATCATAGACTAATATAGATTTTGATCTACCATGTTGCCACTTGCATCACTACCTAATTGATCATTTGTGCCTATAGGTGTGCTCATTGGTTTAGCTTCTTGCAACCCAAACTTCTTGATCATGTCCTTGATGTACTTGCCTTGACTTAAAAAAGTGCCATTCTTCATTTGCTTGATTTGAAGACCAAGGAAGTAACTAAGCTCTCCAATCATGGACATCTCAAACTCATTTGTCATCATTCTTCCAAACTCTTCACAAAAGTCTTGATTGGTTGATCCAAAGATGATATCATCAACATAGATTTGCAACACAAACAAGTCATTGCCTAGCTTCTTGGTGAAGAGGGTAGTGTCAACCTTTCCCATCTTGAACCCTTTAGAGAGAAATGCACTCTTCACATCCATTTGATAGAGCTTGATGTTGTGGGCACAAGCATAGGCTAATAATATTCTAATTGCCTCCAATCTTGCAACCGGTGCATATGTTTCTCCAAAGTCAAGACCTTCAACTTGAGTGTAGCCTTGTGCTACTAATCTTGCTTTGTTTCTCACAACTACACCATCTTGATCTTGCTTGTTTCTAAAGACCCACTTGGTACCAATTACATTGTAGTTCTTTGGCCTCTCAACAAGCTCCCACACTTAATTTCTTGTGAAGTTGTTCAATTCTTCATGCATGACATTTACCCAATCAGAATCTTTCAATGCATCTTCTATCTTCTTTGGTTCCTCAAATGAGACAAATGAGTAGTGCTCACAAAAAGATGCTAGTCTTGATCTTGTTTGTACACCACTTTGAATACCACCAATGACTTGATCCAATGGATGATCCCTTGCTATGCTTGTAGGTTGGAGTATTGGGAGTTGATTGCTTCCACTTGCTTGATTTTGATTTTGATCATCATCATGAGATCCACTAGTACTAGCTTGATTTGAATCAATTTGCACTTCTTGATTTATCATGTGAATGTCACCATTATCATCATCTACTTGCCTCGGCCTTATGTCACCTACATCCATGTTCTTCATTGCATTTGTCAATTGATCTCCTCTCACATCATCAAGATTTTGAGCTTCACTTTGAGATCCCTCGGTTTCATCAAAGTCAACATCATGGACTTCTTCCAATGTGCCACTTGCCAAGTTCCAAACTCTATATGCCTTGCTTGTGGTGGAATAACCAAGTAAGAACCCTTCATCACATTTCTTCTCAAACTTGCTTAATGTTGGCGCTTCTTAGCGACAACAGAAAAAATTCGCAAGTGCACGGAAGTACCGTTGTAGCACTTCACCCAGAGGTATATCAGGGTATCGTATTTTCCCAAAGGAACGGTATAAAAGTCAATAGACTCTTAGCTAGTTGGCCTAGAAGAAGGTAGGAGGGATAACTGGGTTAGAGAGAATACACTAGGTAAGACTACTAGGCGAAGAGAGCTTTCCCACTATCTGTTGCTTCAGGCCGAGAGGTAGATTCCTAGGTTTAGCCAGGCGATCCTTCTATCAGCCCTACACTGTGACCAAACATGGGGGAATACAAGGGATGACAGGGCTGTCACCACCACTGCCACCTACCCCTCTGCACATGGGTCACAGTGCAAACAAAGGTAGACTCTGACTTAGACACCTCGTCCACTTCAGCGACTACTACTCTAGCGGTGGCCAGGAACTTCCGTCTTTATCAGAAGTCCTCTTACTAGAGCACCCGTCCGAAAGGACGAACGATGAGTCCACAACAAATAGCTTTATGAAAGTAACTTCGCAAAGTAATCTGGAACCCGAATGTAATCAGAAACCTCTTACTTCAAGTAGTAAGACAAATGTAGAGGTCAAGTTGGAGCGAGAGTCGACAGACTCGGCACTTCATCCACCCTAGAGTAGGACTTGCTTGATCTCGCTTCTACACTTCAACTCTTTCCTCACTCTCTCTAATCCCTAAAGTAGAATAGCTAGGAGCTAATCTATTGGAAAAGTAGCACTACTCCTTCTATTCTTCTTCTTGTATCTTCATGTTTTGAAATGTGGAGAGGAGGGACCAATTTATAGCTCCATAGGACGGTTCGTGCTGATCTAAATATGGTAGTAGGTGAAACCGTCCTATGTATGGCGGCATGCAACCGCCAGAACAAAGTGGGACCGGGGGACCGCCAGGGGGTTGCGCCCGCAACCTAGGTGGGTGTTGACGTTTCTTAAGTATCAATTTTAATTATTAAATAAACAAGAGAAAGGTCCAATATGCAAACAACACCTAGAATTAGGGTTTGATCTGACAAAATTCCATGAGTTTTGTTGTTTATCTGTTTCTGTAGGGGGTTATCAGGAAATTAGGAAGAAAGGCCCACATGTCGGGATTACATAGAGATATTAAGGCACCGCGCAATTTTCTACCATCTAGAAGACTCTAGAAGCCACGGGAACGAACCGAAAGGCGATCGGGCCCGGGGGCAGGGCGCCCGCCCTCCCCCCTTGGGCGCCCGCCCTGACCTAGAGTCCAATCAGGACTCTCTTCGGGGATTACGCTCCACCGACCTAAAGGATCAAGGATAACCGCTCAATCAATGTCGGTTTGATCCGACGGCTCACGTTCACCTGAGGGGACTATAAAACCAGACCCCCTGGCCCCTGGAGGAGACAAGTTCATCATAGAGTTGAGAGGTGCCCTCGAAGGATAATCTCTCCTCTAAATAGATTTTTGGCTTAGCATCTAATGTAAGTAGAATTAGTTCTTCTAGTTTCTACTAGATTGAGAGAGATAGAGTGGAGGTGTAGATCGGAGGAAGCCCGGCCTGTCGGTGTCTACTCCGAGGTTGTACTTGCGGGATCAAGTCTTCTAACCCGAGGCTTGCTCCTAGGATTCTTCAGTATTCCGACTTCTAAATT
Source organism: Sorghum bicolor (assembly GCF_000003195.3). Taxonomy (NCBI): domain Eukaryota; kingdom Viridiplantae; phylum Streptophyta; class Magnoliopsida; order Poales; family Poaceae; genus Sorghum; species Sorghum bicolor. The sequence goes on along the minus strand of NC_012879.2, from coordinate 14,112,827 downwards.
CTAGTAAGTTCTTGCTTTATTGTTCTTTGGTTTATGAGTTTACTTTAATCTCTTCGCGTAGAGTTTAGAGTAATCATCTCTAGCGTAGACGTGGTGTTTGGGCTAGAATACTCACACATATCCTCTCACTAGCTGGACCGTGGTAGTAGCGAGGAACGTGACATTTCTGAGTTACCTTTGCAGACCATATCCCGTTAGTAGGATCGATAGGGTTATAGGTGCGGGTCGAACATCCTCTGTGGTGTCTAGATTCCGTAAGCTTCCCCAATAGAATAATAGATTATCCTTACCAAGGTTAGAAAGAGACTACGGTTGCAGTCTTCTCTATATATCACTGACATCGAGAAACATTCTTTGTAGCCTAAAGGTTAGTAGTAATAGACTGGGTTAGTCAGATGCACTCTTTCTCCTAGTGGTAAAAAAATAAATACGATACTCTGGATAACCTCCCGGGTTAAGTGCTCACCGATATCCGTGCGCTTGCGGATCAATTCCTTATTGTATTCCCAAATATCAACATGCATTTCTGGCGCCGTTGCCGGGGATAAAGACGGTTTGCTAAGATAACCTTGAGTCTTACTACTAGCTTGTATCTATACTTTTATCTTTTCTTATCTTTTATATTCTTTATTTATTTTCTTTATTCTTACCTTATGGAAAACCAAGATTCTAAATCAATCTATCAATTTGCAACACCTTCAGAAACTGACCTTTTACCATGGGAGTCATCACAGCCTATCCAAACATCCCAGTATAGGTTAAGTTCCAGGTTAATTGCCATGATTCAAAACCTATCTTTTTCAGGAAAGGAAGACGAAAACCCTTACCTTCATATTAGAGATTTTGAGCAAGCATGTGATTGTCTTCGCATTACTACAAGAATTGGTGCTTTACATGACGATGGATTTGGTCACAGATTGCCAAAAATACGTCACAGTCAACTATCCATGACGTACGAGAAATCCGTCATGTATCTCACGTCATACATTTGTTGCACCGAATTGAGCCGTCACGGATTCATATTTATTTCCGTCATGGATTGCATGGTGTGGAAGCATAGCAAAAGGGTATTGTGATGATCTAAAACGTCATGGATTTGGTCCACGTCAGCTATAGGCCCAAATTTTTTGTTCAAATACGACTTAAATTCAAATTTGAATCAACATCACATGAAGACCGTCACAGATCACAACCAAATATCATCACAGATCACAACCTATTTTCATCACAGAAAAGGTTTAGAAAACAAAAGATCAGGTACAGATGATCAATGCCATCTTCATTACATGTTAATCCCATCTCCAGAATATAGGGTATCAGTTACAGAGAAAATGACAAGACTTGCACATGTCAATGCCATCACCATTACAAGTCTCAACACATTCCAAACAAATATCAACACATTTCTTGGGTACTTGATGTAGTGGAAGAGGACCAAAATACATCTTCTTTAACTTATAGCGCCGTTGGCGAACAACATTCTTCAGCATAGCCACACATGCTTTTTTCACATGGATTGAGGTTTTATCCACTTCAAACTTGGACTGCATTTAACAAGATTACAAGTACATGAAATATTTGTTTGAAAGAAACATAGGAGCAGCATTATACAAGATAATCATGTTTGTTCACTGTTTTCAAATTAAATGGCTAATCTGGAGTATTGGAATCAAGAGCCCAGCGATCTGACTATGTTGAATAGGGAGGCCACCTCTCATACAAGAGATACTTGCATGACAAGAGATCAAATTCAGAGTAGGGAGGTCACCTCATACAGAAACTGGACATGAAACTTCTTACAGCTTGGACAAAAAAACCGGAGTAAAGTCCATCACCGGTCCCTAAACTTGTTTGGGTGTGTCATCCCGGTCCTTAAACTCACAAAACGATTGTTTAGGTACCTAAACTTGTTCGGCTGTGTCAACCTAGTCCCTAAACTTAGAAATCTCCCATATAGGTCATCAAACTTGTTCAGTTGTGTCATCCCAGTCCCTAAACTTGTTTTTAAGTCTCATCCAGATCAAAGCAGGGTGAATCTAAAAACTCTATATAGGAAAATAATTCATAACTTTTTCATATGAACTCAAATGAAGATAAACTTTATATCAAATTTGTAGTAAGCAATGCGATCTACAACTTTGTAGTTGAAAAGTTTTTAAATTGAAATCTTTTGGGGTCCCAAAATATTTTTTGAAAGTTTTTAGATCTAGAAATTTAAAATGACTTTAAATATTAAACGACTTTAAATAAAAAACATTTCAACTATAAAGTTGTAGAACGCATTAAGGGCTACAACTTTGATATAAAGTTTGTCTTCATTCGAGTACATATGAAAAAGTTATGAATTATTTTTAATATAGAGTTTTTAGATCACTTTGTTTTGATCCAGATGAGACTTAAAATCAAGTTTAGGGACCCGGATGACACAACTGAACAAATTTGAGGACTTAAACGGGTGATTTTTAAGTTTAGGGACCTAAATGACACAACTAAACAAGTTTAGGGACTGAGATGATACAGACGAACAAGTTCGAGGACCTAAATGGTCGATTTGCAAGTTTAGGGACCGGGATGACACATTAATACAAGTTTAGGGACCGGTGGTGGACTTTACTCAAAAAACTGCAACTATCCTGGTTGCATTATCTAATCAGCTCCTCTCATAAAGCAAAGTCCACATAGATCAGATGCTGCAATCCTGCAAATGCGAGCAAGAGCCTCAGTAAATATTAGTAGGAAACTTCGTCAAGCCGTTCCTTCCCACCACTAAATGCAGATGTTCATAAGGTCTAGGCATCTCCTTTGTCGCATTTACAAGACCTTATGAACCTATGCAGATGCCTACTAAAAATGAGATGCTTATAGTGCAGATTATACATTCCAAAAATGGAGTGAGTAACATCCTGCAGACGCAAACCTGAAGAGGGCACCAACTAAAATTATTGTAGTAATAAAGCATGTGCAGTTGTGCATATAAAAAACAATTGAAGGGATCGACATAAGAAAAACATATCTTTCCTTGGTGTGGCATGTAAATGAGGGATACAGTTTTACACGACTTGAAATAAGAACCAAGCGCGACTCAAAATTTTAGTAGAATTCCAACAAAAATAGTGGGAAAGGTCTATTCCCATCAAGCAGTTGCTAATATTTGGTTTTGATGGGATAGCGATTGCTACTATTACAGAGACGACAATAGAGAATAAAGATTTATGAATAATTAAAATAGCAGGGTTATGTAGGGCCGCTGAGGCAAAACTTATAATAGCTTTGTTAGCTTCTCGCACCCACCTTTTCTGAAATCAGATCAAGTTAGAGTCTGAAATTTATTCAGGTTATAACAATATCATCATTTGAATATTTCAATCTTAGTTCCTTTAACCATCTACAGAATCTGTAAACCCTTTAGTGTATATCCATTGTCATTAGATAGTATCATAATCTAATACGAAGAAAATTGCTCAAAACACAAATACGACATTATTTTGTTAGTCAACCTCCTGGTAGGTATTGTTAGATTATTGCTTTGTGACTCACCAATATTATGCAGGAGCTCCTCACCATGTTGAGCAAGCAGGGACAAAGAGGCAGAGGCCTGGTGACCGCCGATACCTGAAACGTAGAAGCCAAATATGGCACAATAACAGCAACAAATCAGAAGAGAAGGAAGAAAGCTGAAATCAATACCGTAAAAAAAACAAAAACCAAATCAGAAGAAGGCCACATATAGATAGCTAGGGTTTCATGGAGAGGGCCACTGGGGGGAGAGGCCACATATAGATCACGGAGGATGGGGGAGAGGTAGGAGGGCCACTAGACCCCACCGCGCTGGAGCGCCGCCTGCAGGGGGCGCGCCCTCGCCTCGTGCCCGCCGGCGCACCATGAGAGAGAGAGAGAGAGAGGAGGGAGAAACTGAGATGAGAGGCAGGCGATGAGGAGGGGGAGGAGGGTGAGGAGGAGGAGGGCAGCCGCCGCCACCGAGCGCCGCCGAGGCCGGCGCCGTCGCCCCTGTCTACATCGGGAGGAAGAGGGAGACGGCGGAGCGGAAGTTCGGATAGGGGCGGCGGATTGGACTCTGCTGTGTGGACAAGTGAGAAGGCATTAATCTTAATGCAATATGTTTTGTACAAAAACAGAAAAGGAAACGCAATATCCAACAAGACATTAGTAGTCCAGTGGTAACCCGCCTTGAGTGGAGTCGAGAGGTCCTGGGTTCAAACTCTGGTATTGTTTTGTCCATTTTAACTATTTACAGCTCAACTTCTTGACCGAGAGTCCCAAATTGGAAGTCATTCCGAAAATCTTGGAGAGTTAAATTTTTCTAAATTTAACTAAATCTATATTATAAAATAATAATTATTATGGTACTAACTAAGTATCATTAGATTCTTAATTATATTTTCATAGTATACTCACTTTACGTTACAAATCTTAGTATTTTTCTCTATAATTTTGGTCAAACGTGAAAATGTTTTGACTCTCTAAGATTCTTGGAATGACTTACAATTTGGGATGGATGGAGTAGTTAACAAGCTGGATGATTTAATTGCGACCAAATCAGCCATTTGTCACAGATACACAAGTAAAGTGCCACAACACTCTGTGACGGTTAGCTTGTCATAGTTGTATCACCCTAAGAATGACTAGTGTAATTTTGTGATGATTTTTAGGAAGGTCATAAGAAAACGTCATGTAAAGCACTATTTCTTGTAGTGTAAGATTTTGTGCTTATATATATATATATATCTTTTGCTTAGTGTGCTTAATAAATAAATAAAGTGGCTATGCTAAGCACACTAAGCATAAGATATATATATAACCACCTGACAGTTATATATATATCTTATGCTTAGTGTTCATCGGCATGAGCTCAAAAGGATACAAAAGGTGTTCATGCTAAGTTCATTGGTGCACCATGGATGAGCTCAAATAAGAAAGCCATTTGGGTACCAAAGAGCTTAGTTGCTAACCTTGGAGGACCCAATCAAGTTTGGGTACCTAAAAGGAATTGATCTTGTCTTGTAGGTTAATTACAAAGCTGGAGGAAGGCATTGGGTGCTTGATAGTGGGTGCACTCAACATATGACTGGAGAGTCTTGTATGTTCAAATCAATTGATACAAATCAAAATGGTGGCTTTGATTCAATCACCTTCGGCAACAACAAGAAAGGCAAGGTCAAGGGGCTTGGTAAAATTGCTATCTCAAATGACATGAGCATATCAAATGTGTTGCTAGTTGAGAGCCTAGATTTCAATCTCTTATCAATTGCACAACTTTGTGACCTTGGTTTCAAGTGCATCTTTGGTAGTGATGATGTTGAGGTGGTTAGTGTTGATGGATCAAACTTGATATTCAAAGGATTTAGGCATGGTAGCTTATACTTGGTTGATTTCAATGATAGTGACACTCAATTGACATCTTGCCTAATTAGCAAATCAAGTTTGGGTTGGTGTTGATGCAAAAGTAGATCTGCAAACACAAAGGACTAATACCCGATTTAATGTTAAGGCGTGCCAGCCGATTTGACCTTACAACTGACAAAGGTGATAACTTGAATACTTTGGTCCCGACAACAGCGATACGCCCGGATGCCACGACCAAGAGGTATTCACGCAGAACTTGAGAACTCGCCGAGTTTGACTCGATGAATTCCTAAGAACTCGTAATTAAAAAGAAAATATGCAAGTTGACGAAGTCGTCGAAAAAGTAGATGCTGGAATAGATGTAGAAACTTGTGTTTGATTGATTGTGTCTATTCTTACATTGCTACGGGGTCTACATTTATACCCTGTCCAAAAGAGTTACAACCAGACACGACTAGGACTCTAATTCCTATTTGAACGGAATCCGTACGTAAAACAAACTCTAACAACTATGGAAAACATTAATCTATCTATCATAGGCGATCGGCACACCGTCACCATTTGCGCCTTCTTCTGCTATCATCGGCAAATCACCTTCCATCGGCATCGACAACCATCAATATCAGCCATTGGCACAGGTCAATCACCATTCCTGGACTTAGCCATATTCTGCTATCTTGCCATCAACATCATAACTTCATCGGCAACCCCTCTGCTAACCAATCATAACTTTTCCGCTTGCCGATCTGTATTTTATTAACTCCCAGATACGCGTCCAAAGATACGTGTCCAAAAATGGTGTCAACACATGCCCCCCAATTTTGGAGTATAAAACCATTAATGCTCCGAAATTCTCTCTAGTAATGACACCCTTTCCGCAGTAATTTCTTTCTATCATCAATTAATTACCAAATCCAAACAACCTTAGCCCGGATTTCTAGCATACACCTCGAATCCCTCAACTTCTCGAACCGAATCTCCCAAAATATTCACTCATCGGCAACTTTTCCGTTAGAGTGGACTGCCGATGAGCCGATCAGAAGGTCTTGCACAGTAAAATATCTCCCAAAATCATGACCGCTTGCTGTCAAATCACCTGCACAATCCCTTGATTATCGTGCGAACAGTTACCATATCCACCTGAACACCCTCGATTTTTACGGATACGGTAAAGAGATAAGTCAGAAATGCCCCTACTCTCTTTATCCTATGAATACTTCCTTCTCCGGTACTCTTTCTCCACCTTGTCATTCTGCATCCTCAAACCCATCTTCTTGGTGGCGGCATTGTTCGAAAAGCCCAAGAACTCCAGCGAGAATCTTCCCGAGAAGTTCTTCAAATCGTCGATCTTCTTCCTCTCCGGGAAGAAATGGCCGTCAACTTCATCGTCCCTGAGGTCAATTCTCTCCCATCTTCTCTTTCTCTTGCCGTATTTTTATCTTCTGCAAATCTATTTACTTAGCACTTTTCTTTCTTCTCCCTTTTTCTGTTCTCCCAACCTTCAAACCTTTAGGAATTGACTGAGAAAATCGTTATTCCTACCGAGCAACCTCACCTTCAATGTCTCGGGCCGTTCGGTAAACCGGATCCTACCGATCTGATCAATGCAGAAACAAATAGGATTCCCTTTAGAGCTGAAAACTTCTCCTTAGATCTGTGGAAAGACACCTTTCGATCCTGGCCCAGTTCTACTAAGGGATGGAAGGATTGGTTTTTGAGAGTCAGCAATTCGAACGAAGTATACTGGGGTGAACGCAAACTAGATCAATGTATCAGGCTATCCATTGCCGATATGAATATAAATGAATCACTATTGATAGCTGCTTCATACTTCTGGTCAGATACTCTCAATCCTTTTCTATTCTGTCATGGCCTTGCTTCCCCTACTCTTGCCGATGTGCTCATGCTCACTGGCTTAGATATCGCATCTGCCGGTGACAGCCATTTATACGACCGTAAACCCGAACGCAAAGTAGAAACCCGCACCATCGGCGGTTGGTTAGGATATATCCAGAAGTACCAGAGGACAGGACCAGTTGGGTAGAGGGAACATGCCACTTTCCTGAACATGTGGCTAGACAAGTTCGTCTTCTGTGGCCGATCGGTAGGACCAACCTCTGTCTACTTATCGGTAGCAGAAAGGCTAGCCGATGGCGGCCGATTTCCTCTTGGCCGATACTTGCTCGGTTCTGCCTATCACCTCCTCCATCAAGTGACTGAGAAGCTTCTGCTAGGGGAACCCATCGGCAACCTAGGAGGCCCCTGGTGGTTCATCAATATGTGGCTTAATGTTCATATGCACAAACGCCTTTGGTTCGATCTCTTCGCACAACGATTCCCCAGAGACATTGCCGAGGATTACGAACCAGCTGATGATGAATCAGCAACTCGCTCGCCCATCAATTATGGCGAGGCTGCTATAGTTCTGCCCGGTACCAGCTGCAACGAAAACCAAATTGGCCGATTCTTCCAAACCTTGCATGACGGCCTTACTAAAGAACAACGAGCATGGATGCCTTATGAAGATCCAGAAACTAGATTCCCACTTGTCTTCCACCCCTTTGATGATGCTCTTTATAAGGATAATGACTTAATGTTAATGATGGCAATTATCACTCCGAGGGCCATCCCAGTAAACACCTTTGGCAGTGGAAAAAACTCTAGTCCCACTTATGAGTTTTACAATCCATCGGCATTAGCTCGCTGATTAGCTTTTGGTCAACTACCGATCAGACTCTGTTATGCCGATGTGGTGAAGCCAAGGGAGACAATAACCAGTGGGCTTGAATGGTTAAGGATAGCTCAGCTTCAGCCAAATGCCGGTACAACAGACATCGATCTATCGGCATGGGTGCTAGCTCTTTTTAATACTCAGCTGTATAAGCAATGGTGGGAAGAGTGGAAGGAGCACCTGTTCAGCATATCGGCTCACACATACCGCGGCATGATCGACCCCGACTACAAAGTTCCCGACGACATCATAAGTCTTTTACCGATACTTTGACCCTTCCGCTATTTCTAATTCTATCGGCAACTTATTTGCTTTCTGTTTATTTCAACAGGTCGATAACCCAGCGCCAACAATCAGCAGGAGTGGGAAACCGATCGATCTTCTTCAATCGGGCCCGATTTCTTTGATCGACCACCACGCACCAAGTTTGGCGGCTCTGGCACACCGCAACGTGCGCTTCAAGAAGAAAACCACCAAGAGGTCAAAAGTATCTCCACCGGTAGTTGCTGCTACTCTAGCACAGGCTTTCAAGGTAAAACTCCTTAACTTCCTCTGCTTGCACTGATTTCATCCCATACTCATATCATCTTTTTAGGGTACATCAACTGCTATAGGAACTTCATCGGTAACTCTCAACTTTCAACAAAATTTAATCAATATTCTTTTATGCTTTTACTTATGAAATCTTGGTGGTTGCAATGGAAAACTGGCAAATCGGCGAAGACCAGAAGTGCCCAAACAAGTATCGATGCCGCCCAGCCCAGCCAAGCCAAGAGAAAAGGCCCCAAGAGCACCAAGTCGCAACCAAAGCGCCAGAGGACAGCACCATCTTCTCCTCCTCATCCAGTGTCGCCGATCCATGTGGAATCATCCCCTTCTTCACCAAAAGCCTAGACACAAGAAGTACCTTCTCCTCCTCGACAAGTACTCCAGCAAGAAGCACCAGCCGATGTCTCTGAACAGGTTGCCGATCCGGCTGATCTGGGTACATCATCGGCTACTCTTCCAGAACAATCAATTACCATACCCCCTCAAGGTAAAGTATCAATCATAGAATTATCACTGATGAATTTTATTCTTGCAAATTATAACCATCCTTGCAATTTCTTAGTTCAAGTTATTCCATCGGCAACTTCAGCCGATCAGCCCACAGTACCGGCTGCATCTCCACGTCAGAGGCGCGAAATCGCTCTAAAGTAAGTAAATTATCTGATCTCTACCCTTTATCAACATTTGATCATCGGATAATTTATCTTTATTCCCCTTTTAGAAACAAGATTCTCCAGACAGCCTATTCTCCTTTGCCATCGACATTTCCGATGACGATGGTGAAGAAGCGAGCTCTTCTCAAGTAGTAGGAATCTCATCGGCAGAGATTAAAGCTAAGCTAGAAGACCTATTGGCTCTGCTGCATCGAGATACAGCCCAACTAGTAGATGATTCCGATCCAACCAAGGCTTTGTTTAAGACCCTTCGTGGTCAAATTCCAGCCTATGCCGAAGAGATCCTCTTTCAAGATGCTCATCTAGAAAGCCGCCAACTTCAGTACTAGAAAGCCACTCAGCGCCTTGCCGACAGAGCCGCTCATGCCCAGCTCACAGAGGAAGTGATGCAAGTAAAGCGCATTGCCGATGAAAAACACAAGAGCATCAGCATTCTGCAGTCTTCAGGGAATGAGCCGAAGCAGAAGATTTCCGACCTATCAACAAGAAGGGAAGCCCTACTAGCTGAGCTCAAACAAGTAGAGGAGGCCCTGACTCAAGCTCAGCAAGAAGAAAGCCAGCTGCCTGAGATGCTCAAGACTCTTCAACAAGAACGGAACATCCAAGCCCGCAAAGCACTGCAGATGAAGAAGAAGCTGAAGCCAGTAGAGGGTTCTGTCGATGTGGATATCCGGGAGATAGAAAAGGCCAACCAGATCCGTTTGCGTGCCATATCGACTATTCAAGCTTTGATGAATCTATGAGCTCTTCATCGGCAATTCGTTCCATTCTACCCTTAGAAACTTTTGATCATTCTGGTCTAGCCGATAGGACTGTTATCGGCACTTTAAACATGCATGATCCCAGACACATTTCATCCAGCCAATAGGAGCGTTATCAGCATTTGAACTTTTATGTGTAAACCCAGACACTGGGATAATATTTCTTTAAATATTTTCCATTCAATGCTCTGGGAAATTCGACTCCTTCGAGAGTTTATAAAATATAAGCATTGCCAGGAGCAGACCGATTTATCCGATAAGGACCTTCCCAATTAGGAGACCATTTTCCAAACTTTGAACTTTTAGTCCCGATCGGTAGAATTAACTTCCACACCAAATCTCCATTGGTAAACTCTTTAGCTTTCACCATTTTATCATACCATCTAGCAACTCTCTTCTTGTTATCTTCTATACTAATTAAAGCCCTCAACCGATGCTCTGCTAAATCGTCCAACTCATCTTTCATCAAAGTTGCATAGTCATCGGCACCCAATTGATTCTGAAAAGACAACCGCCTAGATCCAGTCTTAATTTCCCATGGCAATACCGCATCGTGCCCATACACCAATTGATAGGGTGAAACTTTGGTTGATCCATGGCATGTCATCCGATATGACCACAAAGCTTCATTTAACAATACGTGCCATCTTCTTGGATTTTCCTCAACTTTTCGTTTAATAAGCTTAATAATCCCTTTGTTAGAAGCCTCAGCCTGCCCATTAGCTTGAGCATAGTAAGGAGAGGAATTTAACACTTTAATCCCCATACCGATTGCAAACTCATCAAACTCTCCCGATGTGAACATAGTACCCTGATTGGTAGTAATTGTTTGAGGAATACCAAATCGGTAAAAATTGTGTTCCTTTACAAAATCAATCATGTTGGCCGATGTCACTTTCTCCAAAGGAATAGCTTCAATCCATTTAGTAAAATAATCAATGGCAACCAAGATGAACTTATGACCTTTACTTGATGGTGGATAAATTTGACCGATGAGATCAATAGCCCATCTGCGGAACGACCAAGGTTTAATAATAGGATTCATGGCCGATGCAGGCGCTCCTTGAATATTGCCAAACTTCTGACATCCTTTGAAATATTTAAAGCAATCTTCAAGTATAGTCGACCAATAATATCCATTTCTCCTAATCATCCACTTCATCTTGAAAGCCGATTGATGTGCTCCACATACTCCTTCATGAATTTCACCCATCGAGCTTCTAGCTTCATCATCACCTAAACATCCGATCAAAACTCCATCTATTGTTCGATAATACAACACTTCCTCAAGGAGTACATATTTTGTGGCTTGAAACTTGACACGCCTCTCAACTTTCTTGGACGGATCCTTCAGATAATCAATAATTTCTCTTCTCCAATCATCAGCACCAACTGCCGATAACACATTCGAAATGGGTTGATATCCCTAGGCGTGTTGGGCCAATCGGTTAGCTTCTTCATTATGCAACCGAGGAACATGCTCTAATCAGAAATCTTTGAATTCCTTTAGCAGTTGTATACACTTTTCATAGTAGGTTATCAAAATTTCACTTCGGCATTCATAAATTCCAGCCAACTGATTTATAACAAGCATAGAATTGCCAAAGATCTCAACAACATCAGCGTGAACCTCCTTTAATAATTCCAACCCTTTGACCAAAGCTTGATACTCAGCTTGATTATTCGTCGACGTGGCAACAATCGGCAAAGAAAACTCATACTTCTTTCCTCGAGGAGAAACTAGCACTATGACGATTCCTACCCCCCGGTCGCATTCGATCCATCAAAGAAGAGCGTCCAAGAAACAACTTCCAAGGCATTCACTACACCGCAATGTTGAGTTACAAAATTAGCCATAATCTGCCCCTTAACCGCCTTAGCCGATTCATAGCGTAAATAAAATTCTGAGAACGCCAAAATCCACTTGCCGATTCTACCATTCATAATCGGCATAGATAGCATGTACCGGACTACGTCATCTTTGCATATAGGGACAATTCACAGTGCATTCGGCCGATAACAAGTAGTGTCTTAATTTGATGCATGAAAAATATAAGCATAAGCACAATTTCTCAATTGCCGAATACCTTGTTTCAGCATCCACCAATCTTCTACTTAGATAATAAATCACACGTTCTTTCCCTTCAAACTCTTGAATTAGAGCTGAACCGATGACCATTCCATCTGTAGATAAATATAATCTGAAGGGTTTCTCTTGTTGCGGTGGGACCAAAACTGGAGAATTTATCAAATAATTCTTGATTTCATCCAATGCTAACTGTTGCTCTTTTCCCCATACAAATTCTTGTTCGACTTTTAACTTAAGCAGAGGACTAAAAGCACGAATCGTACCAGACAAATTAGATATAAACCGTGTGATAAAATTAATCTTGCCGATCAATGGTTGAAGTTCAGTCTTATTGGTAGGAGCAACTATTTTGTTAATGGCATCAATGGATCTTCTACTAATTTCAATCCCTCTTTGATACACCATGAAACCAAGAAATTGTCCTGCCGATACACCAAATGCACACTTATTAGGATTCATTTTTAAACCATGCGTCCTTGTGCACTCCAACACCTTTCGCAGATCGGCTAGATGCTTTGTGAAATCTCCAGACTTAACCACCACATCATCAATATAGATTTCAACTATCTTGCCAAGGATCTCGTGAAAGATAAAATTCATAGCTCTCTGATAAGAAGCACCAGCATTTTTCAAGTCAAAGGTCATGGCTATCCACTCAAACAATCCAACATGACTAGGACACCTAAATGTTGTTTTGGGAATTTCTTCTTCAGCCATGAATATTTGATTGTAACCTGCATTGCTATCCATAAAACTAAAAATCCGATGTCCAGCTGCAGCATCAACCAATAAATCGGCAACTAGCATTGGATATCCATCCATCGGCGTAGCTTTATTAAGATTCCTAAAATCAATGCAGACACGGAGTTTCCCATTCTTTTTATAAACAAGGACAACATTGGAAATCCATTCGGCATACCGACACTACCGAATAAATTTGGCTTCAATAAGTTTAGTTATTTCGGCCTTAATGTCAGGAAGAATATTAGGATTGCATCGGCGTGCTGGCTGCTGATGCGGCCGAAACCCAGACTTGATAGACAACCGATGTTCAACAATCGATCCGTCTAAACCAGACATCTCGGTATAGTCCCAAGCAAAGCAATCTTTATGTTTCTTTAACAACTCGGTTAATTGTTGCTTACACTCAGAATCTAACTTAGCACTAATAAAAGTAGGCATCGGCTTATCACCATTACCTATATCTATTTCTACTAAATCATCGGCCGATGTAAGCCCCTAGACTAACTTTTCATCATCGGCGAACCTATCCATTAAAACTCTTCATCAGAACCGACTGCTTGGATCGGTGGAATTTCATAATCGGCAACTTTGAGAAAGTCCTTCCAAATTTCCCCTGAAATACATCTGGTCTTTTCATAAGTATCTGCCTCTGCCGATGCAATGATGTATGAAGAATCCCTGGGACAATTTCAATCTTGTCACCTACCCACTGAACCAAGCATTGGTGCATTGTAGAAGGAATGCAACAATTGGCATGAATCCAATCTCTCCCCAACAGCAAATTGTAGGCACCCTTTCCACTAATGACAAAGAAAGTCGTCGGCAAAGTTTTGCTACCGATGGTCAATTCAACGCATATAGCTCCCTTGACCGGGGACACATTCCCTTCAAAATCCTTTAACATCATATCGGTCTTGGTCAAATCATGATCCCCTTTGCCAAGCTTCCAATAGACTGCATATGGCATAATGTTGATAGCAGCTCCATCATCAATGAGTATCTTAGTCATCGGCTGCCCATCAACCCTACCTTTAACAAACAAAGCTTTAAGGTGCTGTCTCTCATCATCAGTGGGCTTTTCAAATATTGCCGTCATCGGGTCGAGAGCCAACTGAGCTATCTGATCAATGAAATTTGCCTCTTCATCATCACTAAGGGGTGCAAGAAATTCCATCGGCAACATAAATACCATGTTAACGTCTGCCGATGGCCCTTTTCCCTTGTGATCTGGCTACTGCCGATCTCCAGACTTAGCAGAATTTTCTTCCCTGCTCAGTTCTTCCTACCGTTCTCGCTACATCCTCCTCTTTTGTGTCCTTGTCAACCCTTATGGACACCACTAAGGAAGTTGGGGTTGCTTCACCGATTGATTATGAATCTCCCTTGATTCCACCCGATAAGTGTTAGCATCCCTGCAAAATATAAACTCATCGGGAACTCGCGCATTTGCCATCTCCTCAAGCTCCTCCTGGTTCCTGGAAAATAGCCAACTCGTCCACCAACCCTGTCATGCACACTGAGCCTGCCCCCCAGCCGATCGTGAACTGACATCATTCCTCTAATCGGCCCATTAAAACGCCGATCATCGTCCTGATATCGCTGATTTGGTCTATCATACCGATTATAACCATTGCACTCAGGGCAGTCTCTAATAGTTGGTAATTTAATATTTTGTTCCCAACAGTGGATGAAGAATGGGCAATTCCAATGATCTTTATGTCGATTCCATTCTTGTCGGCGTCTTTCTTCTTCTCGACGACGATCTTCTTGCTGGTGACGATACCGATCTTCACGCTGCTGCCATGTTTCCCGATGTCTCCTATGGGTAATTGCAATGCTGGATCGAGGAGGTCTTCTAGAACTGGTGCCTTCCTGGATCAAGCCCTTGCCCTTAGCGTCATCGGCAGTAATCTGGTGCTGGGGGTCTACCGATGCACTTCTCTCAGCTGCTTCTGATGTCAAGACTTTGGTCTTCCCCTTGGCATCCAGCATGTTTGTGGGGAAAGGATGTTGATCAATCTTCATCGACTTCTGGGTTTTGGAGCTTTGAAATTTAATCCTCCCAGACTCTATAGCCGATTGCAAGTGTTGGTGAACACTTTGCATTCATTTGTACTATGAGACGTTGCATTATGCCACTTGCAATACTTGATCTTCTTCCATTCTTCTACCGATGGAATCACATGGTTGGGTGACAATTTAATTTGCCCCTCCTGAAGCAGAAAGTCAAATATCCTATCGGCTTTTGTGATGTCAAAAGCAAACTTTTCTGGCTCTTTATGGCCGAAAGGACAAGACATCGGCTTTTTATTTTTCACCCATTTTGCCAAGCCGATGACTTGTTCCTCATTAGAATCTGAACTTATCATCTCATTGACAAATGATACCTTTTTGTTTCAAGCTTTCCTAGGCTCAAAAGCCTTGATATCCTGATCAGAGATCCTCTGTACCAAATGACTTAGACTTTCAAACTCTTGGGAAGCATACTTGTCTATGATATGTGGTAACAATCCTTGGAAAGCCAAATCGGCTAACTGCCGATCATCCAGAACCAAACTATAGCATTTATTCTTGACATCCTGCAACCTTTGCACAAATCCTTCAACCGATTCATCATTGTGTTGCCTCAGCCTTACTAAATCGGTAAGTTTCTTCTCATGAACTCCAGAAAAGAAATATTTGTGAAATTGCTTCTCTAGATCGGCCCAAGTGATTACTGAGTTTGGAGGTAATGAAATAAACCAAGTAAAGGCCGATCCAGACAAAGAAGACGAGAACAAACGAACTCTTAACTCATCTCGGTTGGCAGCCTCCCCACACTGGATGATCAACCGATTGACATGCTCCATAGTTGATGTATCATCTTGTCCAGAGAACTTAGTGAAATCTGGCACCTTATACCGATTTGGAAGTGGAATCAAGTCATATGCAGGAGGATATGGTGTCCAATAAGAGTAAGTATTAACCTTCGATTTTATTCCAAACTGATCTCTCATAACTTCAGCTATCTTATCGGCCCAATAGGTATCGACATCCTGCCGATGTGTGGGTTGTGGCTCTGGCATTTGCTGATGAGCTTCCACGTGTCTCTGAGGTGCGCGATCTCCAGGAATCATAGCATTAGCCACAGCCTGTTGGCCACCAAATTGCTGAGCAAGATTCATTGGCAGATTGACTGGCCCTTGATTCTGAAATCTAGGCTGCATTTGTCCCTACGGGAATCCTGCAGCTTGATGATTCTGCTGAGCCATTTGTGGAAAGACGAACTGCCCTGTCCAACCATTGTTGACATTCATCGGCGTAGGCCCTGCCGATGGCTGATAGTTGGGTGTCATCATTGGGTTAACATACCCCATTTGAGTCATAAACCTTTGGTGCATCGGCAATGGATCTGCCGATGCGTTAGGTATCTGGAATGTAGGCATGTGAGAATTCCCAGTAAAAGGCCTTGCAGTAGTAGTTATAGAATAGTGGGGATTCTGAGTCATCAGCAATAATGGAGGTGCCGATGTCATAGGAGCCTTACCTGTCACGTCATCCACTTGAGATGTTCCAGAACTATTTGCCATAAAGTCTGGGGGCATACCATATCCCCACCAATTGGGAGGAACTTGGCAATTTTGAAATACAGATCCTGACATTGCCGATGCCAATAGATCTGTAGCAAGTTGAATTTGCCCTTCTGATGTTGCTGGATTGGTCCTCATTGGTGTAGATTGCCCATTAGTTATTCCTAATGTGCTTGGAGGAGAAGTAACCTCTATACCCGCAGCGGCTGGAGGAGCCGATAGAGTTGTAACCAATGATGATCCTGGCTGATGATAGGCCGGGCCCACAAAAGATGGTGGTATCTGACCTTCTTTGAATGTTCTAGCCACAACATTGAAAACAGTATTGGACAACACGCTGGATTGATTGATTAAAGCACAATTAATAGCATTGTCAACCATCTCTTGCAATATACCAAGATTGGCTTCAAAAGTGATTTGCCAAGGCATCGACAATGCTTCCTTTTGGATCACCTCACCGCTCCTGTTGAGACTGAAGGACTTCAAACATAGCTGCTTGTACTCCTCCATAGCTTTTGCCATAGCTTGCTTCTGTTCATCTCTGAGAATGGCTTTAGTTACAGCAATAATGTTATCTGCATCGAAATCTATATTCAACATGTTGATATTGATGATGAATCTAGGTCCCACTGGGTGTGCCAAAAGATGTGTGGCTGCAAAAGTAGATCTACAAACACAAAGAACTAATACCCGATTTAATGTTAAGGCGTGCCAGCCAATTTGACCTTACAACCGACAAAGGTGATAACTTGAATACTTTGGTCCCGACAACATCAATACGCCCGGATGCCACGGCCAAGAGGTATTCACGCGGAACTTGAGAACTCGCCGAGTTTGACTCGATGAATTCCTAAGAACTCGTAATTAGAGAGAAAATATGCAAGTTGACGAAGTCGTCGAAAAAGTAGATGCTGGAATAGATGTAGAAACTTGTGTTTGATTGATTGTGTCTATTCTTACATTGCTACGGGGTCTACATTTATACCCTGTCCAAATGAGTTACAACTAGACACGATTAGGACTCTAATTCCAATTTGAACGGAATCCATACGTAAAACAAACTCTAACAACTATGGAAAACATTAATCTATCTATCATAGGCGATCGGCACATCGTCACCATCTGCGCCTTCTTCTGCTATCATCGGCAAATCAGCTTCCATCGACATCGGCAACCATCAATATCAGCCATCGGCACAGGTCAATCACCATTCCTGGACTTAGCCATATTCTGCTATCTTGCCATCAACATAATAACTTCATCGGCAGCCCCTCTGCTAACCAATCATAACTTATCCAGCTGCCGATCTGTATTTTATTAACTCTCAGATACACGTCCAAAGATACGTGTTCAAAAACGGTGTCAACAGTTGGTTGTGGCATAGAAGGCTTGGTCATGTTGGAATGAAACAATTGAACAAACTATTGAGGCATGACTTAGTTAGAGGCTTGAAGGATGTCACTTTTGAGAAGGATAAACCATGTAGTGCTTGTCAAGCCGGAAAGCAAGTTGGAAATGCACATCCCAAGAAAAGTGAAATGAGCACATCAAAAGCATTTGAGTTATTGCACATAGATTTATTTGGGCCAACTACATACACTAGTATTGGTGCCAACAAGTATGGATTTGTGATAGTAGATGACTACACTAGATACACTTGGGTGTTCTTCCTCTATGACAAGAGTGATGTTTGTGATCTATTCAAGACTAGTTTTGTGAAGAACAATGGCTGGTATTGCAAATCTTACAAGCAAGTTGGTCACCTAGAGCAACAATGCATGAACAAGAAACTCAAAGCTTATGTATCCTTAATTAAGCTTAATTCTTTCTATGTGCTTACCAAGGATATAAAAGGTGTTCATGTTAAGTTCATTGGTGCACCATGGATGGGCTCAAAGAAGAAAGCCATTTGGGTACCAAAGAGCTTAGTTGCTAACCTTGGAGGACCCAATCAAGTTTGGGTACGTAAAAGGAATTGAGTGGTTGATAGTGGGTGCACTCAACATATGACCGGAGAGTCTTGTATGTTCAAATCAATTGATACAAATCAAAATGGTGGCTTTGATTCAATCACCTTCGGCAACAACAAGAAAGGCAAGGTCAAGGGGCTTGGTAAAATTGCTATCTCAAATGACATGAGCATATCAAATGTGTTGCTAGTTGAGAGCCTAGATTTCAATCTCTTGTTAATTGCACAACTTTGTGACCTTGGTTTCAAGTACATCTTTGGTAGTGACGATGTGGAGGTGGTTAGTGTTGATGGATCAAACTTGATATTCAAAGGATTTAGGCATGGTAGCTTATACTTGGTTGATTTCAATGATAGTGACACTCAATTGACATCTTGCCTAATTAGCAGATCAAGTTTGGGTTGGTTATGGCATAGAAGGCTTGGTCATGTTGGAATGAAACAATTGAACAAACTATTGAGGCATGACTTAGTTAGAGGCTTGAAGGATGTCACTTTTGAGAAGGATAAACCATGTAGTGCTTGTCAAGCCGGAAAGCAAGTTGGAAATGCACATCCCAAGAAAAGTGAAATGAGCACATCAAAAGTATTTGAGTTATTGCACATGGATTTATTAGGGCCAACTACATACACTAGTATTGGTGGCAACAAGTATGGATTTGTGATAGTAGATGACACACTAGATACACTTGGGTGTTCTTCCTCTATGACAAGAGTGATGTTTGTGATCTATTCAAGTCTTTTGTCAAGAGGGTGCAAAAAGAGTTTGAAACCACTATCAAGAAGATTAGAAGTGACAATGGTAGTGAATTCAAGAACACAAGAACTGAGGAATTGTGTGATGATCTTGGCATTGGACATCAATTCTCTCCAACATACACTCCTCAATCCAATGGTGTAGTTGAAAGAAAGAATAGAACCTTGATTGATATGGCTAGATCAATGCTTAGTGAATACAATGTTAGTCATTCATTTTGGAGTGAAGCTATCAACACGGCTTGCTATTGTAGCAACTGTCTCTATAGCCATGGGAAGCTTGGGAAGACACCATATGAGCTATTGAATGGAAGAAAGCCCAACATTGCATATTTTAGAGTGTTTGGTTGCAAATGCTACATTCTCAAGAAAGGCACTAGATTAAGTGTTGGCGACCCTTAATTAATAAAAATAAATATATTTTTTATAAATAAAAAAATAGGAGGTAGGAATTTCTACTAACATTTCCACGAGTTTTTGTATTCATGACAATCTCAGGTACGATACATGGAAAGATGCAAATAAACATGGAAAAGCGCAAATTCAAGAAAACGTATTTCCAGAAGGCGCAATCAAAGAAAAATAGAAATGTCCACCTAACAAAAGAGCTGGGTCCATCCGTAACCGTGGCAGAAGTCCAGGCCGAACAACAAACCGACCACGCGAAGGCGGTGGCCGGGGGGCCCACCCAGGTTGCGGGCGCAACCAGGTGTGGGCGCAACCCCCCTGGCGGTTCCCCGGTCCCACTTTGTTCTAGCGGTTGCATGCCGCCATGCATAGGACGGTTTCACCCACTACCATATTTAGATCAGCACGAACCGTCCTATGGAGCTATAAATTGGTCCCTCCTCTCCACATTTGAAAGCTTGAAGATACAAGAAGAAGAATAGAAGGAGTAGTGCTACTTTTCCAATAGATTAGCACCTAGCTATTCTACTTTAGGGATTAGAGAGAGAGTGAGGAAAGAGTTGAAGTGTAGAAGCGGGATCAAGCAAGTCCTACTCTAGGGTGGACGAAGTGCCGGGTCTGTCGGCTCTCGCTCCAACTTGACCTCTACATTTGTCTTACTACTTGAAGTAAGAGGTTTGTGATTACATTCGGGTTCCAGATTACTTTGCGAGGTTACTTTCATAAAGCTATTTGTTGTGGGCTCATCGTTCGTCCTTTTGGACAGGTGCTCTAATAAGAGGACTCCTGATTGTTGACGGTCCTTAAGTATCAAATTTAATTAACAAATAAACAAAGAAAAGGATCCAAATGAAATCAACATCTAGACTTAGGGTTTTATCTGACAGAATTCCACGCGTTTTGGTGTTTGTCTATTTCTGCAGGGGGTTATCAGGAAATAAGGAAGAAAGGCCCACACGTCGGAATTACATAGAGATATCAACGTGCCGCGCAATTATCTTACATCTAGAAGACTCCAGAAGCCACGGGAAGGAAGCGGAGGCCGAACGGGGCCAGCCACTGGGCGCCCGCCCAGTTGACCTGGGCGCCCGCCCCCTCCTGGAGTTGGATGAGGACTCTCTTTCGGGATTGATCTCCACCAACCTAAAGGATCAAGGATAACCATTCAATCAATGTCGGTTTGATCCAATGACCCATATTCACTTGAAGGGACTACAAAACCAGACCCCCTGGCCCCTAGAGGAGAGAGCCTCTCAACCCTAATTCATTAAGCCTCTGATCAAGCCTAGAGCCACCACATCAATTAGACATCTAGATTAGCATAGCTATATAGGGTTAGAACTAGAAGGAGTCAATCTTCGATTGGTTTCCGGATCTGTCAAGAGGATTCTTGGTAATTCTCTAATTGTTCTTCTAATTGTTCTCTAATCATCTTTGTTCTTCAATATTATGAATATGACTTTGTTCTACTTCAATATATTGCTTATGACTTTGCTCTACTTGTTTATATTCAAGATTATATTGTTCTTAGTTTATCATAGTTATATACTGGGCTTAGTTAGATTGGATCTATATACATGTTTTAGATCATATAGCGTTTATCCATCGGATCCATGGGTAAATGATAGATATTGTGTAGGCGTGGTGCTTATACTGTATTTATCTGCGATTGTACCCAATATGCCAGATTGTGGGGTAGTTCGTGATAGTGACAGCTTCATTGCTTCTTATATAGTCCCCCTCTCGTGTATTGGGCTGGCAGAGCAATATTATTACAGGGGAGTGATTGCTATGTTTCTCATTTACCTTGATAATATCACTATGCATGGGTGTAATCTTGTCTTGCAATGATTGCTAAGTATGCTTGCACTAACTATGATAATGCTAGACTATATAGTTGAGAATAACTTATTAAATATTCTTGTAGTTCATTCTAATACCATGCTAAGGACTTTCTAGA
This sequence comes from Sorghum bicolor, assembly GCF_000003195.3. Classification (NCBI taxonomy): domain Eukaryota; kingdom Viridiplantae; phylum Streptophyta; class Magnoliopsida; order Poales; family Poaceae; genus Sorghum; species Sorghum bicolor. The sequence goes on along the minus strand of NC_012879.2, from coordinate 14,091,253 downwards.
GTATCTAATTGAGGTGCTTATCATATTTATATGTGGCTAAGTTATGCTGATCAGATTAATTATCTTTGTCACTATTCATACTTTATATATATCCTTTATGTGACACTTAACCCTGTATGAGAGAGTTAGATAAATGTTCTCAATTATACATGCAATGATAGATACTCAATTCTCTATTCTATTCTATAATCAACATTGATGGTTACTAATCCCTTCCCAGTGGTAAAAATATAAATAACGATACCTGAAATACTTCTCGGTTAAAATGCTACATCGGTATTAATCTGTGCGCTTGCAGATCCCATTCATTATTTATTTAGAAGAGCAATTGCATATTTCAATACCGCGTCTCTCATGTCATGCTGGGGATGACAACTTGGCTTAAGTGGTATGAGGGATAGGTTTGGCATTTTTGGCACCGTTATCAGAATGAGAAAACTAAGTCTACTTTTGGTAGTGATGTTAACAATACCCAACACTGATAAAGACGGAAGTTCCTGGCCACCGCTAGAGTAGTAGTCGCTGACGTGGACGAGGTGTCTAAGTCAGAGTCTACCTTTGTTTGCACTATGACCCACGGGCAGAGGGGTAGGTGGCAGTGGTGGTGACAGCCCTATCATCCCTTGTATTCCCCCACGTTCGATCACAGAGTAGGGCTGATAGAAGGATCACCTGGCTGAACCCAGGAATCTACCTCTGGGCCTGAAGCAACAGATAGTGGGAAAGCTCTCTTCGCCTAGTAGTCTTACCTAGTGTATTCTCTCCAACCCAGTTATCCCTCCTACCTTCTTCTAGGCCAACTAGCTAAGAGTCTATCGACTTTTATACCGTTCCTTTGGGAAAATACGATACCCTGATATACCTTCGGGTGAAGTGCTACAACGGTACTTCCATGCGCTTGCGGATTTTTTCTACTGCCGCTAAGAAGCGCCAACAAGCATTTCTGGCACCGTTGCCGGGGAACGGTTGTCGTCTTTAGTCTCCGAACCTAGTTGCCCGTGTATCTTTTCTTTTTACCTTTCTTTTATTTTTCTCTTTGTTCCAATGGAGCAACGTACCATCTCCGATATGAGTGCTCCCAAAGCCGAGTTCGCTGCACCTCCACAATCAGCAAAGCCCATCACAGCTTTGAGCTACGAACTCCGGCCGGCTTTTATAGCCATGGTTCGGGAACAATCCTTCTCAGGTTTAGAATACGATAACCCATACCATCACCTGAGAGAATTTGAGCAGCTCTGTGCATGCCTAACCATTGCTGGCATGTCACAAGAAACTTTGAGGTGGAAGTTGTTTCCTTTCTCTTTAACAGAGAGAGCGAAACAATGGTACGTCCAAAACGTAGGGAAGGTAGCTTATGATTGGGAAGAATTGCAAAAGAGATTTTGTCTAGCATTCTATCCCTTATCCCGAATCGCTGCCCTATGTCAAGAGATCCTCAACTTCCATTAGCAAGAGAAGGAAACCATAGGCGCAGCCTGGGAAAGATTTACACTTTTAGTTAAATCTGGCCCAAACTTGTCTATCCCAAACCACGTGTTGTTACAGCACTTCTGGTTAGGGCTTAACAAGGAGTCTGCCCTATTGCTCGACACGGCCGCTGGAGGGTCTTTCACGCACAAAACCACGGAGGAAGGAGAAGCGCTTCTAGATCGTATCCTAGAGAACACTCCACCATTAGAACCCATCCGTGTAGAACCAGAACCGTGTCACGAGGATGCCTCTTCGGCTGAGACCGAAATAACTCCACCATCCGAGACACCCTCACCCGAACCACATATACCAAAAGAAAGCCTTTCGGGTCTTCCATATTTCGACTATAATTTCCATGACGATTTTGGAAATTATTCGAAGTATGATAAGAAGAACATAAACCGCGTCCAAGTCACTCTAGACATTGACCGTGACTTTATAAAAGAATCTGTCAAGGAGATGACTGCAATCATGAGCAAGGAATGGACAGAGGAACGAGAATCCTCATCAGAGGCAATTCAGATTGGTCCTCTGACCCGTTCCATGCAATGTCAGGTACAGGACGAATGGGTCGAAGCGTTGTATAATCCCACTGTAGGAGCCAACTTAATGTCTACCACCTATGCATGCACACGTCTTGGTGACAGAATAATTTCTCCTACCACTCTGCTGTTAAAAAATGGGCCAAGCTCCCATCTAGAAGGGCAGGGGGTGATTCACAACGTTCACGTTAAGCACGAAGGTGTTGTTGTCATTTTGGATTTTCATATCTTTGACAACACAAGCTTCGATGTGCTAATTGGGCGCCCCATGGAAAAGTTCTTCTACGAAGCACTTGACACAGGGGAGTTAAGTGTTAAGATAGGAAGAGGAAAATTTTCCATTCCGTTCTCCCGAGCCAAAAACTCGATAGCAGAACCTTCCTGTCCTAGCATGCCCGAGGAGGTAATGTCGGTATCACCCTTCGAATCTCCTGAGTCATCTTTAGACAAAGATGCCGATCTCTTCATTGAAGAAGAAGATGACTCAGGAGAAATCCTTGAACTTCCTAAAGAGGAAGTATCGCCACCACCTCCAATAGAGTTGAAAACCTTACCAGAAGGATTACGATATGTTTTTCTGCACGACAACCAAAATACTCCCGTCATCATTAGTGACAAGCTTTCAGACGAGGAAACATCCAAACTCGTTGCCGTGCTAGAAAAACGTAGGTCGGTCTTCGGGTACTCCTTGAAAGATCTCAAGGGGGTTAGTCCAACTCTTTGTACCCATCGCATTCCAATCGACCCTGCGAGCACACCCTCTCGTGAACCATAGCGCAGGCTTAATAACGCGATGTGGGAAGTTGTGAAAAAGGAAGTCCTCAAGCTTTTTCACGTCGGGATCATTTATCTCGTACCACATAGTGATTGGGTTAGCCCCGCCCAAGTGGTTCCCAAGAAAGGAGGAATGACGGTAGTACAAAACACTAGGAATGAGCTTATTCCACAGCGCACCATCACAGGATGGAGGATGTGTATTGATTACAGAAAACTCAACAAGGCAACAAAGAAGGATCATTTTCCATTGCCCTTCATTGATGAAATGTTGGAGCGATTGGCAAAACACTCCTACTTCTGCTTCCTTGATGGGTATTCTGGTTATCATCAAATTCCCGTCCATCCTGACGATCAAAGCAAAACCATGTTCACATGCCCATACGGAACATATGCTTACTGAAGAATGTCGTTTGGGTTGTGCAATGCATCTGCTTCCTTTCAAAGGTGCATGATGTCCATATTCTCAGACATGATTGAAGAAATCATGGAAGTTTTCATGGATGATTTTTCAGTCTATGGAACATCCTTCGATCATTGTCTGGAAAACTTGGACAAGGTTTTGGCAAGATGCCAAGAAAAGGACTTAGTGCTTAATTGGGAAAAGTGCCACTTTATGGTCCAGGAAGGCATCGTTCTAGGACACCTAGTGTCTGAAAGGGGGATAGAGGTGGATAAAGCCAAAATAGAAGTTATTGAGCAACTACCTCCCCCTGTGAACATCAAAGAAATCCGTAGCTTTTTGGGCCACGCAGGGTTCTACAGGCGATTCATCAAATACTTTTCACAAATCACCCGTCCCCTAACTAGCCTTCTAGCAAAAGATGCTCCCTTTGAATTCACTGATGAGTGTCACAAAGCTTTTGAAAAGATCAAGGCAGCACTCATCTCAGCACCAATTATCCAACCTCCTGATTGGACACTCCCCTTCGAAATCATGTGCGATGCTAGCGACTATGCTGTTGGTGCGGTCCTTGGCCAAACCAAAGATAAAAAGCATCACGCTATTGCATACGCCAGCAAGACTCTAATAGGGGCGCAACTCAACTACGCCACTACAGAGAAGGAACTCCTTGCTGTAGTCTTTGCTATAGACAAGTTTAGATCCTACTTGGTGGGCGCAAACATAATCGTTTATACTGATCATGCTACTTTAAAATACTTGCTCACCAAGAAGGACGCTAAACCTTGTCTGCTCCGTTGGATCTTGCTATTACAAGAATTTGACCTTGAAATAAAAGGTAAAAAGGGGTAGAAAACAAGTGTGGGGGAGGAACGCTTCAACTACGGTTTGCACATACTCTCCCTTTTGCTTTTACGAAAAATCTTTTACAAAAAGTTTAAAATAAAATTTAAAATAATGTTTCCTTCATACTCCATCAAACATGTCTCCTATACTCAATTAGAGTTTTGTATACTCTTTATTTCTCGCTAAACACCCCTGAAGATTTATGAACACCGTTTTATAGGGACCCCATTTATCTAAATAATTGGCGTATGAGATATAGTAGGATGACATGGTGCTTGCTGGTTTTTGCAAAGTACTTGGGATTTATTTCATAAAAATAAAATATTAGCAAGTTCCTTGAATAATCCAAGATTTTACCTACCAAGGCCATATGTGCTCGATAACCCTTCCATATATGCTACTTACTTTGTGTTGAGTTAAGTCAAAATTTCCAGACCGCTGCTGAGAGATGCTTCATGCCTCCAAGATTAGAACTCACTTACACCCACCAAATAAAGCCGACTCTTACACTAAGAAGTCGTGCAAAACATGCACCCTTCCATCCACCAAAAATTTTGCCGATTCTTATCTTGAGAATTGTGCCTTAGTTTTCCACCAAATAAAAGTGCCAAATTCTCAACCCGAGATTTGCGCAACCCCAAAATTCACTCCTTACGTTTTGACATCATGACATCTCTTTCTATTTTCCAAGATACCATCCATCGAAACATATGGGCTATAGTAAAAAAAAGAGAGAAAGCCAAAGAGGCATAGACGGGAAAGAAAGAAAGAAAAAATCAAAAAGTCCCCGTCATGAAAAATATATATATAAGTGATAGAGCCCATATGTTTATCTCCTTTTTATCCTTCAAATAAAAGAGAGTCATGATGCAAAGGAGTGATCAAAAATATTTAGGATTAGGATTTTCCACAAATTCCTCATACTCCACACACTTGCACATTCTGATCTAAGGGTATGACGTACTCCCTCCGGCATGGTCTAAGGTTTGACTTGACAACATATGCAGGGTAAGTATGCTCGCCACTTTTTCCTATCCAAGCTCCAGATAATCCCTTTAGAGATAGGATGATTTAAGTGAAGGCAATTAACCATATGCCTTGGAGAGGAACCACCAACAAATAAGAGTGATTTGAGAGAATTATTCAAGGAACATATGCTATCTTTCTTTTTCAAAACACACAAAAACCCAAGTTTCTGCGCAGGGGCAATGCAAGAAGATTTGAATCCAAGCTATTCCATATTTCAATTATCCAAGATAATTTTGGTAGACACTTTGAAGTTCATAAATTTTTCAGGTGAAGCCTGGAATAATTCGTATACAGACACTTTTTGATAAGGAAGATGAACCCATTTGGTCCTACGTGCCTTCACTCGAGGACGAGCAAAGGACCAAGTGTGGGGGAGTTGTTGGCGACCCATAATTAATAAAAATAAATATAATTTTTATAAATAAAACAAATAGAAGGTAGGACTTTCTACTAACATTTCTACGAGATTTTGTATTCATGACAATCTCAGGTACGACACTGTCTGGTATTCTTAACATCACTACCAAAAGTAGACTTATTTTCTAATTCTGATAACGGTGCCAAAAATGCCAAACCTATCCCTCATACCACTTAAGCCAAGTTGTCATCCCTAGCATGACATGAGAGACGCGGTATTGAAATATGCAATTGCTCATCTAAATAAATAATGAATGGGATTTGCAAGCGCACAGATTAATACCGATGTAGCATTTTAACCGGAAAGTATTCCAGGTATCGTTATTTATATTTTTACCACTGGAAAGGGATTAGTAACCATCAATGTTGATTATAGAATAGAATAGAGAATTGAGTATCTATCATTGCATGTATAATTGAGAACATTTATCTAACTCTCTCATACAGGGTTAAGTGTCACATAAAGGATATATATAAAGTATGAATAATGACAAAGATAATTAATCTGTTCAGCATAACTAGCCACATAATAAATATGATAAGCACCTCAATTAGATACTCTAGAAAGTCATTAGCATGGTATTAGAACAAACTACAAGAATATTTCCTAAGTTATTCTCAACTATATAGTCTAGCATTATTATAGTTAGTGCAAGCATACTTAGCAATCGTTGCAAGACAAGATTACGCCCATGCATAGTGATATTAGCAAGGTGTTGACACCATTTTTGGGCACGTGTCCAGGATGGCAGGACAGGGTGGCAGTACGATACGGGTTGCTGGTAAGGATGGTTGCCGATGAGGGAAGGGTTGAATGTGACTAAGTCCTCAGACAGTAACATGGTACCGATGACCAAGTAAAAGGGTCTGCCGATGACTATGGCAAGGGGATTGCCGATGACGCGAAGGAGGAGTCCGGAAGTTGCCAGTTGTCATGTGGAGGAGTTTCGGTTTGTCACGAAGGATGGTTTTATTATTTCCTTATGTTATTCGTATCGTTTTATATACGGGTTCCGTGTAATTTGGAATTCGAATTCTAATCGTGTCTGGTCGTAGCTCTTTGAGCAGGGTATAAATATAAGCCCTAAGACCTTGTAATCAGATATCAAGAAATCAATCAAACATACATTTTTACTCATATTCCAGCATCTACTTTTCGACGACTTCGTCACCCTTTTTTTTTTCTTCTTATTACGAGTTCTTAGGAATTCGTCGACTTAAGCTCGGCGTGTTCTCGAGTTCCGCGTGAGTACCTCTTAGCCGTGACATCCGGGCGCATCGCTGTTGTCAGGACTAAAGTATTCGAGTTATCACCTTTGCCGATAGCAAGGTCAAATCGGCTGGCACGCCTTAACGTTTGAATCGGGTATTAGCCCTTTGTGTTTGCAGATCAATTTTGCATCAACACATCTTTTGGCACGCTCGGTGGGACCGATTCAAGATCAAGATCAACATGTCGATCTCTGACCTCGATCAAGACAACGTCATCCCCGTGACAGAAGCTAACCTCAAGGATGAGCAGAAGCAAGCTATTGCCCAAGCTATGGAAGAGTTCAAGCAGCAATGCCTGAAGTCTTTCAGCATAAACAGGAGCGGCGAAGTGGTCCAGAAAGATGCACTGCCGGCACCACGGCAGGTCACCTTTGACGCCAATCCTGGCAAGCTTCAAGACATGGTTGATAATGCCATCAATCGAGCGTTGATTAACCAAGCTGGTGTACTATCTAATACGGTTTTCAACGCCGTGGCAAGAACCTTCAAGGAAGGACAAATCCCGCCGGATTATGTGGGCCCCTCCCATCATCAACCTACGGCACCAGAGGTCACGGCTCCATCGGCTGCCTTGACAAGTACGAGTGCACAGTCTGCCGTTCCTCCGAGTACATTGGGGACTACTGGTGCACTATCTATGCCGATGGCAACCAACCCACAAATTTCAGTTGGGCAGCATAAACTGACAACAGATATGTTGGCATCGGCAATGTCGGGGTTAACTCTTCCTCCTAACTGGTGGGGTTATGGTATGCCTCCAGAGTTGACGCCGGGAACATCACAGATAACTGACATGAGGGGCAAAACTCCTATGACATCGGCACCCTCCAATGCGCCGGTGAACCAGAGTCCTCGGTATACCACAACTACTACTGCAAGGCCTCACACTGGAAATCCTCAAGATTCAATGTTCCAGATGCCTAACGCATCGGCAGAGTCAATGCTGATGCAACAGAGGCCTATGGCGCAGTCAGGGTATGTCAATTCAACGACGGTACCCAATTACCAATCATCGGCAGCACCTATGCCGATGAACGCTAATAATGGATGGCTTGGACCGCAAGCCTTTCCACAGTCGCCCCAGCAGGTTTATCAGACTACAGGGTTCCAGCAAGGGCAGGTGTATCCCGGGTTCCAAGGTCAGGGAATTCCCAACCAGCCAATAAATTTTGGACAGCAACTCGGAGGACAGCCAATCGGTGGACAACAGTTTGGTAGTCCGCAAATTGGAGGACAGGTGACCAATACGATGTTCCATACAGGTCACGTCCCGAACAGACACGTGGAGGTTCGCCACCAAATGCCAGATCCGCAGCCGCCTCATCGGCAAGATGCCGATGCGTATTGGGCCGATAAGATTGCCGAAGTAATGAGGGAACAATTTGGGATAAAACCCAAAGTCAACACTTATTCTTATCGGACACCGTATCCTCCAGCGTATGATTTGATCCCGCTTCCACATCGGTACAAAGTACCGGATTTTACAAAGTTTTCCGGACAGGACGATACGTCAACCATGGAGCATGTCAACAGGTTCATTATTCAATGTGGAGAGGCTGGTAACAGGGACGAATTGAGAGTTCGCCTATTTTCATCATCATTATCTGGATCGGCCTTTACTTGGTTCATATCATTGCCTCCCAATTCAGTAATTACTTGGGCCGATCTAGAGAAGCAATTCCACAGATACTTCTTCTCGGGGGTTCATGAGAAGAAGATCACCGACTTGGTCAAGCTGAGGCAACGTAATGACGAGTCGGTTGAGGGATTTGTGCAGAGGATACGAGAAGTCAAAAATAAATGCTATAGCCTGGTTCTGGATGATCGGCAACTAGCCGATTTGGCTTTCCAGGGTCTGTTGCCACACATCAGGGATAAGTATGCCTCTCAGGAGTTCGAAAGTTTAAGTCACTTGGTGCAGAGGATATCTGATCAAGACATCAAGCCTTTCGAGCCTAAGAGGGCATGGAATAAGAAAGTCTCATTTGTTGATGAGGCAACAAGCTCAGATTCCGATGAAGAACCAGTAATCGGTTTGGCAGAGTGGGTAAAAAACAAGAAGCCGATGTCTTGTCCTTTTGGGCAGAAGGAACCAGAGAAGTTTGCATTTGACACCGCCAAGGCCGATAGGATATTTGACTTTCTACTTCAGGAAGGTCAAATCAAATTGTCACCTAACCACGTGATCCCGTCGGCAGAAGAGTTGAAGAGGATGAGGTATTGCAAGTGGCATAATGCAACTTCACATGATACCAATGAGTGCAAAGTATTCAGACAACAGCTGCAATCGGCCATAGAGTCAGGGAGAATCAAGTTTGATAGTTCCAAAGCCCAGAAGCCGATGAAGATAGACCAACATCCTTTCCCGACGAACACGTTGGATGCTAAGGGGAAGGCTAAGGTCTTGACGTCGGAGACAGCTGAGAAGAGTGCATCGGTAGATCCTCAGCATCAAGTTACTACCGCTGATGCAAGAAGTAAGGGCTTGGTCCAGGAAGGAACTAGCTCAGGAAGAATTCCTCGATCTGGTATTGTCATAACTCATAGAAGGCCTCGAGAGAGTTGGCAACAACGGGAAGATCGGTACCGGCGCCAGCAGGAAGATTATCAACGGGAAGAAGAGAGACGCCGACAGGAGTGGAATCGGCATAGGGATCATTGGAATTGCCCATTCTTCATCCATTGTTGGGAGGAAAATATTAAGCTTCCTACTGTCAGAGACTGCCCTGAATGCAACGGTTATGATCGGTACGACAGGAACGATCGGCGTTATCATGATGATGAGCGACGATTTAATGGGCCGATCAGAGGAAGGGCGTCAGTTCATGATCGGCTGGGGGGCAGGCTTAGCATTCACGATCGGCTTGGTGACCGTGTCCAGTATTTTCCCAGGAACCAAGAGGAGCTTGAAAGAATGGCTGATGCGCGGGTTCCCGATGAATTCATATTTTGCAGGGATGCTAATACGCATCGCATGGAGTTAAGAGAGAACCAACGCCCGACGGCAAGGCAAAGGCCACTTCCTCCATGGTGCCCTCAAGGATTAACTAAGACACAGAAAAGGAGATTGCAACGTGAAAGGCAGGAAGAGCTAAATAAAGGAGAGAACTCTGGAAGTCGGCGGCCATCAGACACTAAGAAGGAAGGTCCATCGGCAGGCGTCAACATGGTCTTCATGTTGCCGATGGAGTTTCTTGCACCAGCCAGTGATGATGAGTTGGAATTTTCTGATCAGATAGCTCAGTTGGCTCTGGATCCGATGACGGCTATCTTTGAGAAACCTGCCGATGACGAGAGGCAGCATCTCAAAGCTTTGTTCCTCAAAGGAAGGGTCGATGGGCAGCCAATGACCAAGATCCTGGTTGATGGTGGAGCCGCTATTAATATTATGCCGTACGCAGTATATCGGAAGCTTGGGAAAGGGGATCAAGATTTGACCAAGACCGATATGATGCTAAAAGATTTTGAAGGAAACGTGTCTCCAGTCAAGGGAGCGATATGTGCAGAGTTGACTATCGGCAGCAAAACCTTGCCGACAACTTTTTTCGTGATCAGCGGAAAAGGTGCTTACAATTTATTATTGGGGAGAGATTGGATTCATGCCAATTGTTGTGTCCCATCTACAATGCATCAGTGCTTGGTTCAGTGGGTAGGCGACAAGATTGAGATCGTCCCAGGGGATTCTTCTTATGTTATCGCATCGGCAGAAGCGGATACTTATGAAAAGACTAGGTGCATTTCAGGAGAAGTGTGGGAGAAAGATTTTCTCAAGGTTGCCGATTATGAGATTCCACCGATCCAAGCAGTCGGTTCTGACGACGGTTTTTAATGGATAGATTCGCCGATGATGGAAAATTAGGCCAGGGATTCACATCGGCCGATGATTTGGTAGAAGTAGATATAGGTAGTGGTGATAGGCCTAGGCCTACTTTTATCAGCGCTAAACTAGATCCTGAATGTAGACGGCAATTAACTGGTTTGTTAAAGGAATATAAAGATTGCTTTGCTTGGGATTATACAGAGATGCCTGGTTTAGACCGATCAATTGTTGAACATCGGTTACCCATTAAGTCTGGATTTCGGCCACATCAGCAACCAGCCCGCCGATGTAATCCTAACATTCTACCTGATATTAAGGCCGAAATCACTAAACTTATTGAAGCTAAGTTTATTCGGCAGTGTCGGTATGCTGAATGGATTTCCAATGTCGTCCCGGTTTACAAGAAGAACGGGAAACTTCGGGTGTGCATTGATTTCAGGAATCTCAATAAAGCTACGCCGATGGATGGATATCCAATGCCTGTCGCCGATCTACTGGTTGATGCTGCGGCTGGCCATCGGGTCATCAGCTTCATGGATGGTAATGCGGGTTACAATCAAATATTCATGGCAGAAGAGGATATTCCAAAAACCGCATTCAGGTGTCCTGGTCATGTTGGACTATTTGAATGGATAGTCATGACTTTTGGGTTAAGGAATGCCGGTGCTACCTATCAAAGGGCTATGAATTTTATATTTCATGAGTTCATCGGCAAGATCGTAGAAATTTATATTGATGATGTGGTGGTTAAGTCTGGAGATTTCTCAAAGCATCTTGCCGATTTGCGAAGAGTGTTGGAATGCACGAGGAAGCATGGATTGAAGATGAATCCCAACAAGTGTGCATTTGGTGTATCGGCAGGGCAGTTTCTTGGTTTCATGGTACATCAGAGGGGTATTGAAATTAGTCGAAGGTCTATTGATGCTATCAATAAAATAGTGGCCCCTACCAATAAAACCGAGCTCCAATCGTTGATCGGCAAAGTGAATTTTATCAGAAGATTTATATCGAATTTATCTGGGAGAATTCGTGCTTTCAGTCCTCTTCTTAAATTGAAAGCCGATCAGGAGTTTGTTTGGGGAAAAGAACAGCAGTTGGCTCTAGATGAAATCAAAAGGTATCTAGTAAACCCTCCAGTTTTAGTTCCACCTCGACAAGGGAAACCCTTCAAATTATATTTATCTACCGATGGATCGGTTATCGGTTCAGCTTTAGTTCAAGAATTTGAAGGGAAAGAAAGGGTAATTTATTATTTGAGTAGGAGGTTAATTGATGCTGAAATCAGGTATTCGGCCATTGAGAAGCTGTGCTTATGCTTATATTTTTCATGTATCAAGCTAAGACATTACCTGTTGTCAGCCGAATGTGCTGTTGTTTGCAAAGATGACGTGGTCCGATACATGCTATCTATGCCGATTATGAGTGGTAGGATCGGTAAATGGATTTTGGCGCTGTCGGAGTTCGATTTGCGTTACGAATCGGCTAAGGCGGTCAAAGGGCAGGTTATGGCCGATTTCGTGACTCAGCATTGCGGTCTAGTGGAAACCTGGGAAATTGCACCCTGGACGCTCTTCTTTGATGGATCTACCTGTGACCGGGGGGCAGGAATCGGCATTATATTAGTTTCTCCTAAGGGGAGGAAGTATGAATTTTCCTTGCCGATTGTTGCTACATCAACAAATAATCAGGCTGAGTATCAAGCTCTGATCAAGGGATTGGAGTTGTTAAGAGAAGTTCGTGCTGATGCTGTTGAAGTATTCGGAGATTCCATGTTGGTTATAAATCAATTGGCTGGAAGCTATGAGTGCCGAAGTGAAGTTCTCATAACCTATTTCGAGAGAAGTATACAACTGTTGAAGGAATTCAAGAACTTCCGATTGGAGCATATTCCCCGATTGCATAATGAAGACGCTAATCGGTTAGCCCAGCATGCCTCGGGATATCAGCCAATGATTAATGCGACATCGGTAGTCACTGCCGGTGATTGGAGGGAAGAAATTATTGATTATCTAAAAGATCCGTCCAAAAAGGTTGAAAGACGGGTTCGATTTCAAGCAACCAAGTATGTTATCCTTGAAAATGAATTGTATTATCGAACTATCGACGGAATTCTTCTCCGATGCCTGGGTGATGATGAAGCCAGAAGTTTAATGGGAGAAATCCATGAAGGAGTGTGTGGAGCGCATCAGTCAGCTTTTAAGATGAAGTGGATGATTCGAAGGAATGGATATTTTTGGCCGACCATACTCGAAGATTGTTTTAAATATTTCAAGGGATGTCAAGGTTGTCAAAAGTTCGGTAATATCCAGAGAGCACCCGCATCGGCTATGAATCCTATAATAAAACCTTGGCCGTTCCGGGGGTGGGCCATCGATTTGATCGGCCAGATTCATCCACCATCTAGCAAAGGGCATAAATTCATTCTGGTTGCCACTGACTATTTCACCAAATGGGTCGAAGCTATTCCCTTGAAGAAAGTCACATCGGCCAATATGATTGATTTTGTGAAGGAGCATATTATTTACCGATTTGGGATTCCCCAAACGATTACTACCGATCAGGGCACCATGTTCACGTCGGGGGAGTTCGATGAATTTGCAATCGGTATGGGAATTAAAGTGTTGAATTCTTCTCCTTACTATGCTCAAGCCAATGGGCAGGCCGAAGCGTCTAACAAGGGAATTATCAAGCTTATTAAACGAAAGATTGAAGAAAATCCTAGGCGGTGGCATACATTGTTGAATGAAGCACTGTGGTCTTATCGGATGGCTTGTCATGGATCAACCAAGGTGTCGCCTTATCAATTGGTGTATGGACATGATGCAGTTTTGCCTTGGGAGATTAAGGCTGGATCTAGGCGATTATCTTTTCAAGATCAATTGGCTGCCGATGATTATGCCGCTTTAATGACCGATGAGTTAGATGATTTAGCAGGGCATCGGTTAACGGCTTTAATGAGTATAGAAGAAAATAAGAAGAGAGTTGCCAGATGGTATGATAAAAAGGTGAAGGCTAAGGAGTTTGCCGATAAGGATTTGGTATGGAAGTTGATTTTGCCAGTCGGGACTAAAAGTTCAAAGTTTGGAAAGTGGTCTCCTAATTGGGAAGGTCCTTATCGGATAAAACGCTCAGCTCCTGGTAATGCCTATATTCTAGAAACTCTCGAAGGAGTTGAATTTCCCAGAGCATTAAATGGCAAATATTTGAAGAAGTACTACCCCAGCATATGGATCGATGCATAAAAGGTTAAGTGCCGATAACATTCCTATCGGCTGAATTTAAATGTTCAAGGGCAGACTTAATGTTTCAAAAGATGCCGATAACAGTCTTATCGGCTAGACTAAAAGCTAAAAACGGAGAAACAAAGGTGTGTCGCCGAGGAAAGCTTCAGATGTTCAGCAGTGCCTGGATTGCAGATATGGCGCGCAGCCGAATCTGGTTGGCTGTCTCTATCTCTTTGATATCGTCATCGGCAGAACCTTCAATCGGCTTCAATTTCCTCTTCAGTTGCAGCGCTTTACGACCGTGGACGTTTCGTTCCTGTTCAAGATGCTTGATGGTCTCCGGCAGTTGACTATCTTCTTGTTGGGCTTGGGACAGGGCGTCTTCCACTTGCTTGAGTTCAGCCAGCAGAGCTTCTCTTTTTGCCGATAGATCAGACATTTTCTGCTTCAGTGCATCACCTGAGGACTTTAAGATGCCGATGTTCTTATGTTTCTCATCGGCTAAGAGTTTTTCTTTTATCATCTCCTCAGAGAGCTGGATTTGAGCAGCTCTGTCGGCAAGGCGTCGAGTAGCTCTCTGGTACTGTAGCTGACGGCTTTCTAGATGTGCAGCGTGGAAGAGTGCTTCTTCGGCATCGGCAGGAATTTGGCCTCTAAGAGTCTTGAACAGGGCCTTGGCTGGGTCAGAATCGTCGACCAGTTGAGTTGTGTCTTGATGAAGTATGGCCGATAGCTCCTCCAGCCTAGCTTTGGTTTCTGCCGATACAATTCCAACTGCCCGAAAAGAGCTTGCTTCCTCGCCTTCTTCTTCAAAGATATCAATAGCGAAGGAGAATAAGCTGTCGGGAGAATCTTGTTCCTGAAAATGAAATTGAAATAGGTCAATTTTATAGTCAAAACGTCGACAGATGATACCGATGGAAAAGTGGATGACTTACTTGCTTCAGGGCAATTTCCTGCCTTTGACTCAGAGAGGCCGATGGAGCTGCAGGTTGATCGGCAGATGTTGCCGATAGAACGATATCGCCTGAAAGAAGACAGGAAGCATTATAAGAAGAAATGAAAATAAGTTTATCGGTAGGAGTATTGTTGGGATATGTTACCCGGAAGAGGAACAACAGTTGTTTGAATTGAGGAAACCGCCGATGACATAACTGGACCTGCCAGGCCAGTTGTTTGTTCGCCTACGTCAGATAACGCACCCGCCGTTTGAGGTTCTTCTTGCTGAGGCTCTTCAGTCTGTAGTGCTTCCCGTATGGATTGAGGAGATGTTCCTTGCTGTGCTTGGACTCCTGGAGGAGAAGGGGAAGATTCCACCGGGATTGGAAACACCGGAGGAGGAGGAGGAGTTGCCATTTTCTGACGCTTTGTTCCAGTCTTAACACCTTGGACGCCTTTCCTCTTTGGCTGGCTAGACTGGGGGGGATCGGCACCTTGACGTTTGGCTTTTGCCGATGCACCAGTTTGCTGCAACAACGATAAAGAGTTTATGAGCACAGATAACCGATATAAAGATAGTCAGTATAAATAAAAAGGGGTTTTAACAGATTGCCTTGAAAGCTTGCGCCAGAGTGGAAGCAGTTACCGTTGGTGATGTCTGAGTTTTCCTGGTGGTAACTTTCTTGAGACGTGCACCCCGGTGCACAATGGAAGCCAGAGTGGGAGCATTGTGGCCGATTGAGGAGATCGGGCCTGGTGGGAATAAGTCGATCGGCTTGCCACTCCTGCTAACCGATGGGGGGGTGTTGTCAATCTGCAAAAAGAATACAGGGGTAAATTATCGATGGGAATATTATTGGAAAATGAGACATCGGTTTAAAACACTTACAGTGTCGTCAGGGACTTCGTATTCGGGGTCGATCATGCCGCGGTATGAGAGAGCCGATCTGCAGAATAGATTCTCCTTCCATTCTGCCCACCATTCTGACAGATCTACATCTGTATCGGCATTTGGTGGTAACTGGGCTACTCGAGTCCACTCGAGGAGGTTAGCGATGGGTTCTCTGGGCTTTATTACATCGGCATAAGGAAGTGCGATCGGCAATTGGCCGAAAGCCAGCTGGCGAGCTAATGCCGATGGATTATAAAATTCATAGGTTTGGGGAGAGGTTTTCGTGCTGCCGAAGAAGTTCACTGGTATGGCTCTGGGAGTCACGATTGCCATCATCACCTCATTGTCCCTGTCAAGAGCGTCGTCGAACGGATTGAAGGTCAGAGGGAGCATGCTGTCTGGGTCGTCATAAGCCAGCCATGGTCGTTCATCTCTGGCCAGACCCTCATACAGCGTTTCGAAGAATCGGCCGATCTGATCCGGAGTGTTCCCTGAACCGGGTAAAACTATAACAGCTTCGCCAAAGTTCAGGGGGGCACGTGTTGCCGATTCCTCTTCGCCCAACACATGGTTCTCGGCTATATCTCTTGGGAAGTGCTGAGAGAATAAGTTGAGGTCAAGGCGCTTGTGCAGGTGCAGGTTGAGCCACATATTAATAAACCACCAAGGACCTCCCAAGTTGCCGATAGGTTGGCCGAGCAGGAGTTTCTGGACTACCTGATGAAGGAGGTGATAAACAGCGCCGAGCAGATAACGGCCGAGAGGAAATTGACCACCGCTAGCCAGTCTTTCTGCTGCCGATAGGTAGACAGAAGTCGGTCCTGCCGATCGACCACAGAGTACAAATTTGTCTAGCCACATGTTCAGAAAAGTGGTTTGTTCCTTTATGGTGACAGGCCCTCTCCCGCGGTACTTCTGGATGTACCCTGACCAGCCGCCGATAGCGCGAGTCTCCACTTTGGCGCTGGGGGCGGTATCAAAAAAGTGGGTGCTATCGGCAGAAGATATGTCTAACCCAGTGAGCATGGCTACATCGGCAAGGGTAGGAGAAGCAGGGCCGTGGCCAAAAACAAAAGCGTTGAGAGTATCTGACCAAAAGTAAGATGCGGCTATCAGCAATGACTCGTTCCTGTGCATATCGGCAATGGACAGCCTAATGCATTGAGCTAATTTCCTCTCACCCCATTGAACTTCATAAGAGTTGCTGACCCTCAAGAACCAGTCTTTCCACCCTACAGTAGGGCTAGGCCAAGAGCGAAAGGTGTCTTTCCATAGATCTAGAGCAAAGTTTTCGGCTCTAAAGGGAATCCTGTTGGTTTCTGCGTTGATAAGGTCGGTTGGATCTGGATCCCCTAGGGGGCCGAGGCATTGAAGATGTGGTTGATCGGTAGGAATGACAATTTTGTTGGATAACTCCTGGTGTTTTGGGGAATAAAGATACAAAGAAAAGGGAGAGGGAAAATATTCGGTAAGGTAAATAGCAGATGAACAGGAATGCAGGAAAAAGGTACAGCGGATGAGATGAAAGTCTGACCTCAGGGACGACGAAGCCAACGGCCATCTTGTCGTGAGGGGGACGCTGGAAGACGCCGGAGTTGATGAAGAAGAATGCTTGTCGGAGATCTTGGGGATTGAGAATGGCGCCGCCGCTGGAAAAGTGAAGTTGGATGGCAGAATGATGTAATGGGGGAGGAGTACCCAAGAAGGAACTATTTATAGGGCAAGATGGACAAGGGCAAATCTGACTTATTTCTTTGCCACATCCGAGAAACCCGAGGGTACTCAAGTGGATATGGTAACTGTTCGCACGATAATCCAGGGATTGTGCAGGTGATTTGACAGGAAGCGGTCATTATCTAAAGATATTTTACTGTGCACGATCTCTTGGTCGGTCCATCGGTGATATTCTATAACGGTCGTCCTGCCGATGGGCGGATAGAGGGGAAGTAACCGTTTTTGCGAATATCCTGGGCAGAGCATCGGCAGATCTTTGTAACGGTATTGTTGCCGATGTACGACTAATAGGGATGCCCGTTTGGGAAGTTGTGGATTTCGAGGGATCTGCGGAGGATTAGGATCAGAGTTGCCCAGATTGAGGTTGTCGGTTACCAGATTAGGAGCATTAATTGCGGAAAAGACATCATTACTGCAGAGAATTTCGGAGCATTAATAGTTTTATACTCCGAAACTGGGGGGCATGTGTTGACACCATTTTTGGGCACGTGTCCAGGATGGCAGGACAGGGTGGCAGTACGATACGGGTTGCTGGTAAGGATGGTTGCCGATGAGGGAAGGGTTGAATGTGACTAAGTCCTCAGACAGTAACATGGTACCGATGACCAAGTAAAAGGGTTTGCCGATGACTATGGCAAGGGGATTGCCGATGACGCGAAGGAGGAGTCCGGAAGTTGCCAGTTGTCATGTGGAGGAGTTTCGGTTTGTCACGAAGGATGGTTTTATTATTTCCTTATGTTATTCGTATCGTTTTATATACGGGTTCCGTGTAATTTGGAATTCGAATTCTAATCGTGTCTGGTCGTAGCTCTTTGAGCAGGGTATAAATATAAGCCCTAAGACCTTGTAATCAGATATCAAGAAATCAATCAAACATACGTTTTTACTCATATTCCAGCATCTACTTTTCGACGACTTCGTCACCCTTTTTTTTTCTTCTTATTACGAGTTCTTAGGAATTCGTCGACTTAAGCTCGGCGTGTTCTCGAGTTCCGCGTGAGTACCTCTTAGCCGTGACATCCGGGCGCATCGCTGTTGTCAGGACTAAAGTATTCGAGTTATCACCTTTGCCGATAGCAAGGTCAAATCGGCTGGCACGCCTTAACGTTTGAATCGGGTATTAGCCCTTTGTGTTTGCAGATCAATTTTGCATCAACACAAGGTAAATGAGAAACATAGCAATCACTCCCATGTAATAATATTGCTCTGCCAGCCCAATACACGAGAGGGGGACTATATAAGAATCAATGAAGTTGTCACTATCACGAACTACCCCACGATCTGGCATATTGGGTACAATCGTAGATAAATACGGTATAAGCACCACGCCTACACAATATCTATCATTTACCCATAGATCCGATGGATAAACGCTATACGATCCTAAGCATGTATATAGATCCAATCTAACTAAGCCAAGTACATAATTATGATAAACTAAGAACAATATAATCTTGAATATAAACAAGTAGAGCAAAGTCATAAGCAATATATTGAAGTAGAACAAAGTCATATTCATAATATTGAAGAACAAAGATGATTAGAGAACAATTAGAGAATTACCAAGAATCCTCTTGACAGATCCGGAAACCAATCGAAGATTAACTCCTTCTAGTTCTAATCCTATGTAGCTATGCTAATCTAAATGTCTAATTGATGTGGTGGCTATAGGCTTGATCAGAGGCTTCTTCTCCCTTGAGAATAATGAATTAGGGTTGAGAGGCTCTCTCCTCTAGGGGCCAGGGGGTCTGGTTTTATAGTCCCTCCAAGTGAATATGGGCCGTCAGATCAAACCGACATTGATTGAACGGTTATCCTTGATCCTTTAGGTCGGTAGAGATTGATCTCGAAAGAGAGTTCTGATTGGACTCAGAGAGGGGGCGGGCGCCCTGGTCTCCTGGGCGGGCGCCCAGGGCCAGGCTCTGTTCGGCCTCCGCTTCGTTCCCGTGGCTTCTGGAGTCTTCTAGATGTAAGATAATTGTGCGGCACGTTGATATCTCTATGTAATCCTGATATGTGGGCCTTTCTTCCGTATTTTCTGATAACCCCCTACAGAAATAGACAAACACCAAAACTCGTGGAATTCTGTCAGATAAAACCCTAAGTCTGGATGTTGATTTCATTTGGATCCTTTTCTTTGTTTATTTGATAATTAAATTTGATACTTAAGGACCGTCAACAAACTCCCCCAAGCTTACCTCTTGCTCGTCCCTGAGCAAGGATAGACTCAGTGATGTATTAGAAGTTGTTGCAATACATTTAAAAGTTGACGGTACACATGCTTTTAAATAAGATCTCATCTCTGAGTTAGAGTAAACTGTCAAGACTTAAAACTTACTTACTTTACCTTTCACCATGGGACTTGTAACCGTCACTTCTGGCTTGAGTAGTTAAAAGATAGAACAGTCTAGCCAAGTGACATGTCTCTTATTCTTGAGTTTTTGCAGATTTTCAAATAAAACTCAGAGATTCCTTGTATGACTCTCTCAAATCTCTCTTTTGTGGTATTTCTGGATCCTTACCAAGGCAGTGATGGTATATGCCTTCTCTCAAAGTATGTAGTATTTGTGGTATATGGCATAGTGACATTACCTTCTCTCTCACCCTACTCTAATAAGGCTTGATATCTAGAGCTCATAGATGGGAGATAAAATATACATACTTACAAGACATTTATTGTATAGTCAAACCATGGATCCAAAGAAACAAGTCAATAAGTCAAATCAAGATGTGCATGTGTGGTGAATGAATGGTGTATGGTGATAACAATGGTAAAAACAATGGTGAAAGTCTAATTCTACATTTGCTCTTTGAGGGGATACATACCTTCCTTGCTTTTTGAAACTTTGTGAGGAGAATGAGATGCTCTTCTTTCCTCTCAGGTGGGTATCTTGTACCCCTAATTCTACTGTCGGATACTTGTCCATTTTTACCTCTTGTCTCACTCTTTTTCTTTCTTTCGAGGTTCTGGGCACTTGCCCCTTTTTATTTCCTCGTATCTTTCTTCTCTTTTTTTAGATCACTCATCTCATGAGATAATATAGCAAGTGGTAGTAACTAAGATAACTTGAGCATTTATTTCACAAGGAAAAACAAAAATATTTTTGGCTATTCTCTCCTAGATTAGGAGTAGAATATTTTTGGGTGGTTCTGGAGATGGAAATGGGTGGATATATGTGGATGGTACTTCCAGAGTAGAAGTAGCATATATGAGTGAACGTGCAAGTGAATCTTGATTTAACCACATGACAAGCTCCTAAGGGTCTACATAGCTTGACCACACTCAATGCTCATAAGCAGTAAATAGTAAATGTGTGGCTCAAAGTCTAGCAAGCATGTATATATGGCTGTGGTAGGAATTTAAACTTTCATCATACAGGAACTCATCATGTGCTATTTTAAAGATTTTAAAAGATAAAATTCTCCAGAATTTCTAGCATCTGTAGGAACAGATAAACAACAGCCCAACCTTCCCATATCATATCCGTTAACAACTTAGACTTTAGATCAAATTTTCATCCCACAAGTTTAGGTTTAGAGCAAGCTTTAAATTATAACAGTTATATCTAAACTAGTGAGAGAACTTCAAATTTGCAAATTAGGTAGAGCAACTATTCATCATATCCATGCTAGAGTTTTATTTAGATACAGTTTAGCATAGCCACTTTATTTATTTATTAAACACACTAAGCAAAAGACATATATTTATATAGGCACAAAATCTTTATTTGGTTTTTCCTGGTTTATGTATATTTATATATTAATATAGTATAAGTGTAAAGATAGATAGAAATACTTATCGGGATAAATGGGGGTGCTCTCCCCCAAGCTGAATTTTGACGTAATTTTTCTTGATGTAGCTAGCAGGTGGCAGAGGTGTATTTGAAAGTCGGCAGTATCCTGACAGCGATTAGAATGTCCTCCGTCTCCTAGTCTTCTTGATTCTTAAATTCTGTGGAGCTCAAATAGACAACAAAGCTTATGGAACTGATTAAGTGTTAGCATAAATATCTAGCCTTTATCATGTTGAGCCTCCTTAATATTTGTTACTCCCTATTTTTATATTTTCGTTTTATAAAGCAGAAAAGAAATATTTATTTTATTTTTATGCCACCACAGTGAATGTACTTATGGGTTTTATGCCACTCGTATACTCACATGGGGCTTACTGTTTTTTAACATTTTTATTTTCTTTTTAGGATAGTATGAACATGATTAACTAAATGAACTATTTGAAATAATTGAAAGAAAAAAAGATAACTACCAAGTTTACCTCTTGGCAAGGCGTTCGGTGTTTTTAAGTCCTCCAAACGGGACTCTCCGTTTTCTCAGTCGTCCTGGGATTCGTTGGGTGGCGTAGTCGGTACTTCCGGCGGCGCCTCTTCTTCATGTGTGGTTACCTTTTCTCTCCACACCTAACTTGGTGCTTCGGTCTCCTCAGGATAATTCTGTTTAAACTGTACGTCTTTTGACCTTACCACTTCTCCTTCATAGTCTGCCCATCCGTCCTTGATGATTTGCCTCCTCTGGTTGCGGTTGCGTGGTTTCCTGACCTGCTTAGAGTCTTCAACGATATAGTTAGGGTCAGTAAAATAGTGGCGTACCTTCTCTGAGGGGAAGTGCATATGGACTTCTCCAGTTCCAATGTAGATGATTGCTTTAACGGTGCTGAGGAACGATCTTCCAAGGATGATGGGTGGATCGTATTCGTCTTCTCCCATGTCAATAACAAGAAAGTCTATGTAGACAAAATGATCGTTTATTTTGACAGGGACATCAGTTACTATACCTTTAACCTTTCAGGATGTCTGATCTGCCATCTGGAGCTGAATGTATGTTGGTCTTAGGGGCATGGTTCCGAACAAGAACCGATAGGTGACTGCGGCCATTATGTTGACGCCCGATCCGGTGTCGCAAAACGTCTTGTAGAAGTTGTATCCATTTATGGAGCAATAGATGCTTGACATTCCTGGGTCGTCCTTCTTGGTCAGAAATGGTGACTTAAGTCGGTGATCTTGACCTCCTTGAACTGCAGTGACCATCTTAGCTGATTCGGTCCACACTTGCTTGTTCCTGTTGGTCCTCTTCCTTGGTTCATGTCGGGATTGATCTGGGATTTGTGTAGTCTTGTTCTTGAAGAAAAATGTCTCATTTCTCCCTTTGATGTAGAAACTGATCTTGGCAGCACTAGCGTAGATGACAGCTCCCAAGGTGTTTAAGAATGGCCTCCCTAAGATGATGGGTGCCCTCTCATCATTACCGGTCTCTATCACCATGAAGTCTGCTGGGGCATACAAGGTACCAACTCGGACACAGAGGTTCTTCAATATTCTCTTTGGGAAACTTAACGCCTGATCTGCAAACTGCAAACACATGGTTGTTTCTAATAAAGGATATGTAAAGAATTTTTCATAGAGTACCCTGGGCATAGTGTTGACGCTGGAGCCAAAGTCGCAGAGTGCTTCTGGGAAGTCCACCATGCCGATGGAGATCGGGATGACGGGGCATCCTGGATCGCCTCTCTTGACCGGCAGAAGGTCAGTAGTAACTTCAGTGACGGGGTTACTCCAATTACCTGCATCAAACATGTCTACAAGATTTGCAGATTCTAATCCTTCCGGTTGTGATGGTATACCGGGGTTAGTAGCAGGAACAGCAGCAGCTATTTGATTTAACTGGGATTCAATCATTTTATTAAAGCTAATTTGATTCTTGATGGCAGTAGAGAAATTATCCATTCTATTATTTATATTTTCTAGCATTTTATTATTAGATGTCAATTTCTTAGAAAGGTTATCCATTAGCTTTCCTTGATTAGACACTAACTCTCTCAGAGGTGGAAAATTATTATTATTGTCAGAATTATTACCTTGATAATTACCTGAGTAGTTAGGCCTCTGTTGATTCCAACCTTGATTTTGTTGAGGACGGTTGTAGTAGTAGTAGTAGTTGTTGTTGTTGTTGATGTAGTTCACATCCTCAAGCATCTCAGGGCAGTGATTACCTGAGTGTCCAGTGTCTCCACACTCCTCACAAGTCATGTGAGAGTCGTAGATGTGCATAACTTCTTTCTTATCTCCAGCTCTATCATCGAGCTTCTTCATGAGCAGGTCTAGCTTTGCAGACAGTATGTCTACCTCCTTGAGCTGATGCATACCTCCACCTTTCTTGCGTGTCTGGGTCATCTCTTCATTCCAGCCTTGGTTGGACGCCATCTTCTCCACGAGAGCTGTGGCTTGTGGTATGGTGAGTGATAAGAATGCTCCTCCAGCTGCAGCATCCATGGTTTCTCGGGCACTGTTGCCGAGCCCATGATAAAACGTCTGCATTAGTAGCCAACTCTCCATTCCATGATGGGGACATTCTAGGATGTAGTCTTGGAAGCGCTCCCAAGCTTCTGGAACGGATTCATCATGTTGTTGCTTGTCACACCCCAAAATTCCTTCTTTGGGATACGACTTAGAAAACATTCAAAACAAAATAAAAGATTTTACTATTCTATAAAATGTACCAACTTTATTTATGTTGACAACATTTTAGATAGTTAAAAAATGTGGGTTTAAAATTTTTGAAATTCAACTTAGTGGTTTGTTGCATTCATGCCGTTGCATAGAGTTTATGCTTGAAAAACTAATTTATTTGTTTCCAAAATACGCCTAGGGTTTGTTCCCAACTTCTTCTCCCCAAATACCAAATCAATATCTAGAACTCCAACCAGATCTTCTTCCGACATTCTACAAAATACTGGCCTAAACATCCTCTCATTTCTTTTCTTTCTCGAGCTCTTAGTCAATTTGATGACAATAAATCTACATATCAATCTTTTCTCCTCTCTTATCTTGTCATACAGATGAGTCTCAAATTGGGTTAAAATCTATGCATTCATCTAGCCCATCCTGACAACTCCTACTTCTTCTCTCTTTTCGCTAATGGATCAATCATCAGTCCACAAATTGAAAATTTCTCCACATCATGGAACAAGCCAATCAAGCCTCTCCATATCTCTTTCACGTGGAAATGCTGCAGCCCCTACTCTCTCCTTCATGCAAAAATAATATCCACACATAATGCTCATGCCTAAAATTTCCTAGACCCACTTTACTTCTCCATTTATTTATTTATTTTCATCACTTCCAGTGGCATTCAGCCATTCATTCTCCCTGGATGCACCCCACGCCTGCTCCCTTTCCTCACATGCAAAACAAAAACCACACCTCATTCTTTCTCCTTTAATTCCCAAGGTAATACCTCCCTTTAATCCTCTCTTTTTCCAACCTTTACTCCATTAGTTTGCATGCATGAACATACAGTAGCACCCCTTCTCTTTTCCTATGGCACAACCTCTTCTTCCACATGCAAAATGGCAACATCTAGTGCCTACTCTCTTAACTCCCTGGCCTAATTTCCTTTGCATGTCTCTTTCCATCTCTCTTTACTTCTCTATTTGCAGCAACCATTTTTATTCATTCGATTTTGCTCTCTCTTCAATTACATGCATAACAATATCTCCTCTCCCATCTCCCACCTAAGAAAATAGCACTCTATATGTGGCACCTCCTCTCTTTCTTCTCATGCAAAACAGCTCCCAATGCCCACTGGTTCCTCCTTAATGCCCTCCTTAATTCAGATGAGTAAAGTGCAGGCATAATTCTTTGTCTCACATTTTTGCATGCATACATGTACCTATCTTTTCTCCTACCTTTCTCCATCACGCATGCAAGAAGATGGACAGCACCACACTGTCGGCATCTTCTCTTATGCCACCCCTTTTCTCTTCCTCCATGCAAGAGTTATGCCTACAACAATTTTCTTCTCTTAATTCCTTGCCCCATCTCATTTGCATGCCTTCCTTCATTCTATCTTTAATCCTTTCCTAATAACAGCCATATGTGCTCCTCCCTTCCCTCATGCACAAGCAGAAGGACATGCATCTCCTCCCCTGCTGCCCACGCCATTCCTTCTCATGCAAAAAAAAAATATATGCACCCCTTCTTTACTCCTCTTAATTCCCTAGACAAACTCTCTTTAGAGTGTTTTATTTACTCCAATGAATCTCTTTTCTTCAAATGGTAAACATGCAGCAGCAATATTTCATCAAGGTGTTGCCCCTCTGCTCTCCTAATGCCGACCTCCCCATTTTCTCCATGCAAAATGGCAGCACTTAATCTCTTGACTCACCTCTCTTGTGTGCACATTTACTCCATCTTTTAAATGGCATACATGCACACAACAAACAGTCATTCCTCCTTTCATTTTCTCACGTATAAAACCAGCAGCCCACACCTCTTATCCTCTCTTAACTCCATTCTTTCACTCACCCATTTTAATTCTCATCAAGTGCATGCACCCATGCAGCAAACCCACAGCTATATATACCTCCTCCTCTCTCCCTCACGCCACCACCAGAGAAGAAGCACCCTCATCTCCTCCCCTCCCTCCATCAGATGGGCGCCCTTCTCCTCTCCTTTTCCCATGGAAGCAGTTCCAACTCCCTCTCCTTCCCCTCCATCAAAACCGAAGGAAAAACATGTCTGCAGTTCCGTTTTGCCACTGCACATCTCTTTTCGTTGCCGGATTCATGGAATTCTTCGCATGGTGTTGTGGTAAGGATCATGAACTTATCTATTCTTTACTGAGAAACACATGTTCATCATGTCCCCTCTCTGTTGTGATGTTTTAAGGAAAATCATGGTGATGTAGTGTGCCATGGAGATCACTCCGGTGTGTGTGTCGCCATCTCTCTGAACCTGCAGTGGAATCCTATCAACCACCATTACCGCTGCTTCTGTACATGACATGGTGATGACGCCCATCCCTTTTTCCTCTTTGTTCTTGCTGCTCAAACCCCTCTCATCCATCGCTTTGATCTTTCATGTGGCGCAGATCATCTCTGAAGTGAAATTGGCGCCATCTCATTGATCTCCAACCGTTTGCTGTCCATCATTGGTGTTAGACGCCATTGAGGTCTTGTCCAGCAACCATGAACCTCGATGTGAGCCCCTCTCCCCTGTCCCCATCTACTATACATATTATTTTCCATAAATTGTGAGCCACAGTCCAAGTTTGATCGAATTCCGACAAAATTTCCCCCCAATTGTGTTGTTGTCCGTTTTGGACAGCGGTGCTGTTGGCAATCAGCGTTCATGATCTCCATGGATCCAATAAGCTCTATGATGAATCCTTTGACTATAACATCACTTATATATTTACACACATCTCTGCAAAATTTCATAGAAAGAGACTTCAAGATGAAAGATATATCATCGTCTTTTTAGTGCTTGCTGTCCCTGCTGCTTCAGCAGCGTTCGCCTCTGTTTGGTAGTGTTGTTTCCCATAATACATTAGTCAAATCATCAAACCCTTCATACAGCATGTGTCTCTTATTGTTTCACATGCCTCCACAAAGTTTCATGTCTATAGGATCAAATATGCAAGAGATATGATCCTATCTTTTGCTCACTGTCCCTGCAGCCCCGCAGCAAGAGTTCCTACTAATCGGCATGTGTATTCCCATTGTTCAGTCACTCCAGTGACCATGTCCTTCAACCAAAATGTGTCTCATATCCTTGCACACGTCTCTGAGAAGTTTTGTGGCCATAGAATCAAAGACGAACCATATATCATTCTTTTAGTGCTCGCTGTCCCTGCTGCCCTGCAGCCGCGCTGCGGCAGATTGGCGAGTGCGTTCCTAAAAATCCACTACTCTGTTTGTCAAATCCTATTACCCACCTGTGTATAATAAACTTGCACATGCCTCTGCAAGTTGGTTTGTCCATAGGTGCCACGATTGTCGTGATATAGTGGTCACAGTAACTGCTACAGCTGCTGTCCAGCAGACAGCAGTGCGAGTCATTTTGCAGTCATGTTTCCCGGTCCACCAATACTTAGAATAACTTGTTCTTTTGCCACAATATACTCCATACAGTCCACAACAAGCCACAAAAATAATCTCAATTTGGTGCTGCTAAGACCATGTTCCTTGTAATCATAACCACCACTGTCCGCCACTGGGTTTGCTCAACCGGTGCGCAAATCGTCATCATCGTGCTTCCCTTTTATGTAACATTTCATTAGTGCAGACACTAGACATAATATGTTCCATGTATCCTCTTCACAAATTTATAGTTATCAACAAATTATCTATAGATCCTTGTGCTCCATAAATCTTCCAGCCACGTTCATCATGTTTATTCCATTCCTATCATTTATCAAACCTTCCATCTTCTACCTTTGAACATTCATGTCTTTTAAACCATAGCTCTGTTTAGTTGTTTATGTGCTCAAACATTCATAGTTGCAAGCCTTACGCGTTTAAAACCTTTGTGTCTTGTTTTATAATGCTTGATGTATTGTTTTTAGGTTTCTTTTATGGTGCTTGTACAGGTTGATTGCTAACGTTAGAAGAGGATCTCTACAAGGATCATGAAGAAGTTGGATAGCAAGAATTTGGAAGGCAAGTGTAACATGAGTTCCCTTGTTACCTAATAACTATTTAATCACCTCTTCATGTGCATGTGTCTAATATGATAAACCCCTAAGAACTTTACCTAGAACCTTTGTTATCTTGAATTCCTTGTTACCCTGGGTTATGCATATGGGTAGTTTTGCTTAGTCTGCAATCACCAAACTATATAATGTTAATCTTGACTAATGGATTATGTAATCAATGATAAAATGATACGTTTTAGCAACATGGATAGAAGGGGGCTAGAGCATTGGGCCTTTTGGGTGCTCTAGTCAGCCCTCTGTAAGGACTTAATCTTAAAGCGGCCACCCAGGATTTACCGTACAGCCATGAGAGCTACATGGCTCTGGCTTTAGCTCAGTAAACTGAACTTCTCTAACTTGTTAGTGGTTACCGAAAGGCGCAAGAGGGGGATGCCTCGTGGTGTATAGTTGTTTTCCTACCTTGGTGTGTACAGTGCCGCGACCACATGTGCCTCTTGGAGGAGGACACCTATACACACTTGCCATTGACACCTTGCGGCTACTAACTTGTTAGGGGGACTTTCGAAAGGCTTCATAGTGAACCCTGCCGACTTACCTTGGAAGTGGATCAAGAGGCTGATCACCTCGGGCATATGGGTAACACGACTCATGGTGAAAGTGTACAAGCTCTGCAGAGTGTTTTAAAACTGATATATCAGCCGTGCTCACGGACACGAGCGGCCTAGATCCTTTTTGAGATAGATGGTTCTATGGATGGTTTGGGTGATCATTAAAATTGATGATAATTATTATACTTCTCACCTTGGGAGCTTAAGCATAACCTAGCAACATAGGTTTAATAATAAAATATTACCAACTAAAAATTCTTATCGCAGTCAAACCAAGTCAAGCCTTTTGAGCTTTGCATCCCCTCATGTTATACTTGTTGAGTATGGTGCGCTCACACTTGCTTTACATTCAACAATCAAAAATCCCGGATGGGTACCAGATGGTGATACAAAGGTGGAGTTCCCTGAGATGTTCCAGGAGTACTAGGCAAGTGTACCCCCAGTCAACCGTCCCTGTGGAAAATGGAGACCCAAAGTGAAGATTAGGATTAGTTTACGCTATGCTTTGTAATAGATGTAAGCCATGTTGTAACTATGTTCCGATATATAATAAAACATTGTTCTTGATATTCTCCATATTTGTCGCTATATGTGTCGTGTGGACATCTTGGGCACACATATAGTTAGCACTTGGTATTCTTTGGAAAACCGGGTGCGACATTGCTGAAAACTTGTTATTTTCCCACGGAGAGCATTGGTCTTGCCCATGGGAAAGAACTTAGCCAGAAAGTTCATAGAGCAGAGTGCCCACGTAGTATTCTTCTCCTTTGTAGCGTAGAACCACTGCTTCGCTCTTCCTAACAGTGAGAATGGGAAGAGGCGAAGTAGTATAGCATCTCTAGGGACTCCTGATATGGTAAATGTGCTGCAAATCTCTAGAAAGTGTTGGAGATGAGCACTAGCATCTTCATGTGCCTTCCCATAGAACTGGTTGGATTGCACCATGTTGATAAGTCTAGGCTTGAGCTCAAAGTTGCCATCGATCTCTGCAGCAGGTCCAGTGCGGATGTTGTCCGTAGTGGGAGCTGAGAACTCGCGGATCGATTTGTTCGCCATGGCTTCGAATTCTGAAGACAAGTTCCAGTGATCTTCTTGATTAGATGAAGCTTCTTGCTGAAGTGTTGATGATCCCTTCTTGAGCTTGGCTCTAGTTTTTCTGAATAACGCTTCGGGATTGTCAACAAAATTTCCTGGAAGATGTCTTCTATTCATACATTCCCTTGCATAAGAGAAAATAGAAAAATATCGGGGTAAAATTGTATGAGAGAATTGATAAGCTCAATCATATTAGTGATGCGAATGATGACTCAAAATCCTATATTCATTCCTAATTAGTAATCAACCTTCCCCGGCAACGGCACCAAAAATGCTTGTTGGGTATTCTTAACATCACTACCAAAAGTAGACTTATTTTCTAATTCTGATAACGGTGCCAAAAATGCCAAACCTATCCCTTATGCCACTTAAGCCAAGTTGTCATCCCCAGCATGACATGAGAGACGCGGTATTGAAATATGCAATTGCTCTTCTGAAAGGATCAAGATGCCCAAGAGGGGGGGTGAATTGGGCTTCTCTAAAAATTTAAGCAACCTATAAGCTCCAATTCAACCCCTTGTGCCTAGTATGACTTAGAGAGCTACCGGATAAAAGTTTTGCAACCTAGTTCCAATCCTATTCTAGCATGGCAATTCTAAGAATGTAAGAGCACAAAGTAAATGCTAGAAAGTAAGGGAGTAGTGGAAGAAAATGCTCGGCGATGTTTTGCCAAGGTATCGGAGAGTCGCCACTCTCCACTAGTCCTCGTTGGAGCACCCGCGCAAGGGTCTTGCTCCCCCTTGGTCCGCGCAAGGACCAAGTGCTCTCTACGGGCTGATTCTTCGACACTCTGTCGTGGTGAATCGCCCAAAACCGCTCACAAGCTTGACACGAGCCACCCACAAGAACTCCGGGTGATCTTCGTGCCTCCAATCACCACCGAACCGTCTAGGTGATGGCGATCACCAAGAGTAACAAGCAAAGAACTCTCACTTGACCCAAACAAGGCACTAGAGAGTGATGGATGCACACTTGACTCTTGGAACTCACTAGAGGAGGATTCTCTCAAGAATTCACTCAAAAACCAATCCTCTCTAGGCTCTTTGCAACTCTCTTACTCCACAACAAGTTTCTCTGATGTTCAAATGGGCAAGAGAGGTCTCATGGACGAGGTGGAGAAGTATAAATACTATCCACGAAGTCCAAAGGTCGGCCAACCGTTTTCCACTGAAAACGGGGTCGCCGGACGCACGTTATGTTGCACCGGACGCACTGCACCGAGCGTCCGGTGTGACATAACGGCTACCTGCGCTTCTCTCTGACAGGTCACCGGACGCTAACTCGCAGCGTCCGGTGCACCGTCCGGTGCTCGGGGAAACTTTACATGTTCCCTGCGCATGGGACCGGACGCTACCCGGCGCGTCCGGTGCTAGCGTCCGGTGCTCAGGGGAACTTTGCAAGCTCCCTGGGTAAGGGACCGGACGCTGCCCGGTGCGTCCGGTGCCAGCGTCCGGTGCCTAACCCTAAGCACCAAATTGTTCCAACGGCTAAGGACCTCACCGGACGCACTCACAGAGCGTCCGGTGCAGCGTCCGGTGCCCCTTTGGGCACCCAAACTTGGTCGAAACGCGATCGCTCCAACACGAAGTTTGTTCCTCTCGATCTAAGGACTAGCTCTGAGCTACCTAGTGTTAGGTTTACCAAGTGTGCACCACACCTAAACCTAAAGCCTTGCCTAAGTCAAGCTACTAGATCAAAGCCCCTCTTAATAGTACGGTCGAAGGAAAAACAAGGTCCTAAACTACTCTAAGTGCCCTTCTTCACCATATGGCACTTAGACCTAGTCTAGTCTTGACGATGTCCATCCATCCTTCAAAAACCGAAACGATTTCCACTATTAAGTAGCCATGTACGTCCCTGTCCATCGAGTATCTATATACCATGACCTTACCTATGACTTTGCCTCTGCAAAACACACGTTAGTCATAGTAATCAATAATGTCATTAATCACCGAAATCACTAGGGGCCTAGATGCTCTTTCAATCTCCCCCTTTTTGGTGATTGATGACAACCTCGAGTATGAAAAGAGTTGAGGTTTTCAAAGTGACTTGGTTTCAATAAGCATATTACAATAAGAATAAAAGGATTAGTAATGCTTATATCAACCAAGTCCAATACCCTGCATCCAAATATGTGAGTGGTATACGACATGATATAGCACATCGGATAAGACATGCGGAAGCAAAAAGTAATATGAGCCAAACACATGACAATAAGATATCACATTAAGCACAAATCATGTCTCATAACCAAAGTACCTCACACAAGTGCAATGCATAAAGTAAACGTGATGCATGATAAAGTAGCACACATAACAAGTATCTCAAAAGAAAGAATAGACTCCTCACAAGAAGACTCCTAAAACCTCTCTAGCTCCCCCTAACTCTCCTAAAACCTCTCTAGCTCCCCCTAACTCCTAACTCTCATACTACGAACTCTCTCCCCCTTTGGCATCAAATGCCAAAAACCTAAGAAGTCGGTGGAGGAGGCGGAGCAGTGGAGTCCCTCGGCACAGCCACGAAGCGAGCTGCATCATCTGAACTGTCGGCCGTCGAGGCAGAGGAGGTGGAGTGACCCTCTAAAGCTGCAGGTGCTGGAGAAGCGGTCCGGGTCTGCTCTGGCGCTGTCACAGGCTGTGCTGGCTGCTCAAGTCCGGCTGACGAAGCTGGCACGGACTCGGTCGCTGTAGCTGTCGTCTCTGGAACGGTAGAAGACGGTGCAAGCTGCTCGGACGACGCTACTGACGACGACAAAGCTCTGTAGTGGTAACTGGCACCGTAAAGACTGCAGGAGCCTGCAGAGGAGGAGGCGTAGGGTCACCAGTCAGAGCACTGTAGGTGAAGCTGAGGTGCGGATCTGTCTGCGAATCCCACACAAGCTGTGACGCTGACGCTAACTGAGGAGTGAAGCCTGAGCGGAGAGGAGTGAACTGAGGTACCTGCTCAAAGCCGGAAGAGATAGCACCCTGAGAGACCTGGTGCTGAGGCATCGAGAACGGCTGACTCTGAGCTGGTAACTGAAGCGGCTGCTGAGACGGGCTCTGAGTCTGAGGCACTGGAGTAGGTGGCCTGGCAGTCGACGTGCCAGGGAGCTGGATCTGTGGTAGCTGAATCCCTGAGGCGGCCATGAGAGCGGCCATCCTCGCTGTCTGCTGGGCCTGGAAAGCAAGCTGCTGCTCCTGAAAAGTGAGAAGCTGACGCTGGAGCTCATCCTGCCTGGCCTGCATGGCTGCATTGATGGCAGCCTGATCCCTGTCTCGCCTCGCCTGCTCCTCAGCTGCACGGCGTTGATCTGCCCTCATCCCCTCTAAGATAGCAAGCAGGGCGGGGTCTGAAGTACTCGAAGAGCCGCCTGCCTCGTGGTCATGTGCTCTGGGAGGGAGATCAGTCACTGGCGGCTAATAGTCGTCATCTGAGCTGTCTGAGGCGAAGTCGAACTCGCCCTCTGCCTCTGCATCGGCGAACGCCCTGATAGCTACGTCCTGCTACTCCTCTGTCTCTGCAACAGCTGCTGTACTGCGGGTGCCCCTAGGAGAAGGTGGGGGCACCGGTCCACGTGGAGCACGAGGAGGAGGGGCACCGCGAAGGTCGTGGTGCGCTCTCAACATCTGCCGGGGGTCATAGTGGGGGAAGACGGTGTCGGACTCTGTCAACTCCCTCTGCAAGTGAGCTGGCAGGGGCAGTGGCCTAGCACGAAGTATAAGCAGGGTGATCCAATGTGCGTAGGGCAACTGACGCCGGCCCCTGAAGCTCTCTGAGATGGTGTCCTCTATCTCTGAGACAATCAGATCCCACAAATCAAACTCTGTCTGGGAGATGAGGTGAGCAACTAACCACTGTTGGATGTGAGTGAACCCGTCTCTGTAGCCTGTCCTGGGGAGAAGGGTCTTCCTCAACACGAAGTCAAGGATCCTAGCTGGGCGTGTCAAGTCTCCCACTGTCCTGCTGGAGCCCTCCCCAAAAGATGCACGGAAACAGGGAGCCACGAAGTCGACTGGTGGTATCTCACCACCGTGAGGACGACGAGGGGGATCCACGTTCCCGTAGCACAGCTGGTGAATCCTGGTGGGAGAGGCTCACAGTCCAAGTACCTCTCTGGCCCTCTGAGCTGTTACTCTGTAGTCTGTCCCCGCCAGTGCGTAGTGGATATAACTGTGATCTGGAGAAACCCACACTGATGCGTAGAACTCTCTAACCCACTGCTCACAGTAAGTGCCGGGGAGTGCTAGTAACTCTGGAAGTCCGTGGAGGTAGGTAAAATACTGACGAATATCAGCTCCAACCACGTTCCCCAGTATCTCCAGGTCGATCACTCTGTGCTCCCTGAACTGAGCCTGAGAGCGAACCAGTGCCTCGTAGATGTCCTCCTGGATGACTGTGTAGAACCTGGCACCGGCTCTAGGATCCCTGGCAGCTGGAAACCAGGTGGGAAACGGAACGAACCTCAGCTGCTGGATCTCTCTGGCTGACACAAGAGAAAGATCCCTGTGGATCCTGACTGGCCTCGGGCGTGAAGCTGGTGTACCTCTCGCTGGTGTGGCACGAGCTGTGGAAGTGGACTGACCCGGCGTGCCGGTCCGAGGAACGGCCTGTGTGCGAGCACGAGTCGACCTCCTGAGTGGCTGCTCCTGCTCCTGTGCTGGACCCTCTGCCTGGGTCTCTGTCTCAGTGTCTGGATCCTCCTGAGCTGGATCCCTGACCACAAGCCTAATCCTCTGTCCTCCAATCGTCACGGTGCCTGGAGGGGATCCATGAAAAGCCTCTGCCTCAAGCACTGCACGCCTCTGACGCGGCGTAAGATCATCACCGATCCTCAGAGAACCAGAGCGACCACCCCTCTCGGCTGCCTCAGCCGCTGCTGCAACTGCCTCTGCGACCTCTGCATCTCTGTCACTGGCCTTCCGCTTCTTTGTGGCCAGCTTCTTGCCTTTTCCCTTCTCTGCCGCTGACAGGCGCCGGGGAGGATCACCTCCACCATCTCCTCCTGGAGAACCTCCTGAGCCAGCTGTCGGACCGCTAACATTCTTGCAGCGAGCCATAGCAAAACAAACGTCCGACAAACAACTGACTGGCAATGGAGAACAATGCACTGCAGAGAATGGACAGGATAGAGTCTAAATAAGAAGATACATTGACTAGAGATGAGATAAACCTATGGATCGCAAGAAAAGATAAGACACGGGCACAAACGGCTTACGATCGACTGACGAGACGCGTTCCGGATTAAAAGGTCGCGATCGAAAACCTCTGGAGACCACGAATCTTCTCCTAGAGGTGCTGCAACGAGAAGACCATCGAGATTGGAATCAAATCCTCAATCGAAAGTCATGGACACAGAAGCTCGAGCACCTTGGGAGATAGAGCAGAGAACTTACCCCAAGCCCTAATTTTTTCGCAAGGAAGGAAACCAGAGCGAGGAGAGGGAAGGGAAGAAGTCCCTTAGCAGATCTGGCGCGGGGGAAAGCTCCAAACTCGCCGGAAAACGGCGCAAGGACGACGGCGGCGGCGCTAGGGCACGGGCGCGGCCAGAGATTTGGAGGAGGAAGAAGAAAAACCGCCCGCGAAACCCTCTGGGTGCGGGCTTTATCCGCCCGCCACGGGGTCACCGGACGCTCTTAATGTGGCACCGGACGCGTCCGGTGACCACCGGACTCATGCGCAGAGAGGATTGCATTTTGGCTTTGCACCGGACGATGGGCACCAGACGCTGGCTTTAGCGTCCGGTGCTTCAGGTCACACCAGGTGAGCACCGGACGCAGCACACCGGACGCTGTAGGAACACTGTTCCTGCGTCCGGTGCATGCAATCTGGTACACTCATCGCACCGGACGCTCAGAGGCAGCGTCCGGTGCTCCTCTGAGCACTTTTCCAACTAAGCACCACGTCCGTCTTTGACCCAACCAAGTTCCATCTTCAAAAACACTCAAATAACCACCAAATGGAACTGGTATGAGTGACATCTCTCAAACCCTCAAATTTTCACAAATATTTAGCCATAGGCTTAGTAGTTTTTATGAAGGTAGTTCGAGAAAAATCACCAAGGAGCATCGTATGGCCATAAAGCTAGGGGTTTGAAACATAATGAGCTTGGAATGCTCCCCCTATCTATGGACGAACACAGCGGATGCTCAACGAATAACCGAAAAGAAACGATCAACTAACAAGCATGCACATGATATGAGTTGTAATGCAATACTTGAGAGAAAACTAATGCTTGTCAGATTTGATCCAAGGTTAAGCTTTTTCACACACACAAGGGGGTTATCTTAACCATGTTAGACAAGCCCTACATGCAAGTTATATTTTTAGTTTTAACATGCATGATATGCAAAGCAAAAGTTATTTACAAGATTCAACACGCAACTTTTATCTTTTAGTGAAGTTGGATAGGTCAAGCACATTAAGTTCATTTCTCAACATACAAAACCTAGCTTCATCTAGGGGTTTTGTGAAGATATCCGCCAATTGATTTTCCGTTCCCACATTCTCTAGGGATATGTCACCTTTAGCAACATGATCCCTAAGGAAGTGGTGACGAATGTCAATATGTTTTGTGCGGGTGTGTTGAACCGGGTTGTTTGCAAGTTTTACGGCACTTTCGTTGTCACACAACAAAGGTACTTTGTCTAGTACTACTCCATAGTCTAGCAAAGTTTGTTTCATGTACAGTATTTGTGCACAACAAGCACCGGCGGCTATGTATTCCGCCTCGGCCGTTGATAAAGCAACACTATTTTGTTTCTTTGACATCCAAGAGATAAGAGATCTACCTAGGAAGTGGCACCCTCTGGATGTGCTTTTTCTATCAATCCGGCACCCGGCATAATCCGAGTCGGAATAGCCTACAAGTTGGAATCTTGCACCTTTGGGATACCACAAGCCTAGGCAAGGTGTGTATTTTAGATACCTAAGAATTCTCTTGACCGCAATCAAGTGAGATTCCATAGGCATTGCTTGATATCTTGCACACATACACACACTAAACATTATGTCGGGCCTAGATGCGGTGAGGTAGAGTAGACTTCCTATCATGGAGCGATAGAGAGTCTTGTCAATAGGGTTACCTCCCTCATCCAAGTCGAGATGCCCATTTGATGCTATGGGAGTCTTGATTGGCTTGCAATCCATCATCTTGAACCTCTTGAGAA
Organism: Sorghum bicolor; assembly: GCF_000003195.3. NCBI lineage: Eukaryota > Viridiplantae > Streptophyta > Magnoliopsida > Poales > Poaceae > Sorghum > Sorghum bicolor. The sequence continues at coordinate 14,054,591 of NC_012879.2, read as the reverse complement.
GATCTTGAGTGTACTTCTCTTGAGAGATGAAGACCCCTTCCTTCATTTGTTTGACTTGAAATCCTAGGAAGAAGGATAGCTCGCCAATCATGGACATCTCAAACTCCTTGGACATCAAATCACCAAATTCCTTGCAAAAATCTTCATTAGTAGAGCCAAAAATAATATCATCAACATAAACTTGGAAAATGAAGATTTCCCCATTCATTTTCTTGGTGAAGAGTGTTGTGTCAACTTTCCCAATCTTGAAGCCCTTCTCAATGAGGAAGTCCCTAAGCCTCTCATACCAAGCTCTAGGAGCTTGCTTGAGACCATAGAGTGCCTTGGACAACCGGTAGACATGCTTGGGGTACCTAGGGTCTTCAAAACCGGGGGGTTGCTCAACATAGACAAGCTCATTAATATAACCATTTAAAAAGGCACTTTTCACATCCATTTGAAATAATTTGATATCATGACTTGATGCATATGCAAGTAGGATACGGATTGCTTCAAGTCTTGCCACCGGTGCAAAAGTTTCACCGAAGTCAAGACCTTCCACTTGTGAAAAGCCTTTTGCCACAAGTCTTGCCTTGTTGCGCACCACTTTGCCTTGATCATCCTTCTTGTTCCGGAAGACCCACTTTGTTCCAATCACTCTTGCATCTTTGGGTCGCTCTTCAAGTGTCCATACTTGGTTGCGAGAGAAGTTGTTCAACTCCTCTTGCATGGCCATGATCCAATCCGCATCACGAAGAGCTTCCTCTATAGTCTTTGGTTCATCTTCAAGAGACACAAAAGCGTGATGTTCAATAAATAAAGCATGTCTAGAACGAGTAGTTACACCACGTGATGGGCTCCCGATGATGAGATCTTGAGAGTGATCCTGGAGGAGATGTGATGTTCTTCTTGGTGCCACTTGAGGGGTTGGTTGGGGAGCATCAACATCTTGTGCTTGTGCCACCGCTTGCTCATGAGTGACTTGGGTGTCTTCATGAGCATCTCTCACATCCTTGTCTTCATCTTGTGGACCTTGTGAGGTGGATGGTGGCTCAATGACTTGCACATCATCATCATCTTCTTTAGGCTTGATGTCTCCCACCGGCATGTTCTTCATGGCATCCCTCAATGGTTCACCACCTACATCATCAAGATTATCACTTGCTCCTTGGGAGCCATTAGTTTCATCAAATTCAACATCAAATGTTTCTTCAACCATGTTTGTGGCATGGTTAAAGACCCTATATGCTTTGGACTTTGATGAATAGCCAACCAAGTAGCCAATGTCACATCTTATTTGGAACTTTCCCAAGTGTTGGCGCTTCTTGTAGATGTAGCACTTGCACCCAAACACTCTAAAGAATGAGACATCGGGCTTCTTCCCATTGAGCAACTCATATGGTGTCTTCTCTAGGAACTTGTGTGGAAAGAGCCGGTTTGAAGCATAGCATGCCGTGTTGATTGCCTCGGCCCACATCTTCTCCGAAGTGTTATACTCATCTAGCATTGTTCTTGCCAAGGTGATCAATGTCCGGTTCTTTCTTTCTACAACCCCATTTTGTTGTGGTGTGTATGTTGAGGAGAACTCATGCTTGATTCCCACTTCATCACAATATTCTTCAATGTTGGTGTTGTCAAACTCTTTGCCATTGTCACTTCTAATTTTCTTGATCTTCACATCAAATTGATTTTGGGCATTCTTTGCAAATTTCTTGAATATTGATGCAACTTCGGCCTTGTCTTGCAAGAAGAATGTCCAAGTGTACCGGGAGAAATCATCAACTATGACCAAACAATATTTGTTGCCTCCAAGACTAGCATATGTGGTTGGTCCAAACAAATCCATGTGAAGTAGTTCAAGCACTCTTGAAGTAGAGGGATAGGCTTTGGTTGGATGAGTGTTTGCAACTTGTTTGCCCGCTTGACATGCACTACAAAGCTTGTCCTTTTCAAATGTCACATCCTTCAAGCCTCTAATCAATTCTTTCTTCATCAACTTCTTGAGTGTGCCCATTCCAACATGTGCTAACCTTCTATGCCACAACCACCCAAGTGAAGTCTTGGTGAATAAGCAAGTCTTGATATTAACTTCATTGGATGAGAAGTCAACCACATATAAGTTGTTGTGCCGGAAGCCTTTGAATATCACTTCATTGTCATCTTCCTTGGTCACAATTACTTCCTTCTTCTTGAATAGGCATTCAAATCCATGGTCACATAATTGTCCAACCGAGAGCAAATTGAAACTCAAAGATTGCACATAGAGCACATTGGTGATGGAGTTGTCATTTGATATAGCAACCTTTCCTAGTCCCTTGACTTTCCCTTTTGAATTGTCACCAAATGTGATCTTCTCTTGGTTGTCAACATCTTCATCAAGAGAAGTGAACATCCGGGGATCTCCGGTCATATGTTGAGTGCAACCACTATCAATTACCCAATGTGATCCACCGGTCTTGTAGTTCACCTACACACAAGAGATCAAGCTTGAGATTTAGGGACCCACATTTGCTTAGGGCCCTTGACCTTCTCTACTAGTTGCTTTGGCACCCAAATCTTCTTTGGCCTTTGCTTGTTTGGTGGCCCCATGAAGCTAACCTTGACCTTGCCACACTTGTCTTTTCTTACAATGTAATGAGCATTGAAGGCAAATGGTCTTGCATGCTTGGGCAAGGGTGGTGGTAGTGGTGCCTTACACTCATGAGCAAAGTGTCCTTCTTGACCACACTCAAAACATCTTTTTGGCTTTGGCTTGCTTGCTTGATCATGAGTGACTAGAGACTTGATGAGCTTTGTTTGATGAGCCTTATAGCCAATCCCACTCTTGTCCATCTTCATGACGGTGTTCATGAAAAGCTCACTTTGAAGGTCCTTCCCTTTTGTGAACTTTGCTAACCCCATGGTTAGGTGTTCCTTCTCTTTCTTGAGCTTGTTGTTCTCTTGAGTTAGCTTCTTGATGATTGGGTCATTGTTGCTAGCTAACTCATCCAAGATGAATGTCTCATCTTCTTCTTGCTTGTCATACATCAAACCAAGCTTGAGATATTGATTTTCTTCTTTGAGTAACTTGTTCTCATATGCAAGTTTCTTGTCTTGATCAAGTGACTCAATCACAATGGTGTTGTGCTTGGATTGGTCTTGCAACTCTTTCTTGAGCATGACAATTTCATCCTTGAGCTTGATAGTGTCCTCATAACTCTCGGCCACTACCACTTTCTTGCCCTTGCAATCAACACATTTGCTTGTGCTCTCCACAAGTAAGTCATCACAAGATGTGGCTACATCAAGCTTAGCAACATTGTTAGTAGCAACATGTGTTTCATCAATTGCAAGTTCATAAGCAATCTCAAGGATGTCATAGTTTGCTTTTAGAGTTGTTAGTTCTTCTTTCATTGCTCTATATCTAGTGATAAGCTCATCATAAACACTCTCAAGTTTATCATGTTTTTCTTTGAGCTCTTTTAGAGAGAGTTTGAGCTCCTTGAGCTTAGTGGTCATGATCTCATTTTGTTCTCTAAGCTCATCACTAGAGTTAAGCTTTGCTAGAAGTGTATCATTTTCAAGTTCAAGCTTTTCATTTTCACTTCTAGTCTTTCTTATGACTTTTGTGTATTTGTTTAGCAATTTTACAAGTTCATCATAAGAAGGTGATTCATATTCACTATCACTTCCACTACTCTCATCCTCACTTTGTACCTTCCGGTCACCTTTGGCCATAAGGCATAGGTGTGTAGAGGATGTAGATGGTGGTGAAGATGATGGTGATGGAGCATCGATGGCGATAGCGGCAACCTTCTCATCATCACTTTCATTGCCGGAGGAGTCACCACTTGAGCTTTCAATGTCAGTGAGCCAATCACCAACAATATAAGCCTTGCCATTTTTCTTCTTGTAGTGCTCCTTCTTCTTGCCACCTTTCTTCTTGTATTGCTTCTTGTCATTTTTCTCATCATCACTTGGGTCATCTTGCTCTTTGTTCTTCTTCTTGTACTTGTCCTTCTTGGGCTTTGGACATTGATGAGCAAGATGACCAAGCTCACCACAATTGTAGCGATCCATCTCGGAGATGGGCTTCCTCTTGCTACTTGTGAAGAACTTCTTCTTCTTGGAGTCAAAGTTGACTCCATTCTTGTTGAGCTTCTTCAACATCTTGGTGGTTCTTCTCACCAAGAGGGCAATAGATGCATCATCATCACTTGAAGTTGATGACTCAACTTCAATCTTCTTGGCTTTGCCCTTGTGAGAAGCTTTGAGAGCCAAGTCCTTCTTTTCTTTCTTGGCCGATGAGGAGCCATCTTGAGGGTTCATGTGCATGTACATCTCATGAGCATTGATCTTCCCCAATATGGTGGTTGGTGTAGCAGTGGAAAGATCGCCTTGATGAAGCACGGTTACTATGTGCTCATATTTGTCAATGGGAAGCACACATAGCATCTTCCTTGCAACATCCGCCGTACTCATTTGTGTAAGCCCAAGTCCATTTAGCTCCTCTACAATGACATTCAAGCGAGAATACATTTCATTAGCATTTTCTTTAGGAAGCATTTCAAATGTATTAAGCTTGTTCATCACTAGGTGATAGCGTTCCTCGTGTTCACTCTTAGTTCCCTCATGGAGCGCACAAAGTTCCTTCCAAAGTTCATTGACGGTTTTGTGGCTCCGAACACGGTTGAACACCTCTTTGCAAAGACCTCTAAAGATGTGGTTTTTGGCCTTTGCATTCCACTTCTCGTTTTCTTGCTCTTGTGGAGTAAGAGCGGTGGCTCTTTCCGGAGGGGCAAACCCTTCGGTCGCGGCTTTTAGGCACTTTACATCGCATGCCTCAAGGTATGACTCCATCCGTATTTTCCAATACGGGAAGTCATCCCCATCGAACATGGGTGGCGGTCCATCCCCATTAGACATCTTTCTCTAGGCGGTGAAGCCTAAATAATGAGCACTAGGCTCTGATACCAATTGAAAGGATCAAGATGCCCAAGAGGGGGGGTGAATTGGGCTTCTCTAAAAATTTAAGCAACCTATAAGCTCCAATTCAACCCCTTGTGCCTAGTGTGACTTAGAGAGCTACCGGATAAAAGTTTTGCAACCTAGTTCCAATCCTATTCTAGCATGGCAATTCTAAGAATGTAAGAGCACAAAGTAAATGCTAGAAAGTAAGGGAGTAGTGGAAGAAAATGCTCGATGATGTTTTGCCGAGGTATCGGAGAGTCGCCACTCTCCACTAGTCCTCGTTGGAGCACCCGCGCAAGGGTCTTGCTCCCCCTTGGTCCGCGCAAGGACCAAGTGCTCTCTACGGGCTGATTCTTCGACACTCCGTCGCGGTGAATCGCCCAAAACCGCTCACAAGCTTGACACGAGCCACCCACAAGAACTCCGGGTGATCTTCGTGCCTCCAATCACCACCGAACCGTTTAGGTGATGGCGATCACCAAGAGTAACAAGCAAAGAACTCTCACTTGACCCAAACAAGGCACTAGAGAGTGATGGATGCACACTTGACTCTTGGAACTCACTAGAGGAGGATTCTCTCAAGAATTCACTCAAAAACCAATCCTCTCTAGGCTCTTTGCAACTCTCTTGCTCCACAACAAGTTTATCTGATGTTCAAATGGGCAAGAGAGGTCTCATGGACGAGGTGGAGAAGTATAAATACTATCCACGAAGTCCAAAGGTCGGCCAACCGTTTTCCACTGAAAACGGGGTCACCGGACGCACGTTATGTTGCACCAGACGCACTGCACCGAGCGTCCGGTGTGACATAACGGCTACCTGCGCTTCTCTCTGACAGGTCACCGGACGCTAACTCGCAGCGTCCGGTGCACCGTCCGGTGCTCGGGGAAACTTTACATGTTCCCTGCGCATGGGACCGGACGCTACCCGGCGCGTCCGGTGCTAGCGTCCGGTGCTCAGGGGAACTTTGCAAGCTCCCTGGGTAAGGGACCGGACGCTGCCCGGTGCGTCCGGTGCCAGCGTCCGGTGCCTAACCCTAAGCACCAAACTGTTCCAACGGCTAAGGACCTCACCGGACGCACTCACAGAGCGTCCGGTGCAGCGTCCGGTGCCCCTTTGGGCACCCAAACTTGGTCGAAACGCGATCGCTCCAACACGAAGTTTGTTCCTCTCGATCTAAGGACTATCTCTGAGCTGCCTAGTGTTAGGTTTACCAAGTGTGCACCACACCTAAACCTAAAGCCTTGCCTAAGTCAAGCTACTAGATCAAAGCCCCTCTTAATAGTACGGTCAAAGGAAAAACAATAGTCTAGTCTTGACGATGTCCATCCATCCTTCAAAAACCGAAACGATTTCCACTATTAAGTAGGCATGTACGTCTCTGTCCATCGAGTATCTATATACCATGACCTTACCTATGGCTTTGCCTCTGCAAAACACACGTTAGTCATAGTAATCAATAATGTCATTAATCACCGAAATCACTAGGGGCCTAGATGCTCTTTCATCTTCTAAATAAATAATCAAATGGGATCTGCAAGCGCATGGATTAATACCGATGTAGTATTTTAACTCGGAAGTATTCCAGGTATCGTTATTTATATTTTTACCACTGGGAAGGGATTAGTAACCATCAATGTTGATTATAGAATAGAAGATAAGATTGAGCATCTATCATTGCATGTATAATTGAGAACATTTATCTAATTCTTTCATACAGGGATAAGTGTCACATAAAGGATATATAAAGTAACGAATAGTGACAAAGATAATTAATCTGATCAGCATAACTAGCCACATAATAAATATGATAAGTACCTCAATTAGATACTCTAGAAAGTCATTAGCATGGTATTAGAACGAACTACAAGAATATTTCCAAAGTTATTCTCAACTATATAGTCTAGCATTATCATAGTTAGTACAAGCATACTTAGCAATCATTGCAAGACAAGATTACGCCCATGCATAGTGATATTAGCAAGGTAAATGAGAAACATAGCAATCACTCCTCAGTAATAATATTGCTCTGTCAGCCCAATACACGAGAGGGGGACTATATAAGAATCAATGAAGTTTTCACTATCACGAACTACCCCACGATCTGGCATATTGGGTACAATCGCAGATAAATACGGTATAAGCACCACGCCTACACAATATCTATCATTTACCCATGGATCCGATGGATAAACGCTATACGATCCTAAGCATGTATATAAATCCAATCTAACTAAGCCAAGTACATAACTATGATAAACTAAGAACAATATAATCTTGAATATAAACAAGTAGAGCAAAGTCATAAGCAATATATTGAAGTAGAACAAAGTCATATTCATAATATTGAAGAACAAAGATGATTAGAGAACAATTAGAAGAACAATTACAGAATTACCAAGAATCCTCTTGACAGATCCGGAAACCAATCGAAGATTGACTCCTTCTAGTTCTAATCCTATGTAGCTATGCTAATCTAGATGTCTAATTGATGTGGTGGCTATAGGCTTGATCAGAGGCTACTTCTCCCTTGAGAATAATAAATTAGGGTTGAGAGGCTCTCTCCTCTTGGGGCCAGGGGGTCTGGTTTTATAGTCCCTCCAAGTGAATATGGGCCGTCAGATCAAACCGACATTGATTGAACGGTTATCCTTGATCCTTTAGGTCGGTGGAGATTGATCTCGAAAGAGAGTTCTGATTGGACTCAGAGAGGGGGCGGGCGCCCTGGTCTCCTGGGCGGGCGCCCAGGGCCAGGCCCCGTTCGGCCTCCGCTTCGTTCCCGTGGCCTCTGGAGTCTTCAAGATGTAAGATAATTGTGCGGCAAGTTGATATCTCTATGTAATCCTGACATGTGGGCCTTTCTTCCGTATTTCCTGATAACCCCCTATAGAAATAGACAAACACCAAAACTCATGGAATTCTGTTAGATAAAACCCTAAGTTTGGATGTTGATTTCATTTGGATCCTTTTCTTTGTTTATTTGATAATTAAATTTGATACTTAAGGACCGTCAACAGACACATGGAAAGATGCAAATAAACATGGAAAAGCACAAACTCAAGAAAACGTATTTTCAGATGGTGCAATCAAAGAAAAATAGAAAAGTCCACCTAACAAAAGAGTTGGGTCCATCTGTAACCGTGGCCGAAGTCCAATCCCAACAACAAACCGACCACGCGAAGGCGGTGGCCGGGGCGGCCACTGTTGATATTTGGGAACGCAATAGGGAATTGATCCGCAAGCGCACGGATATCGGTGAGCACTTCACCCGGGAGGTTATCCAGAGTATCGTATTTATTTTTTTACCATTAGGAGAAAGAGTGCATCTGACTAACCCAGTCTATTACTACTAACCTTTAGGCTACCAAGAATTTTTCTCGATGTGAGTGATACATAGAGAAGACTGCAACCGTAGTCTCTTTCTAACCTTGGTAAGGATAATCTATTATTCTATTGGGGAAGCTTACGGAATCTAGACACCACAGAGGATGTTCGACCCGCACCTATAACCCTGTCGATCCTACTAACGGGATATGGTCTGCAAAGGTAACTCAGAAATGTCACGTTCCTCGCTACTACCACGGTCCAGCTAGTGAGGGGATATGTGTGAGTATTCTAGCCCAAACACCACGTCTACGCTAGAGATGATTACTCTAAACTCTACGCGAAGAGATTAAAGTAAACTCATAAACCAAAGAACAATAAAGCAAGAACTTACTAGAATTTAGAAGTCGGAATACTGAAGAATCCTACGAGCAAGCCTCGGGTTAGAAGACTTGATCCCACAGGTACAACCTCGGAGTAGACACCGACAGGCCGGGCTTCCTCCGATCTACACCTCCACTCTATCTCTCTCAATCTAGTAGAAACTAGAAGAACTAATTCTACTTACATTGGATGCTAAGCCAAAAATCTATTTAGAGGAGAGATTATCCTTCGAGGGCACCTCTCAACTCTATGATGAACTTGTCTCCTCCAGGGGCCAGGGGGTCTGGATTTATAGTCCCCTCAGGTGAACGTGAGCCGTCGGATCAAACCGACATTGATTGAGCGGTTATCCTTGATCCTTTAGGTCGGTGGAGCGTAATCCCCGAAGAGAGTCCTGATTGGACTCTAGGTCAGGGCGGGCGCCCAAGGGGGGAGGGCGGGCGCCCTGCCCCCGGGCCCGATCGCCTTCCCGTTCGTTCTCGTGGCTTCTGGAGTCTTCTAGATGGTAGAAAATTACGCGGTGCGTTAATATCTCTATGTAATCCCGTCATGTGGGCCTTTCTTCCTTATTTTCGGATAACCCCCTGCAGAAACAGATAAACAACAAAACTCGTGGAATTCTGTCAGATCAAACCCTAATTCTAGGTGTTGTTTGCATATTGGTCCTTTCTCTTGTTTATTTAATAATTAAAATTGATACTTAAGAACCGTCAACAAATACCCCCATACTTAGGCTTTTACTCGTCCTCGAGAAAAGGATGGTTAAGAAAAATATCTGGGGTTAAAACATTGTAAAGCATTTTCTTCATATCTGCAGGGTGTAAAAATTCACTATGTACCGTAGTCAGGGAAATATATGGTTAAGAGTAGAGATCCTTTCTTCTCAATCCTGTTACTTGGAGTTTTTTTGTATATTCTTGAAAAGAACTTTAGCATACCTTTATCCTCATAGGTTCTCTCAGGTCACTCATTATCTTTTATATCTCACTAAGGCTTGTTTTAATTTGCAAAAATTCTCAAGTATACTTACTTTGCATTTCTTGCCTGATCAAAACAGGATCCGAGGAGAGGAATGCCATACTCTTAGATCAAAGACTTTGGAAATTAAAAACTTGTCAACTCTTGCTGGCATATTGCTCATTAGAGGGACCATGGGCTATCATTTTTCTTCTTTCTTTCTTTTTTTTAAGTGGATAGTGAGGTACCCCTAATTCTACTGCCGGACACTTGTCCATTTTTTTCTTTCTGCGAGGTTATCGAGCACTTGCTCCTTTTTATTTCCTCGAAATATCCTTATTTTTGCATAGCCCATGCTTCTAACGCAATAATACTTCGGAAGAGTGAATCTTTCTCAATAAATGTCTTGATCTTAGGAGCATGATAAATCTCTCAACAAGCGTCTAACTTATTTTAAACAAACTCAATACAGAGTAGATAGCTTTTCTAATTATCAAAGTTAATATTTTCAATTTATCAGGCATATAAAACACTGAGGATGGTAGCTAGAATTTTTAAATAAATTCTCCAAGCAACATTGATATCAAGAATAAGGTACTTATACTCTACCATATTTCACAGTGACTTAAGCAGCACAAGGTTTAAAATGATTTTCAATAGTTGCAAGTTTCAGGAAATATCACAGAGTGAGATTAATTATGATTAGAAACATTTTAATCTTTTTAATTTATCATGTCGGAGACAATATTCTGTATAATCCAAGATATATGTGTATGTGTAAAGTAAAGTGTGCAGAGTATGTACCTGAATCGTGGAGTGGTGTAGTCGAAGTGTGTTTGGCGTGTCGAGGGATCTCCCCCATACTTGTTTTCTGCTTTCTTGCACAAAAATAAAGTAGAGACACACAAGACATAATGATAATACTCTTTATTAATCTTGAGGCATTTATTACAAATAACTAGTGATGAACTGAAGCTAATAGTAAATCTAAACCAAATTTAAAGATAGGTAACTAAGATGCATTGCCTCAAGATCTAATCTAGATAACTTAGCGGGGCTCTAACTCCTTGGTCTTCTTATTGGCACTAGCAAGGTCATGCCTAAGGCCTAGTATAATGGTGTTATGGTTAGAGAGCTGCCTAGTGATGGAGTTAACCGAGGACTGGAGGTCTATGATGACTCTGTCTAGCCTACGAACGTCCTCATCAATATCTACTATAGTCTTGCGACGCTTAGGAGGTGTCTCGAAAGCATTGAGAGCGTGCTTCGGGGCTGCTTTTAGAGGGATGAAACAGACTTTGACTGCTCTAATCCCTTCAAAGTAAGGTCTCTCCTCCTCCATAGTGTAGCGGATGCTGCTGATCTCGCCGCTCTAGTTGGTCTTGACTCCAACGACCCACTCATTGGGTCTGGGTGGAAGAATCCTTGTGCCGACTGGCACCTTGATGGTGGCCTCCTTCTTGGCTGACGGTCCCTTGAGAAGTAGGGGCTGCGGTGGTGCGGTGAGAACTGGTTGAGCATGGTAGGATTGGGCGGAGCTGCGCTGGCGTAATGGCATGGCTTCTAGCTGTCGCTCTGTGTTGGCCGGGACGAGAGCGTAGGCGTTGGGGTCTTCCTTGGGCTTCTTGTTGAGGTCGTAGGGGACGACTTCCCAATCGTCGTGGAACTCTTCGGCCATTGGAGTAGTGAGGGACTAATCAAGCTCTAATTGAAGAAGGAGAGAAGGCTTGAATAGATTGGTGTTTGAAAACTGACGTCAGGGGTCCGTTTATATAGGGGTCAAAAAGTGCCTCTAGGGGTTGTTCGGGTTACTCCCGTCGTCGTGCGTGCAAAACTTTCCATCCGAAGTATTATTTGGTTTACCATAAATGTGTTTTCCATAACGGAGGAAATCGGGACCGAGAGGGAGCAGGAGCTGGGCGCCCGCCCTGTGCCTGGCCCCTCTGTGGGCCCGCTTCCTCGAGCGTGCTTCTAGATGCAAAACTTATTAGGAAAATATATACGTGTCCCTAAAACGTCAGATTAAAAAGGTTGGGCTCTAATTCTCCATGGGAAGGTAGAAATGGATTTCGTCAATTTCTTCTAACTCTTTATTGGGCTCTAAAAATAATTTAAGACGTTGACCATTTACCTTGAATAACGTACCTTCGTCATTTGAAGTGTGATAGCTCCGTGGGTTGATGAATTGATTACCTTGAATGGTCCTTCCCATTTACTTCGGTGTTTTCCATGCCCAAAAAGCTTCACCCTAGAATTAAAAAGTAATACCTTATCTCCGGGTGCGAACTCCTTCTTCTTGATCCTCTTGTCATGCCACCTTTTGACTCTTTCTTTATAGATCTTCGAGTTGTGATATGCTTTCTCTCGCCATTCTTCCAATTCTAATAGTTGCATTCTTCTATGATCTCCAGCAACATCTAGGTCCATATTCCATCTCCTTATGGCCCAGTGTGCTTTGAATTCTAGTGTTGGGTATTCTTAACATCATTACCAAAAGTAGACTTAGTTTTCTAATTCTGATAACAGTGCCAAAAATGCCAAACCTGTCTCTCATACCACTTAAGTCAAGTTGTCATCGCCAGCATGACATGAGAGACGCGGTATTGAAATATGCAATTGCTCTTCTAAATAAATAATGAATGGGATCTGCAAGCGCAGAGATTAATACCTATGTAGCATTTTAACCGGGAAGTATTCTAGTATCGTTATTTATATTTTTACCACTGGGAAGGGATTAGTAACCATCAATGTTGATTATAGAATAGAATAGAGAATTGAGCATCTATCATTGCATGTATAATTGAGAACATTTATCTAACTCTCTCATACAGGGGTAAGTGTCACATAAAGGATATATAAAGTAATGAATAGTGACAAAGATAATAAATCTGATCAGCATAACTTAGCCACATAATAAATATGATAAGCACCTCAATTAGATACTCTAGAAAGTCATTAGCATGGTATTAGAACAAACTACAAGAATATTTCCTAAGTTATTCTCAACTATACAGTCTAGCATTATCATAGTTAGTGCAAGCATACTTAGCCATCATTGCGAGACAAGACTACGCCCATGCATAGTGATATTATCAAGGTAAATGAGAAACATAGCAATCACTCCCCTGTAATAATGTTGCTCTCCCAGCCCAATACACGAGAGGGGGACTATATAAGAATCAATGAAGTTGTCACTATCACGAACTACCCCACGATCTGGCATATTGGGTACAATTGCAGATAAATACAGTATAAGCACCACGCCTACACAATATCTATCATTTACCCATGGATCCAATGGATAAACGCTATACGATCCTAAACATGTATATAGATCCAATCTAACTAAGCCAAGTATATAACAATGATAAACTAAGAACAATATAATCTTGAATATAAACAAGTAGAGCAAAGTCATAAGCAATATATTGAAGTAGAACAAAGTCATATTCATAATATTGAAGAACAAAGAGGATTAGAAGAACAATTAGAAGAACAATTAGAGAATTACCAAGAATCCTCTTGACAGATCTGGAAACCAATTGAAGATTGACTCCTTCTAGTTCTAATCCTATGTAGCTATGCTAATCTAGATGTCTAATTGATGTGGTGGCTCTAGGCTTGATCAGAGGCTTCTTCTCCCTTGAGAATAATGAATTAGGGTTGAGAGGCTCTCTCCTCCAGGGGCCAGGGGGTCTGGTTTTATAGTCCCTTCAAGTGAATATGGGCCGTTGGATCAAACCGACATTGATTGAACGGTTATCCTTGATCCTTTAGGTCGGTGGAGATCTTTCCCGAAAGAGAGTCCTGTTTGGACTCCAGGAGGGGGCGGGCGCCCACGTCAACTAGGTGGGCGCCTAGTGCCTAGCCCCGTTCGGCCTCCGCTTCCTTCCCGTGGCTTCTGGAGTCTTCTAGATGTAAGATAATTGCGCGGCACGTTAATATCTCTATGTAATTCCGACGTGTGGGCCTTTCTTACTTATTTCCTGATAACCCCCTGCAGAAATAGACGAACACCAAAACTCGTGGAATTCTTTCAGATAAAACCCTAAGTCTAGATGTTGATTTCATTTGGATCCTTTTCTTTGTTTATTTGTTAATTAAATTTAATACTTAAGGACCGTCAACATCTAGTTCAACAGGTATGTGGCAAGTCTTCCCGTACACCAATTGGTATGGAGACATTCCAATTGGGGTCTTGTGTGCTGTTCGGTATGCCCAGAGTGCATCGGGTAACTTGTCTTTCCATGCCGTTCCCATCTCATTGACTGTTTTTTTGCAGAATATTCTTGATTTGTTTGTTGGAAGTCTCTGCTTGGCCACTTGTCTGAGGATGGTTGGGGGTAGCGACATTGTGACGGATTCCATGTTTTGATAGATATTGCTTGAAGCGTTTGTCGATGAAGTGTGCTCCTCCATCACTTATCACTACTCTGGGGACTCCAAATCTTGGAAATATAACTTCTTCAAACATCCTCTTTGAACTGATGTTGTCGGCGCGTTTATAAGGTAGTGCCTCTACCCACTTGGAGACGTAGTCGACTGCCACCAAGATGTACTCACACTTCTTTGATGGGGGAAATGGACCCATATAGTCTATTCCCCAGACATCAAAGAGCTCAATCTGAAGGTTTTTGGTGAGTGGCATGGCATCTCTTGTGTTTATGTTTCCGTGCCTTTGACATGGCCCACATCTTCTGATATATTGCTTCGTGTCTTCATACATTGTAGGCTAGTAGAATCCACACTGCCAGATCTTTGAATGTGTACGGAATGCTCCATAATGACCTCCATATGGTGATGAATAACATCTGTCGATGATCTTCCATCCTTCCTCAGTGGTCACACATCTCCTGAGTAAGCCATCAGAGCATACTCGGAAGAGGTATGGCTCATCCCATATATGTGAACGACTTTCTTGAATAAGCTTCTTCTTGTTTGCTCCTGGTGGTACATACCCTGAAACTATAAAATTAACAATATCTACATACCAGGGGTCAGACCTGTTAATCCTGTAGAGCATGTCGTCTCGGAGTGAATCATTGATGGGGGTTTCCTGTGGACTCTTAAAATACATTCTAGACAAGTGATCAGCAACAGAGTTTTCTACTCCCTTTTTATCTTTTATTTCTAAGTCAAATTCTTGGAGTAATAAGATCCATCTAATCAGGCGAGGTTTAGCATCTTTTTTAGTGAGCAGAAATTTTAGTGTAGCATGATCAGTGTAAACCATTATTTTAGCTCCAACTAAATAAGATCTAAATTTATCAATGGCAAAGACAACAACCAGAAGCTCTTTTTCAGTGGTTGCATAATTAAGTTGAGCTCCTATCAAGGTTTTACTGGCATAAGCAATTGCATGATGCTTCTTATTTTTAGTTTGTCCCAAAACTGCCCCCACAGCATAATCACTAGCATCACACATAATTTCAAAAGGCAACGACCAATCAGGGGGGTTGAATGATTGGTGCAGAGATGAGTGCATTCTTTAATAAATTGAAAGATGTTAGGCATGCATCATCAAATTCGAAAGGAGCATCCTTGGCTAGCAAAAGAGTAAGTGGTCTAGCAATGAATGAGAAATCTTTTATGAATCTGCGATAAAAACCAGCATGGCCAAGAAAGCTTCGAATTCCTTTTATATTCACAAGTGGAGGTAGTTGTTCAATTACTTCAATTTTAGCTTTGTCTACCTCAATACCTCTTTCAGACACTAGGTGTACTAGCACTATTCCTTCCCTAACCATAAAATGATATTTTTCCCAATTAAGGACTAAGTGCTTTTCTTCACATCTTTGCAAAACCTTGTCTAAGTTTTCAAGACAACTATCAAAAGTTTTTCCATAAACAGAGAAATCATCCATGAAAACTTCCATAATCTCTTCAATCATATCAGAAAATATAGACATCATGCATCTTTGAAAAGAAGCTGGTGCATTACATAACCGAAAAGACATTGTACGGTAAGCATAAGTTCCGTATGGGCATGTAAAAGTGGTTTTGCTTTGATCATCGGGATGGATCGGGATCTGGTGATACCCTGAATATCCATCTAAGAAATAGAAGAACGAATGGTTCGCTAATCGCTCTAGCATCTCATCTATTAATGGTAAAGGAAAATGATCCTTTCTCGTGGCTTTGTTTAGTTTTCTATAGTCTATGCACATCCGCCATCCTGTGACGGTGCGTTGCGGAATTAGCTCATTCTTTTCATTTATAACAACAGTCATGCTTCCCTTTTTAGGCACAACTTGAACTGGGCTTACCCACTCACTGTGCGACACAGGATATATAATCCCTGCATGTAGCAACTTTATAACTTCCTTTTTAACTACCTCTCTCATCGCGTTGTTAAGTCTACATTGGGGCTCTCGAGAAGGTGAAACAGAAGGATCTGTCGGAATACGATGGGCACAAATCATAGGACTGATTCCTGTAAGATCTTGGAGTGAGTAGCCGAAAACTGAGTGATGTTTCTCAAGAATGGTCATCAATCGCAGAGTTTGCTCTTGAGTGAGTTTATCACTAATGATCACAGGAAACTCTGGATTATTGTTTAGGAAAGCATAGATAAGACCGGATGGTAAAGTTTTAAGCTCTATTGGAGGTCTGGGTGTTTCTGCAAACTCATCTAAGGGTTCAGGTTCAGAAGGTTCAGCTTCTTCTTTGGTGAACAAAGGAGCTTCATCTTCTAAGTCTGGTTCACCTAAAAACTCTAGAGATGCAGTCTTTACCTCCTCCATAGGGTCAGGCAAAAGATATGACTCGGCCTTATTATTCAAGGAGTGTGAAATTGTTATTGGCAAATTAAAGGTTTTTCCAAAAGAAATGTGTAGCTTTTCAGTATGACCTTCATAAAGGAGTCTTCTAAAAGATTTTCCTATCAATAGGTTGAAGTCCCATGTATCAAAGATATAGAAGTTCAAATGAACCATGGAGCCTTCTACCGTAAGAGGTAGGACATTAATAATTCCAAGACTGGGGACTAATTGTCCCGAAGATTCCTTTATGACCTTTGTTGTGGGGGTTAAGACCAAGTTTTTAAATAGTTTAAGTGAAAAAGATTCAGACATGATGTTGATCCCCATAATAGGATTATAGAGAGCATCAAAGTGATCAGAATTATAAACACAGCGTATAGTTATAGGTGTGTCCAAGCGGATCACATCAGAGGAAAGCTCTGACTCCTCCAACCATTCACTACTCATGACTGAGATAAGCTCTCTCAATTGATATTCCGTTGGCAAACAAATGCTAAAATGGCCATTTTGGGGTCTGTTAATAGAATGGTAGTATGAAATGTTTCCAAAATCGGCAAAAAGATCAGATTCTATATCCAGCATGAAATCAGGTGGTGGAATTTCTTCCTTTTGTGGCTCAGAACTTGGGATAGCTAAAGTAGATGGAGAATTTGGCAGAGTGTCTACTTCGGCTTCGTGGGTTTCATCATGAAGGGTATTATCTATCTCAGCTTCTAGGATTCTATCTAGGATCACTCTAGCGTCATCAGTAGGGATGCGAAAGAAAGAACATCTAGACATTGTATGTAGCATTTGTTTATAATCTTTCTGAAGACCTCGAAAAAGGTGAAATAAAAGAACAGGGTCTTCAAGATTAAGGTTTGGACCAGATTCTAAAAGATCAGAAAAACGTTTCCAGGATTTCCCAAAGTTTCATTATCTTTTTGTTTAAAAGATAGGACTTCGAGTCTAAGGTCGCCGATACGGTCGAGGGAATAAAAATCTAGACAAAAGTTGGCTCGTAAAACTCCCCATTCACCTTGTTGTTGACCTACCTTCTGATTATACCATTGTCTAGCTTCTCCCCTTAAAGAAAAAGGAAAAGCTTCCAACGTAAAGTTTTATCAGAAATGCCTTCATATTTGGTTTTTCATGGTTATGTATATTATATTTTAATATAGTATAAGTATATAGATAGATAGAAATACTTAGCGGGATAAATGGGGGTGCTCTCCCCCAAGCTAAATTTTGACGTAATTTCTTCTCATGTAGCTAGCAGGTGGTAGAGGTGTATTTGAAAGTCGGCAGTACCCTGACAGCGATTAGAATGTCCTCTGTCTGCTAGTCTTTTTGATCCTTGAATTCTGTAGAGCTCAAATAGACAACAAAGCTTTGTGAAACTGATTAGTGTTAGCATAAATATCTAGCCTTTATCATGTTGAGCTTCCTCAATAAATGTTACTCTCTATTTTTTTATATTTTCATTTTATAAAGCAGAAAAAATATTTATTTTATATTTATGCCACCATAGTGAATGTACTTATGGGTTTTATACCACTTGTATACTCACATGGGGCTTACTATTTTTTAACATTTTTATTTTCTTTTTAAGATAGTATGAACCTGATTAACTAAGTAAACTATTTTAAATCATTGAAAGGGAAAAGGTAACTACCAAGTTTACCTCTTGGCAAGGCGTTCGGTGTTTTTAAGTAATCCGAACGGGACTCTCTGTTTTCTCAGTCGTCCTGGGATTCGTTGGATGGCGTAGTCGGTGGTTCCGGCAGCGCCTCTTCTTCGTGTATATCTATCTTCTCTCTCCACACCTGACTCGGTGCTACGGTCTCTTTAGGACAATTCTGTTCAAGCTGTATGTCTTCAGACCTTACCACTTCTCCTTCGTAGTCTGCCCATCCGTCCTTGATGAATTGCCTCCTCTGGTTGCTGTTGCGTCGTCTTCTTCTTGTCCTGACCTGCTTAGAGTCTTCAACTATATAGTTAGGGTCAGTAAAATAGCGGCGTACCTTCTCTGAGGGGAAGTGCATGTGGACTTCTCCGGTTCCAATTTAGATGATTGCTTTAACGATGCTGAGGAACGGTCTCCCAAAGATGATGGGTGGATCGTACTCGTCTTCTCCCATGTCAATAACCTGAAAGTCTGTATAGACAAAATGATCGTCTATTTTGACAAGGACATCAGTTACTATACCTTCAACCTTTCGGAATGTCTGATCTGCCATCTGGAGCTGAATGTATGTTGGTTTTAGGGGCATGGTCCCAAAGAGGAGCTGATAGGTGACTGAGGCCATTATATTGACGCACGACCCGGTGTCGCAAAGCGTCTTGTGGAAGTTGTATCCATTAATGGAGCACTGGATGCTTGGCATACCTGGGTCGTCCTTCTTGGTCAGGAAGGGCGACTTAAGTCAATGATCTTGACATCTATGAACTGCAGTGACCATCTTAGCTGACTCGGTCCACACTTGCTTGTTGCTATTCCTCCTGTTGGTCCTCTTCCTTGGTTCATGTCGGGATTGTTCTGGGATTTGTGTAGTCTTGTTCTTGAAGGAAAACGTCTCCTTCCTCCCTTTGATGTAGAAACTGATCTTGGCAGCACTAGCGTAGATGACAGCTCCCGAGGTGTTCAGGAATGGCCTCCCTAAGATGACGGGTGCCCTCTCATCATTACCGGTCTCTATCACCACGAAGTCTGCTAGGGCATACAAGGTACCAACTCGGACACAGAGGTTCTTTAATATTCCCTTTGGGAAACTTAATGTCCAATCTGCAAACTGCAAACACATGGTTGTTTCTAATAAAGGATATGTAAAGAATTTTTCATAGAGTACCCTAGGCATAATGTTGACACTAGAGCCAAAGTCGCAGAGTGCTTCTAGGAAGTCCACCATGCCAATGGAGATCGGGATGACGGGGCGTCCTGGATCGCCTCTCTTGACTGGCAGAAGGTCAGTAGTAACTTCCGCGACGGGGTTACTCCAGTAGTTTTCTGCATCAAACATGTCTACAAGATTTGCAGATTCTAATCCTTCCGGTTGTGATGGTATACAGGGGTTAGTAGTAGGAACAGCAGCAGCTATTTGATTTAACTGAGATTCAATCATTTCATTGAAGCTAATTTGATTCTTGATGGCAGTAGAGAAATTATCCATTCTATTATTTATATTTTCTAGCATTTTATCATTTGATGCCAATTTCTTAGATAGGTTATCCATTAGCTTTCCTTGATTAGACACTAACTCTCTCAGAGGTGGAAAATTATTATTATTATTGTAAGAATTATTACCTTGATAATTACCTGAGTAGTTAGGCCTCTGTTGATTCCAACCTTGATTTTGTTTAGGACGGTTGTAGTAATTGTTGTTGTTGTTGTTGTTGATATAGTTCACGTCCTCAAGCATCTCAGGGCAGTGATTGCCTGAGTGTCTGGTATCTCCACACTCCTCACAAGTCATGTGAGAGTCGTAGATGTGCATGACTTCTTTCTTATCTCCAGCTCTATTGAGCTTCTTCATGAGCAGGTCTAGCTTGGCAGACAGCATGTCTACCTCCTTGAGTTGATGCATACCTCCACCTCTCTTGCGTGTCTGGGTCCTTTCTTCATTCCAGCCTTGGTTGGACTCCATCTTCTCCACAAGAGTTGTGGCTTGTGATATGGTGAGTGATAAGAATGCTCCTCCAGCTGCAGCATCCATGGACTCTCGGGCACTATTGCCGAGCCCATGATAAAACGTCTGCATTAGTAGCCAACTCTCCATTCCATGATGGGGACATTCTAGGATGTAGTCTTGAAAGCGCTCCCATGCTTCTGGAACGGATTCATCATGTTGTTGCTGAAAACTTGTAATTTTCCCTCGGAGAGCATTGGTCTTGCCCTTGGGAAAGAACTTAGCCAGAAAGTTCATGGCGTTCAATCAGGACTCTCTTTCGGGATGACGCTCCACCGACCTAAAGGATCAAGGATAACCGTTCAATCAATGTCGGTTTGATCCGACGGCCCATATTCACTTGGAAGGACTATTGGCCCCTGGAGGAGGAGAGCTCTCAACCCTAATTCATTATTCAACAAGGGAGAAGAAGCCTCTGATCAAGCCTAGAGCCACCACATCAATTAGACATCTAGATTAGCATAGCTACATAGGATTAGAAATAGAAGGAGTCAATCTTCGATTGGTTTCCGGATCTGTCAAGAGGATTCTTTGTAATTCTCTATTGTTCTTCAATTGTTGTTCTTCGATATTATGAATATGACTTTGTTCTACTTCAATATATTGATTATGACTTTGCTCTACTTGTTTATATTCGCAATTATATTGTTCTTAGTTTATCATAGTTATATACTTGGCTTAGTTAGATTGGAATTATATACATGTTTAGGATCGTATAGCGTTTATCCATCGGATCCATTGATGAGGACATCCCAACCAAGCATGCTCCCTCTAATTCCACGCCAACCTCTACACCGACTACGCCGGCACCAGCCCAAGCCATTGATGGAGCAATTACACGTAGCCGAGCCAAGAAGCTACAACAAGAGGTGAACGCGCTACTTTGTGAGAGTTCTATTAATGTTAATGAGAATATTATACTACCTAAGTGTTCTACTTTGGTTGTGCTTAGGTATACACATGAGGAGGGAGGTGACCTGGACCGCAAGGATTGGAACAACACGGTGCAGAACGGATCAGTTGAAAGAAGGGCAGATCGGACCAGTGCGGTGCAAAACGGACCAGTTGAAAGAAAAGATCATAACTTTCACTTCCGAGATGCTATGAAGGCCCATGAGCACTTGTTGGAAAGCTTGTCGAGTCTACTTTCCAAAGAATCTAGTGGCGACCAGTTTGGATACACCATATTGCCTGCAGACTATAATTAGTACAAACTGCTCAGAAGGTCAACAGTCTGTCGTGACAGAATGTTGGTACAACTTGTCAAGTAAAACTGTACCAATCTACAATGTTTTGTGCTGGTTGGTATACATTGATGGAAAGCCCTTTGAGTCTAGTTTCATACCCAAAAAACGGTTCATCATTTGGACTTCCCAATAAAAAGTTATGGTCAGTTTATTGGAAACTGCTCTGGAGGCTAACAGTAATGCGAAGCCACTTCGGGAATCCATTCCGAGAGGACCTTTCACATTGCCTTCCCTCAGAAACTCTATTTCGTTTTCACACCTATCTAGCAGGGCTGTTGTTAGTATAAATACCCCCTAAGACTCATTGTAATCTAAGACTTATGATATTGAGAATACAAACCACTTTGTTCAGCTGTGTGCTAACAAATTCAGAGAGAGATCTCTACCCCTTTGCTCTTGTGTTTTCCTTCGTGGAGATTACATAAGCGGCTGCGTTATCGGCACCCAATCCATGCTCCTGATCCTCGAGTTCAGGTTGTGTAGGTTGGTTCTTTGAGAGTGTGGTTGGGCGAATCCTTGGTTCAGGCTGCCGTATAGAGACGGTGGTTGGCTCCTTGTGCGTGTCGTCAGGTTGCACTAGTTATCCTCGCTGCTTGCAGCAAGTTATCGGCTGATCTTCAGCTAGTTATCCTACGTCGTGAAGATCGGGATAACGACCTCACCATCTGGTATCAAAGCTCAAGTTTCCACGGTAGGATTTTTACCCTTAGCTACATATATATATTTTGTTCGTCCTATCCACCAAAAAGCCATAAAAAAATTGCATTAGCCCTTTGTTTCAATCTGTTTTTCTTGTGAATTTGGTTAAGTTTCAGTCCATTAGAGTTTTGTTTAGTTGCTGATCATCATATCCTTTGTGTGTCCTTTGTGCCTCTTTTATATCTACAAATCCTTAAAGAAAATCTGAAACCGGTATAATCCTTCGCGTAAACTTTGAGCCTATCAAGTTAGAACGCTGACGGTTGTGTCTTGTTTCAAAAAAAAAAGTGTGTGCAAGTGTTATATCTGCTCTTGTTCTTAGTTATAAAAAAAAGTATCAAAAAAAAGGAAAGTGAAAAAAAGGAGAGTTGAGGAAGAAAAGTTGTGAAGAAAGAGTAGAAAGTTCACTCTGTTTATGTGCTCAAGTTCTGAATTTTATATCAAGTCACACAATCAGTCATTATCCATCTTTGGTGCAAAATTTTGTTTGGGTTTGATTGCAACACTTGCATCCTAGGCATACTCCTTGTTTGCATCAAATCTGAACTATCTTTGTGCGTGTGTTTGATCTATTTACATCACTCATATCTTGTGGTCAGCACTAGGCATTGAACTTCTAGTTTGGATTGTGGTTTAACTTTACAATATCAAGAATTCAGACTGCATTCCTTGTGAAATATATCCCCACAAAGCTCCACAAATAACCCACCGTCATAGGAAAATACTGATCTTGGATTCTCCCAACCATCATTCTCGGTTACCACCTCGCATTGGCCGTTGTAATCTGCGGGGAACTCACATGAGCTTCGGTTAGTAAGGGAGGTGAGATTGTGAGATTCCACATATAATTCCCTATTCTACATATATTGTTGCTTTGCCTTCACTAATTTTTTACAGCAAGATGTCTGAGCATCCGGAGATTGATGATTGTGTCACCATGGCACAATTCAATGAGATGAAACAAAGCATGGAGATGCTAACAAACAATGTTCAAGCACTCATGAACCGGTTGCAAATTCATCCTCATGATAATGCAAATGGCAGTCACCATGAAGACGAAGTTGAAGAAAGCGAAGGAGAAGCTGCTCGTCGTGCAAGGGAACGACGTAGAGAGCGAGCTGCTGCCAATGCAAGAAGACCTCCTTTTCCACGACGTGATCATGGTGGTAGAGGTGTTGGTCATGGACATGGGAGAGGTATTGGATTAGAAGAAAGTGAAACTGAGGAAGAGGATGAAGAAGAAGAGGATGAACAGCCCCATTATGATGATCGTCGTCACCGAAGAAATCGTAGGCGTAATCAGCACAATGAAGAGAGGTTTGGCAAGTTAAAATTCACCATGCCCCAGTTTGAAGGAGGATCTGATCCTGAAGCATATCTTACATGGGAGTTGAAGGTGGATAAAATTTTTCGTGTGCATAGTTATTCTGAGAGAAAGAAGGTTGCCATGGCTGCTCTTGAGTTCGATGGGTATGCTCTAATCTGGTGGGAGCAAATGTTGAATGAAAGAGAAGAAGCTGGTCAAGGTGATGTTCGTTCATGGGCTGAAATGAAGAGAGAATTGAGAGCAAGATTTGTCCCCAAACATTATCGCCGTGATTTATTTGACAAGCTACAGAATCTGAAGCAAGGAAGCCTCAGTGTTGATGGGTATTATAAAGACATGGAGAAGGCGATGATTAGAGCCAATGTAATTGAAGATGAAGAGCAAACAATTGCAAGATTTATGTCAGGGCTGCATCGGAATATTCAGCGCATTGTTGAATTTCAGCAATATCGTGATCTTGTTGAATTGGTGCATCAAGTTAACAAAGCTGAGCGGCAATTGCAGCAGGATATGAAGTCCACTAGAGGAGTATCTTTCAGCACAAAGAGTGCAGCAAGTGGAAGTAAATTTGCACCCAAAGGAAGTGGAAGTTAAGGTACATTTTCCAGCTCAAATGGTGGTAAACGATCTAGCAACCTTGATTCTTCTAGTAGCAAAGAGTTGGCCGCTCAAAATGAAAAATTCAAATCAGCAAACTTAGTGGGTTCTTCCAGCAAGAGTAGTGGAATTCAGTGCTTCAAGTGTGGTCGTGGTCATGTTGCAAGAGAGTGTCCAAACGCCAGAACCATCATTGTGAATGATCAAGGGGAGTATGAATCTGCTAGTGAGGAAGAACAAGAAGATAGTGGAAGTGAGAGCCACAAGCTAAACATGAGAGATGACAGAAAAAGAGAGGGAGAGAACTTTGTGATGATATCCACCAAATTTGAAATGAGAGATGTGAGGACAAACCTAGATCAAGTACTATTTGTACTTGTGTGCAAGGACACATTGCTTTCAGCTAATGACTTAACATCTATCCCTAGTGTTGTTGTACGTGTTTTGCAGGACTATGACGATGTTTTTCCAAAGGAAACACCTGCCGGACTTCCTCCTTTGCGCGGTATTGAACATCAAATTGATCTCATCCCTGGAGCTGCACTTCCAAACCGTCTGGCGTACCGCACCAATCCGGAAGAAACCAAGGAGATTCAAAGGCAAGTACAAGAACTTTTAGATAAAGGATATGTGCGAGAAAGTTTAAGTCATTGTGTTGTTCCTGTGATTTTGGTGCCAAAGAAAGATGGTTCTTGGAGGATGTGTGTAGATTGTAGAGCCATAAACAACATCACCGTTCGTTATCGTCATCCTATTCCTAGACTAGATGATATGCTTGATGAACTGAGTGGTTCTATGATGTTTTCTAAAATTGATTTGAGAAGTGGTTACCATCAAATTAGAATGAAGATTGGAGATGAATGGAAAACTGCTTTTAAAACGAAGTTTGGGCTGTATGAATGGTTAGTTATGCCTTTTGGTTTGACCAATGCCCCTAGTACGTTCATGAGATTGATGAACCATGTCTTGCGAGCATTCATTGGAAAGTTTGTTGTTGTTTACTTTGATGATATTCCAATTTACAGCAAGACATTGGAGGAACATGTTGATCATATTAAGCAAGTTTTGGATGTACTAAGAAAAGAAAAATTATTTGCTAACCTTGAGAAGTGCACATTTTGTACAGATCAGGTTGTGTTTCTTGGTTTTGTTGTTTCAAGTTTAGGAATTCAGGTTGATGAATCAAAGGTGAAAGCAATCAAGGATTGGCCAACTCCTGAAAATGTGAGTCAGGAGTGGGAAGAGTGCTTGCCACATGTGGAATTCGCTTACAACAGGGCAGTACATTCTACAACTAATATGTGTCCTTTTGAAGTTGTGTATGGATTCAAACCCCTTGCTCCAATCGATTTGTTGCCTCTACCATTGCAGGAAAGGATTAACATGGAAGCATCCAAGCGTGCATCATATGTCAAGAAGATTCATGAGAAGACCAAAGAAGCAATTGAAAGAAGGTCCAAGTACTATGCTGATTGGGCAAACAAGCATCGCAAGAAGGTGATATTTGAGTCCGGAGATTTAGTGTGGGTACATCTTCGCAAAGACCGCTTTCCTGAGAAGCGTAAATCTAAGTTGATGCCACGGGGAGATGGTCCATTCAGAGTGCTGTCCAGGATCAATGATAATGCCTACAAGATTGAGCTTCCTGAAGATTATGGTGTTAGCACAACCTTCAATGTTGCTGACTTGACACCATTCTTCGGATTAGAAGAATTAGAGTCGAGGTCGACTCCTTTTCAAGAGGGGAAGGATGATGAGGACATCCCAACCAAGCATGCTCCCTCTAATTCCACGCCAACCTCTACACCAACTACGCCGGCACCAGCACAAGCCATTGATGGAGCAATTACACGTAGCCGAGCCAAGAAGCTACAACAAGAGGTGGACGCACTACTTTGTGAGAGTTCTATTAATGTTAATGAGAATATTATACTACCTAAGTGTTCTACTTTGGTTTTGCTTAGGTATACACATGAGGAGGGAGGTGACCTGGACCGCAAGGATTGGAACAACACGGTGCAGAACGGACCAGTTGAAAGAAGGGCAGATCGGACCAGTGCGGTGCAAAACGGACCAGTTGAAAGATAAGATCATAACTTTCACTTCTGAGATGCTATGAAGGCCCATGAGCACTTGTTGGAAATCTTGTCGAGTATACTTTCGAAAGAATCTAGTGGCGACCAGTTTGGATACTCCATATTGCCTGTAGCCCAGAATTAGTACAGACTGCTCAGAAGGTCAACAGTCTGTCGTGACAGAATGTTGGTACAACTTGTCAAGTAAAACTGTATCAATCTACAATGTTTCGTGCTGGTTGGCATACATTGATGGAAAGCCCTTTGAGTCTAGTTTCACACCCAAGAAACGATTCATCATTTGGACTTCTCAATAAAAAGTTATGGTCAGTTTATTGGAAACTGCTCTGGAGGCCAACAGTCATGCGAAGCCACTTCGGGAATCCATTCCGAGAGGACCTTTCACATTGCCTTCCCTCAGAAACTCTATTTCGTTTTCACACCTATCTAGCAGGGCTGTTGCTAGTATAAATACCCCCTAAGACTCATTGTAATCTAAGAATTATGATATTGAGAATACAAACCACTTTGTTCAGCTGTGTGCTAACAAATTGAGAGAGAGATCTCTACCCCTTTGCTCTTGTGTTTTCCTTCGCGGAGATTACATAAGCGGCCGCGTCATCGGCACCCAATCCGTGCTCCTGATCCTTGAGTTCAGGTTGCGTAGGTTGGTTCTTTGAGAGTGTGGTTGGGCGAATCCTTGGTTCAGGCTGCCGTATAGAGACGGTGGTTGGCTCCTTGTGCGTGTCGTTAGGTTGCACTAGTTATCCTCGCTGCTTGCAGCAAGTTATCGGCTAATCTTCCGCTAGTTATCCTACGTCGTGAAGATCGGGACAACGACCTGACCATCCATGGGTAAATGATAGATATTGTGTAGGCGTGGTGCTTATGCCGTATTTATCTGTGATTGTACCTTATATGCTAGATCGCGGGGTAGTTCGTGATAGTGACAGCTTTATTGATTCTTATATAGTCCCCCTCTCGTGTATAGGGCTGGCAGAGCAACATTATTACAGGGGAGTGATTGCTATGTTTCTCATTTACCTTGATAATATCACTAAGCATGGGAGTAATCTTGTCTCACAATGATTGCTAAGTATAATTGCACTAACTATGATATGCTAGACTGTATAGTTAAGAATAACTTAGGAAATATTCTTGTAGTTCGTCCTAATTCCATGCTAATGACTTGCTAGAATATCTAATTGAGGTTCATATCATATTTATTATGTGGCTAAGTTATGCTGATTAGATTAATTATCTTTGTCACTATTCGTTACTTTATATATCCTTTATGTGACACTTATCCCTGTATGAAAGAATTAGATAAATGTTCTCAATTATACATGCAATGATAGATGCTCAATCTTATCTTCTATTCTATAATCAACATTGATGGTTACTAATCCCTTCCCAGTGGTAAAAATATAAATAACGATACCTGGAATACTTCCCAGTTAAAATACTACATCGGTATTAATCCGTGCGCTTGCAGATCCCATTTGATTATTTATTTAGAAGAGCAATTGCATATTTCAATACCAGTCTCTCATGTCATGCTGGGGATGACAACTTGGCTTAAGTGGCATAAGGGATAGGTTTGGCATTTTTGGCACCGTTATCAGAATTAGAAAACTAAGTCTACTTTTGGTAATGATGTTAAGAATACCCAACAAGCATTTTTGGCGCCGTTGCCGGGGAAGGTCGATTACTAATCAGGAATGGATATAGAATTTTGAGTCATCTTTCTCATCACTAATATGATCTGAGCTTATCAATTCTCTCATACAGTTTTACCCCGATATTTTCCTATTTTATCTTATGCAGGGTAATGTATGAATAGAAGACATCTTCTAGGAAATTTTGTTGACAATCCCGAAGCGTTATTCAGAAAAACAAGAGCCAAGCTCAAGAAGAGATCATCAACACTTCAGCAAGAAGCTTCATCCAATCAAGAAGATCACCGGAACTTGTCTTCAGAGTCCAAAGTCATGGCAAACAAATCGATCCGTGAGTTCTCAGCTCCCACTACGGACAACATCTGTACTAGACCTGCTGCAGAGATCGATGGCAACTTTGAGCTCAAGCCTGGACTAATCAACATGGTGCAATCCAAACAGTTCTGTGGGAAGGCACATGAAGATGCTCGTGCTCATCTCCAACACTTTCTGGAGATTTGCAGCACATTCACCATATCAGGAGTCCCCAGAGATGCTATACTACTTCGCCTCTTCCCATTCTCACTGTTAGGGAGAGCAAAGCAGTGGTTCTACGCTACAAAGGAGAAGAATACTATGTGGGCACTCTGCTCTATGAACTTTCTGGCTAAGTTCTTTCCCATGGGCAAGACCAATGCTCTCCGTGGGAAGATTACAAGTTTTCAGCAACAACATGATGAATCTGATCCAGAAGCATGAGAGCGCTTCCAAGACTACATCCTAGAATGTCCCCATCATGGAATGGAGAGCTGGCTACTGATGCAGACGTTTTATCATGGACTTGGCAACAGTGCCCGAGAGACCATGGATGCTGCAGCTGGAGGAGCATTCTTATCACTCACCATACCACAAGCCACAGCTCTTGTGGAGAAGATGGCGTCCAACCAAGGCTGGAATGAAGAGAGGACCCAGACACGCAAGACAGGTGGAGGTATGCATCAGCTCAAGTTGGTAGACATGTTGTCTGCAAAGCTAGACCTGCTCATGAAGAAGCTCGATGATAGAGCTGGAGATAAGAAAGAAGTTATGCACATCTACGACTCTCACATGACTTGTGAGGAGTGTGGAGATACTGGACACTCAGGCAATCACGGCCCTGAGATGCTTGAGGATGTGAACTACATCATCAACAACAACAACTACTACTACAACCGTCCTCAACAAAATCAAGGTTGGAATCAACAGAGGCCTAACTACTTAGGTAATTATCAAGGTAACAATTCTTACAACAATAATAATAATTTTCCACCTATGAGAGAGTTAGTGTCTAATCAAGGAAAGATAATGGATAACCTATCTAAGAAATTGGCATCTAATGATAAAATGTTAGAAAATATAAATAATAGAATGGATAATTTCTCTACTGCCATCAAGAATCAAATTAGCTTTAATAAAATGATTGAATCTCAGTTAAATCAAATAGTTGCTGCTGTTCGTGCTACTAACCTCGGTATACCATCACAACCGGAAGGATTAGAATCTGCAAATCTTGTAGACATGTTTGATGCAGGTAACTACTGGAGTAACCCCATCACTGAAGTTACTACTGACCTTCTGCCGGTCAAGAGAGGCGATCCAGGACGCCCCGTCATCCCGATCTCCATCGGCATGGTGGACTTCCCAGAAGCACTCTGCGACGTTGGCTCCAGCGTCAACATTATGCCCAGGGTACTCTATAAAAAATTCTTTACATATCCTTTATTAGAAACAACCATGTGTTTGCAGTTTCCAGATCAGGCATTAAGTTTTCCAAAGGGAATATTAAAGAACCTTTGTGTCCGAGTTGGTACGCCCCAGCAGACTTCGTGGTGATAGAGACTGGTAATGATGAGAGGGCACCCATCATCTTAGGGTGGCCATTCTTAAACACCTCGGGATCTGTCATCTATGCTAGTGCTGCCAAGATCAGTTTTTACATCAAGGGAGGAAGGAGACATTTTCCTTCAAGAACAAGACTACACAAATCCCAGAGCAATCTTGACATGAATCAAGGAAGAGGACCAACAGGAGGAACAGGAACAAGCAAGTGTGGACCGAGTCAGCTAAGATGGTCACTGCAGTTCAAGAAGGTCAAGATCATCGAATTAAGTCACCGTTTCTGACCAAGAAGGACGACCCAGGAATGCCAAGCATCTTTTGCTCCATAAATGGATACAACTTCTACAAGACGTTTTGCGACATCGGATCGGGCGTCAACATAATGGCCGCAGTCACCTATTGGCTTTTGTTCGGAACCATGCCCCTAAAACCAACATACATTCAGCTCTAGATGGCAGATCAGACATTTCGAGAGGTTAAAGGTACAGTAACTGATGTCCCTGTCAAAATAGATGATCATTTTGTCTACATAGACTTTCAGGTTATTGACATGGGAGAAGACGAATACGATCCACCCATCATCCTTGGAAGACCGTTCCTCAGCATCGTTAAAGCAATCATCTACATTGGAACTAGAGAAGTCCATATGCACTTACCCTCAGAGAAGGTACGCCGCTATTTTACTGACCCTAGCTATATAGTTGAAGACTCTAAGCAGGTCAGGACAAGAAGAAGACGACGCAACCGCAACCAGAGGAGGGAAATCATCAAGGACGGATGGGCAGACTATGAAGGAGAAGTAGTAAGGTCTGAAGACATACAGCTTGAACAAAGATTATCCTGAGGAGACCGTAGCACCGAGTCAGGTGTGGAGAGAGAAGATAACTATACATGAAGAGGAGGCGCCGCAGGAAGCACCGACGACGCTATCCAACGAATCCCAGGTCAACTGAAGAAAACGGAGAGTCCCGTTCAGAGGACTTAAAAACACCGAATGCCTTGCCAAGAGGTAAACTTGGTAGTTATCCTTTCCATTTCAATTATTTAAAATAGTTTACTTAGTTAATTATGTTTATACTATCTTAAAAAGAAAATAAAAATGTTAAAAACAGTAAACCCCATGTGAGTATACGAATGGCATAAAACCCATAAGTACATTCACTGTGGTGGCATAAAAATAAAATAAATATTTATTTTCTACTTTATAAAACGAAAATATAAAAATAGAGAGGCTCAACATGATAAAGGCTAGATATTTATGCTAATACTTAATCAGTTCCACAAAGCTTTGTTGTCTATTTGAGCTTCACAGAATTTAAGAATCAAGAAGACTAGCAGACGGAGGACATTCTAATTGTTGTCAGGATATTGCCGACTGTCAAATACACCTCTGCCACCTGCTAGCTACATCAGAAGAAAATACGTCAAAATTCAGCTTGGGGGAGAGCACCCCTATTTATCTCGCTA
Source organism: Sorghum bicolor (assembly GCF_000003195.3). Lineage (NCBI taxonomy): Eukaryota > Viridiplantae > Streptophyta > Magnoliopsida > Poales > Poaceae > Sorghum > Sorghum bicolor. Next base: position 14,023,623 of record NC_012879.2, on the reverse strand, counting down.
AGTATTTCTATCTATCTTTATACTTATACTATAAATATAAATATACATAACTATGAAAAAACCAAATAAAGATTTTGTACTTTTATATATATATATATCTTTTGCTTAGTATGCTTAATAAATAAATAAAGTGGCTATGCTAAACTGAATCTTAATAATAAAATTCTAGCATGGATATGATGAATAGTTGCTCTGCCTAATTTTCAAATTTGAGTTCTCTCTAGTTTAGACATAACTGTTATAATTTAAAGCTTGCTCTAAACCTAAACTTGTGGGAAGAGAACTTAATCTGAAGTCTAAGTTGTTAACGGATATGATATGGGAATGTTGAGCTGTTGTTTATATGTTCCTAGAGATGCTAAAATTCTGGAGAATTTTATCTTTGAAAATCTTTAAAATGACACATGATGAGTTCCTGTATGATGAGAGCTTAAATTCCTACCATAGCCATATATACATGCTTGATAGACTTTGAGCCACACATTTACCTTTTTACTGCTTATGAGCATTGAGTGTGGTCAAGCTGTGTAGACCCTTAGGAGCTTGTCATGTGGTTAAATCAAGATTCACTTGCACGTTCACTCATACATACTACTTCTACTCCGAAAGTACGCATCCACATATATCCACCCATTTCCATCTCCAGAACCACCCAAAAATATTCTACTCCTAATCCGGGAGGGAATAGCCAAAAATATTTCTGTTTTTCCCCTGTGAAATAAATGCTCAAGTTATCTTGGTTACTACCACTTGCTATATTATCTCATGAGATGAGTGCTCTAAAAAAAGAGAGATTCGAGGAAATAAAAAGGGGCAAGTGCCCGGAACCTCGAAAGAAAAGAAAAAGTGAGACGAGAGGTAAAAATGGAAAAGAGTTCGATAGTAGAATTAGGGGTACAAAATACCCACCTGAGAGGAAAGAAAAAAGAAAGTACAGAGCATCTCATTTTCCCCTAAAGTTTCAAAAGAGCAAGAAAGGTATGTATCCCTTCAAAAGAGCACCAGTAGAATTAGACTTTCACCATTGTTATCACCATCATCACCATATACCATTCATTTGCCACACATGCACATCTTGATTTGACTTATTGACTTGTTTCTTTGGATCCATGATTTGACTATGCAATAAATGTCTTGTAAGTATGTATACTTTATCTCCCACCTATGAGCTCCAGATATCAAAAGCCTTATTAGAGTAGGGTGAGAGAGAAGGCAATGTTACTATGCTTTATACCACAAATACCACATATATTGAGAGAAGGCATATACCACCACTGCCTTGGCAAGGATCCAGAAATACCACAAAAGAGAGATCTGAGAGAGTCATACAAGGAATCTCTGAGTTTTATTTGAAAATCTGCAAAAACCCCAGAGCTATAGCTGATCAAGAATAAGAGACATGGCACTTGGCTAGACCGTTCTATCTTTTAACTACTCAAGACAGAAGAGACGGTTACAAGTCCCATGGTGAAAGGTAAAGTAAGTAAGTTTTAAGTCTTGACACTTTACTCTAACTCAGAGATGAGATCTTATTTAAAAGCATGTGTACCGTCAATTTTTAAAGGCATTACAGCAACTTCTGATCTATCACTGAGATTATCCTTGCTCAGGGACGAGCAAGAGGTAAGCTTGGAGGAGTTTGTTGACGGTCCTTAAGTATCAAATTTAATTATCAAATAAACAAAGAAAAGGATCCAAATGAAATCAACATCCAGACTTAGGGTTTTATCTGACAGAATTCAACGAGTTTTGGTGTTTGTCTATTTCTGCAGGGGGTTATCAGGAAATACGGAAGAAAGGCCCACACGTCGGGATTACATAGAGATATTAACGTACCGCGCAATTATCTTACATCTAGAAGACTCCAGAAGCCACGGGAACAAAGCGGAGGCAGAACGGAGCCTGGCCCAGGGCGCCCGCCCTAGGGACCATGGCGCCCGCCCCCCTCTGGAGTCCAATCAGGACTCTCTTTCGGGATTACGCTCCACCGACCTAAACGATCAAGGATAACCGTTCAATCAATGTCAGTTTGATCCGACGACCCATATTCACTTGGAAGTACTATAAAACCAGACCCCCTGGCCCCTGGAGGAGGGGAGCTCTCAACCCTAATTCATTATTCATCAAGGGAGAAGAAGCCTCTGATCAAGCCTAGAGCCACCACATCAATTAGACATCTAGATTAGCATAGCTACACAGGATTAGAACTAGAAGGAGTCAATCTTCGATTGGTTTCCGGATCTGTCAAGAGGATTCTTGGTAATTCTCTATTGTTCTTCAATTGTTCATCTTTGTTCTTCGATATTATGAATATGACTTTGTTCTACTTCAATATACTGATTATGACTTTGCTCTACTTGTTTATATTCGCAATTATATTGTTCTTAGTTTATCATAGTTATATATTTGGCTTAGTTAGATTGGAATTATATACATGTTTAGGATCGTATAGCGTTTATCCATCGGATCCATGGGTAAATGATAGAAATTGTGTAGGCGTGGTGCTTATACCGTATTTATTGTTGATGGTCCTTAAGTACTAAATTTAACCATCAATTAAACATGGAAAAGGATCAATATACACCAAACATCTAGAATTAGGGTTTTATCTGACAGAATTCCACGAGCTTTGGTGTTTATCTATTTCTGTAGGGGGTTATCAGAAAATATGGAGAGAAGGCCCACATGTCATGTTTACATCAAGATAATTACGTGCCGTGCAATTTTCCTCAATCTAGAAGAGTCCAGAAGCCACGGGAACGAACGGGAGACCAATCAGAACCAATCTCCCGGATCGTGCTCCACCGACCTAAAGGATCAAGGAAAACCGTGCGATCAATGTCGGTTTGATCCGACGGCCCAAATTCACTTGAAAGGACTATATAATCAAAGCCTCTCCACCCCAGGGGGAGAGAGGAGAAATCATTATCAGAGGTAGCCATCAAAGTTAGGGTTTAGACATCTCTCCCACAGAGAATTAGAATTAGCTACTCCCTAATCCTTCAAGTTTAGAGGATTGATTAGATAGCAATTAGAGAAGTAGAGCACTACGCTCTGGATTCGGATCTTCGGTAATAAAGATAGGTATTATTTCATATCTTTCTCTAATACTTTGTTCTCATTGTATTATGTCTCTATTTATTATGCTCTTAGTTTGCTCTAGTTCTATATTTGATATAGTTATGATTGATAATGAGTTTATGTATAAGTTTGCAAAGCGCTTAGCTCTTGACGTGAGGGAGTTAAGTGGTAGATCACATGTGGGCATGGTGCTTAGATGTTATTTACCTGCAAATGTATCCTATTGGTCGGGTCGTGTGGTAGTTCGCGATAGTGACAGCTTCGTTGATTCTTATATAGTCCACCCTCCGTTGATAGGACAGGCAGAATTTGTATTATGGAGTAAGTCTTGTGATGTTCTGATTTACTTTAGCAATGTTCCTTATAGATGAATGAAGAGTCTTTTATGCTATATATGATCTTGTAGATAACTAGAGTAGATTGTGACTTAGTAGATAGTAGATAACTTAGAATCCATTCTCTAGCTAATCCGACGTCACCTTACATATTTGAGGAGTAGTCTATTTTCTAATCGCTGTGTTATTTACCCATGAGCTTATATTTCATTATCATTATTATTATGGCTTACCCCCTGCCAAAGTAAGTGACTGTGTGACGAGTTTCTCATTAGTAATCATGTTCTTTCAAATTTATCTCTAATCTATGCCTTGATAGATTTATCCTTATCTTCATTTAATCCTTTTCTCCTAAGGAAAATTATAAATAACGATACCTGGAATACTTACCTGGTGAAATGCTACAATGAGGTGTTTTATCTGTGCGCTTGCGGATAGAATAGATTATTTTCTAGAGAGCCTTTACATTTATAAATACCTTTGTACACTCTGGCACCATGCTGGGGATGACAACCTAGTATTTAAGTGGTGTTAGCTAGTGTCAACAAGCATTTCTGGCGCCGTTGCCGGGGACACAAAAAAGGAAACACATAGGAACAGTAAGGAAAGTCAGGAAATCAGTCAAGGTTATTCACATAAAATATTAGACTAGACTATAGAGAAATAATTGCATAAAAAACAGCTACTAAGTGAGAAATCATAACATGGCACCTCTGCTTTGGCAGGTTCACCCTGTTGTTTTTCTATGTTTATATTTTTATAAAGGTATATCAGGATTGACTTTGGTACATTCAACTCTTCATCATCAGAACCAAAGCAATCAAGAAGAAAGAAGAAGCTACCTACCAATTGCTGAAGCTATGGCACAGAAGACCCTACGGGAATTCTCTGCTCCAAACCTTGAGAACATTCCAACTGGTCCAAGATTTGCAGTAGAAGAAGGAGCACCTGAGTTCGAGCTCAAGTCAAGCCTCATCAATTTGGTACAAGCTACACAATTCAGTGGAAAGGCACATGAAGATGCTAGTGCACACTTACAGAATTTCTTAGAGATTCGAAGCACAATCCACATTGACGGAGTCGACAAAGACGTCATACTACTTCGCCTTTTTCCATTCTCACTAGAAGGAAAAGCGAGGAAGTGGTTCTACACTCATCAAGATAACATCAACAACTGGACGAACTTGTCAGATGCCTTTCTATCAAAGTTTTTCCCAATGGGCAAGACAGCTGCCTTAAGAGGAAATATTGTCAGTTTCCAACAGCAGAAGACAGAAACCATTCAAGAAGCATGGGAGCGTTTTCAAGGATACATATCAGATTGTCCTCACCATGGAATGGCTACATGGTTACTTATGCAGACCTTCTACCATGGATTAACCCAGAAGGCTCGTGAGTGACTAGATGCATCTGCTAAGGGATCATTCTTGGAGCTTACAATTAGAAAAGCAGAGATACTTTTGGATAAGATAGCAGAAAACCAAAGCTGGTTCCAAGATAAAGCTCAACAATGTCATCAAACTGAAGAAATACCAGAAGAAGTAAATGCACTATCAACCAAGATGGAAATTTTGCTCCATTGGATTGACCAGAGGGCCAACTTCAAAGAAAATCAAAGGGCCATTGAGACAGCATATAAATATCAACCTACCTCAAGTCAACCCAATAGCAAAGGTATGAGTTTAGGTAATACTTTCAAGCAACTTTCATTAAAAGAGATAATTGCTCAACAAGCCAAAACTAATGATGAAGTTAAACAAAGGCTAGATACAAATGAATCATCTTTAAAGGATATACAAAATAAAATGGATTTTCTATTAACTGCCTTTGATGAGCAAAACACTCTTAATAAAAGGGTAGAGCTTAAATTAATAAAGCTAGTTGCTGCATTGCCTGTTGCCACTAACATTGAGCAGGTAAAGAACATATCAACTAGAGGAGGCAAAGCCACCAGGGATCCCCCATACCCAAAAGAGAAACAGAGAACATCAGCACCAGTGCAACCAGCAGTGATAGAAGAAGAAAGCCCAGTTGAAGCAGAAGATCTGCTACAACCACCAAGAACTGGAGAAATGAGGAAAGATTTTTACGACACCAACTATTTGCCATTTCCTAGACGAAATAGAGGACTGCAGTCGGATGAGCAGTTTGGTAAGTTTGTAGAGGTCATTCAGAAATTATATGTCAACATACCTCTACTTGATGCCATACAGGTACCCACTTATGCAAAGTATATTAGAGATATTCTTAACAAGAAGAGACCACTGCCCACCACTGAGGTTATCAAGCTGATAGAAGAATGTAGTGCGGCCATCCTCAACAAACCACCAAGGAAGAAGAAGGATCCAGGATGCCCCACTATTGATTGCTCAATCAGAAACCAACACTTCAATAATGCACTTTGTGATCTCGGAGCAAGTGTCAATGTGATGCCAACATCAGTCTACGAGAAGCTTGAGCATACGACCCTAGAACCAACATCAATGTGCCTGCAACTAGCAGATCAATCAGTTCGACACCCGTTGGGCATCGCCGAAAACATTCCAGTCAAGATAAGAGATTTCCTTGTGCCAGTAGACTTCATGGTACTGGACATGAGTCCTGACTCAAAAGTGTCCATCATCCTTGGAAGGCCGTTTCTGAGCACTACCAATGCCCACATTGATGTCGGGAAGGGAGAAATCAAGTTCAACATAAACTGAAAAGAAGAACACTTCACATTCAAGCCCAGACCAGAGAGAGACTCTACAGTGAAGGAAGTTCATGAAGAAGAACCACTGGAGACACCATCTCTGGAGGAAGGTAATTCAGAAGATTAAAAGATTTGGAGGTCCAGCTTGGGGGACCCAAAAATCCCAAACCCTCACCGGGAGCAACCTTCTAGAAGCATGACCCACACTCCTTGGGTCCCACATGTCATACACCACACCTCACACACATCCCATCACATTATTTGATCCACCAACATAGCTCCACTCACCAGCACTTTTCCACCGACTAACCACCATCATTGAACTATTATTCTACGTAAGAGCCAAGCAAAGGAGGGAGTGGAGAAAAGGCAGCCAGGATGGCCACCAAAGGTGGGCGCCCACCCACCTACAGAGGGCGCCCGCCCTGCCCCCCTTTCCTCCTATAAATTCCCACTTCCTGCCTCCAACTTCTTCACACAAGCATTCTAGAAAACCACGCAAGTTTCAGTTTCCAAAGAAGGAGCTCTTGTAGTGAAGTAAGAAGAGAGTAGAGAGGAAGAGAAGAGTGGAAGAGAGGTTGGTAGTCCCTGAGTGAGAGAGTAAGGTTCACCTAGTTAGTAGTGATCCCGCTGTCCAAAGCGGAAGTAAAAGTTGTTTAAGGGGAGGTGCTGCCAAAATAAAAACTTGTCTTGAACGACTAACCCGTGGACTACTGACATTTCGGACAGCTGACCACTAACATTTTCTCTCACATTTTCCACTAGTTGTGTGTGTGTCAACTTTTGTCTACAGGATGTTTAAGGTGAAGAACACAGGGAAGGTCCTCAAGAACATAGGTACAAGGAGTTCATCTCGACACTCCTCACACCCGTCAGAGATGAGCATAGACCCAACACCCACGCAAGCTCCATCATCTTCATCGGATCCACAAGTTAAGGTCCTCCTCAAGACAGAAGATCTTGGACTAAAGACTCGCAAGGAAAAGGAAGTTTACCAGCAGCTAAAGAACAAAGATTTCATTCACACCCCCACTCTTGATCCTATCTTGCTACAAGAAATAGGTATGGATACTGAATTCGATTTGATTTTCCAGATGGTGGGATGGACAAATTTTTGGAACATAACTGAGCTGGGTTCCCGTCTTCTCACCCTTGAATTTCTTTGCACTTTACAATATTATGAGGGGGGAATTTCTTTTCAGATGTTTAAACTGGACATTATGTTGTCTTGGAGAGAACTGAGCGGCCATCTCGGTTTCTCTCCAAGATGCATCTTGAACATTGACTCCGACTTACCCAATTTTGAGAGACACCAGTTCTAGAAAGAGATATCTAGAGATGAGTTTTATAGTCACGCCTGAATCAGTGACATGGAACACCCCACTCTTAGGATGTTCTACAAATGGCTCGGATACAATCTTTTCTATCGTGATGATATTAGAAAAGTAAGAGTAGGAGACTTACAACTTTTATATGCTGCTATAAATAAAGTACCCACTTCACCTGTTACACTTTTTGTTTCTCATTGGCTTAGTATACCTAGTCTTCAGGGACCAGTAGGGTGTACTTCACTTATCACTCGTCTAGCTTCTAATCTTAATTTGCTCGAAAACTCATCATTGGAATTTATTGACGAGTTAAGAATTTATCATGGTTATGACACATTTAGGCAAGCTCGGATGTTAAAGAAAGAGGGAAACATAATGTATATGCTACGATAATAAAGGCAAGATTCGGTTACCTAACCCGAACCTTGGCCTCTATGTTGTTCAAAATTATTTGATTGAGATTGCAGTGACACTGGTAAACCAGAGAGCTCCACAACGAGTGGCATCTGAAAGGACGACCACCCATCAAGAACGCACCTGGTATGGAGCTGATCCCGGGCCAGAAGAAGTAGCGCACCTGCATTATTGTGACTACAACCCTCGAGTCCTTCGAGACCCATGGGTTCGACATGCTCAACCACAAGAGCCAACACAGGAGACATGGCCAGAGAGCCAAGATCACCAGTGGACAAACCCGCCTTTCCATACGGGCAGGTACTCCACTGATCCATATGGAGCCTCAGGATCCAGACCTCCATCCCAATTCGATGCAGGACGATATTCCGACGCCTCTTATGCTTTCACGAACGACTACTACCAAGAGGCCGGCGCTTTCTTCACCCGTACCGACAACACCCTCCTCGACATCCAGAATACGCAAGCAGAACATGGACGACTCCTGGAACAGCAACAAAAATGGAACCAGGACCACGCCACTGCTGTACAAGAACTGAGACAAGACACCACAACAATGAACGACAACATCACCACCATGATGTAATTCTGGAACATTGGGTAAGACCGACAACCACATCCAGCTTGGGGGAGTTCCTCCCCATTTTATCAAGTAAGTTTTTATTTACTCTTCTTATTTATTCTTTTCTATTTTAGTGTCTTAAATATATAAAAGAAAAACTTAGAAAACCCAATAAATATTTCTTGCTTTGATTTACTGCATTCTATAAACATGGAAACAAAATAAAAAGAGTGTGTAGATAAGTGTGCTTATTTATCTCTAGAAAAATAAAAATACCAAAAAGATGCTTGATGGAAATGATGAACAGTTGCTCTGTTTGCTTACTTTCAAGTACCTAGCTTTTATATTAGAGTTCTTCCAGGAATTACTAAAAACTAAAATTACTATCTATGGGAAGCATGAACCTAAAACTAAAGTCTAGGTAAGAGAAGGACATAATATAAAGTTTGAGCTACTGTTTATCTTGTTCCTACTACACTAAGTTCTAGAGATTTATTTTGAAAACTTACAAATCACATGATGAGTTCCTAGCATGACAAACCTCCTACCACAGCCATACTTGCTATAACATCTTTTACTATATTCACATTGAGTTTGATCGAGTTGTGTAGACCCTTAGGAGCTTTTCATGTGGTGAAATTAAGATATTCACTTGCACACATCCACTACACCATTCACCACCAATCATTAAAATTGCTAAAAATATTATCACTCACTATCCCAAGTGTTGTTATTCTCTCTCTCTAAAGATTCAATGCAGAAGAGGCATGGGTTATGCAAAAATATATGAGGAAATAAAAAGGGGCAAGTGCCCGGAACCTCGAAAAAGAAAGAAAAAAGTGAGACGAGAGGTAAAAATGGACAAGCGTCCGGAGTAGAATTAGGGGTACAAAGATGCCCACTTGAGCGGAAAAAATGGACAAGTGTCTGACACTAGAATTAGGGGTATCTACTACCCACCTGAAAAAAAAGAGAGATAAAAAGATAGCCCATGTTCTCCCAAAGCAAAGATCAAAGAAGAGGAGAGATAGCAATATGAGGAGCAATGAGAAGTAAGTTTTATCATTACTTATATTTTTACCATTACTATCATTTACTCCACCACACATGCACATCTTGATTTAATTATATGATGAGTTCCTTTGGATCCATGGCTCGATTAGACAACATATGTATGAGCTGTTTTTCACTCCTATGAGCTCCATTTAAATATTCCATTAGCTATAGGTAAGTGACATTTTTGTAAGGATCCACAAATACCACATATAGAGAGACTTGAGAGAATCATTGCTGGGAACTCTGAGTTTTATTTTTGAAAACTTATGCAAAACCCCAGAACAAAGCTAAAGTATAGACAGGAGGAATAGTACTTGACTTAATTATTTTGTCTTTCGATTACTTAAGACTTAAGTGCAGGTACTAAGCTCCATGACACTTCACTCTAATCTGGAAGAATTTTTATGTGAAAGCATGTGTGCCTGTCAGGAAAGAAAACATCGAAGCAACTCCTGATCCATCTGAGTTTAGCTGTTTGCTCAGGGACGAGCAAAGGGTAAGCTTGGGGGAGTTTGTTGACGGTCCTTAAGTACTAAATTTAACCATCAATTAAACATGGAAAAGGATCAATATACACCAAACATCTAGAATTAGGGTTTTATCTGACAGAATTCTACGAGCCTTGGTGTTTATCTATTTCTGTAGGGGGTTATCAGAAAATATGGAGAGAAGGCCCACATGTCATGTTTACATCGAGATAATTACGTGCCGCGCAATTTTCCTCAATCTAGAAGAGTCCAGAAGCCACGGGAACGAACGGGAGACCGGACGGGCTCGGGGGCAGGGCGCCCGCCCTCCCCCCTTGGGCGCCCGCCCTGGCCTCGGGGCCAATCAGAACCAATCTCCTAGATCGTGCTCCACTGACCTAAAGGATCAAGGAAAATCGTGCGATCAATGTTGGTTTGATCCGACGTCCCAAATTCACTTGAAAGGACTATATAATCAAAGCCTCTCCACCCCAGGGGGAGAGAGGAGAAATCATTATCAGAGGTAGCCATCAAAGTTAGGGTTTAGACATCTCTCCCACAGAAAATTAGAATTAGCTACTCCCTAATCCTTCAAGTTTAGAGGATTGATTAGATAGCAATTAGAGAAGTAGAGCACTACGCTCTGGATTCGGATCTTCGGTAATAAAGATTGGTATTATTTCATATCTTTCTCTAATACTTTGTTCTAATTGTATTATGTCTCTATTTATTATGCTCTTAGTTTGCTCTAGTTCTATATTTGATATAGTTATGATTGATAATGAGTTTATGTATAAGTTTGCAAAGCGCTTAGCTCTTGACGCGAGGGAGTTAAGTGGTAGATCACATGTGGGCATGGTGCTTAGATGTTATTTACCTGCAAATGTATCCTATTGGCCGGGTCGTGTGGTAGTTCGAGATAGTGACAGCTTCGTTGATTCTTATATAGTCCACCCTCCGTTGATAGGACAGGCAGAATTTGTATTGTGGAGTAAGTCTTGCGATGTTCTGATTTACTTTAGCAATGTTCCTTATACATGAATGAAGAGTCTTTTATGCTATATATGATCTTGTAGATAACTAGAGTAGATTGTGACTTAGTAGATAGTAGATAACTTAGAATCCATTCTCTTGCTAATCCGACGTCACCTTACATATTTGAGGAGTAGTCTATTTTCTAATCGCTGTGTTATTTACCTATGAGCTTATATTTCATTATCATTATTATTATGGCTTACCCCCTGCCAAAGTAAGTGACTGTGTGACGAGTTCCTCATTAGTAATCATGTTCTTGCAAATTTATCTCAAATCTATGCCTTGATAGATTTATCCTTATCTTCATTTAATCCTTTTCTCCTGAGCAAAATTATAAATAACGATACCTGGAATACTTACCTGGTGAAATGCTACAATGAGGTGTTTTATCTGTGCGCTTGCGGATAGAAAAGATTATTTTCTAGAGAGGCTTTACATTTATAAATACCTTTGTACACTCTGGCACCATGCTGGGGATGACAACCTAGTATTTAAGTGGTGTTAGCTAGTGTCAACATTTATCTGCGATTGTACCTTATATGCCAGATCGCGGGGTAGTTCGTGATAGTGACAGCTTCATTGATTCTTATATAGTCCCCCTCTCGTGTATAGGGCTGGAAGAGCAACATTATTACAGGGGAGTGATTGCTATGTTTCTCATTTACCTTGATAATATCACTATGCCTGGGCGTAATCTTGTCTCACAATGATTGCTAAGTATAATTGCACTAACTATGATATGCTAGACTGTATAGTTAAGAATAACTTAGGAAATATTCTTGTAGTTCGTCCTAATTCCATGCTAATGACTTGCTAGAATATCTAATTGAGGTGCTTATCATATTTATTATGTGGCTAAGTTATGCTGATCAGAATAATTATCTTTGTAACTATTCATTACTTTATATATCCTTTATGTGACACTTATCCCTGTATGAAAGAATTAGATAAATGTTCTCAATTATACATGCAATGATAGATGCTCAATCTTATCTTCTATTCTATAATCAACATTGATGGTTACTAATCCCTTCCCAGTGGTAAAAATATAAATAACGATACCTGGAATACTTCCCAGTTAAAATGCTACATCGGTATTAATCTGTGCGCTTGCAGATCCCATTTGATTATTTATTTGGAAGAGCAATTGCATATTTCAATACCGCGTCTCTCATGTCATGCTGGGGATGACAACTTGGCTTAAGTGGCATAAGGGATAGGTTTGGCATTTTTGGCACCGTTATCAGAATTAGAAAACTAAGTCTACTTTTGGTAATGATGTTTAGAATACCCAACAGTGTTGAATCTTGAATATGAGCTTATGATGTGTAATTGAACATGGTCAAGATAATCCTTATACTTCATGAGGTGTGAAGAAGCTTGTCCTTGGATCAAACCGAATTACTTGTTCTAGGCAAGAGATCTAGATTGAACCATAATTTGACCCTCATATTGATTGACTTAATTCTCACTAAAATTTGAACCTTTGTGGTCATTGATGACAAAGGGGGAGAGAAACAAAAAAAGGAGAGAAAACTTTTTAAACTTGAGCACACATATAGGGGGAGCAAGCTCATGAACCATTTGTTGCATTTGTATATGCACTAACATAATGCGGTGTTGCATTGCAAGTTTAAATTCACAACTCTTGTTTGATTGGTGCTTGCTAGAAATAAAACTTGAATCATGCTTTGAATTCTAGCATAAAGTTTTATTTTCATGTGGCATCTAGACATATAATGTGATCTCACGAGGTATCTTGAGTTTTTGATGTATGTCTAGCTACATTGGTGCTAAGGATGGTATATTGACAACTTCGATTGATATCACGCTTCAAAGGTCCATTCTATATACCTTAGCATCATTTTGGTAGTAATAAATCGTCCAAAACTCCAATTCATGCATATGTGTAAGATTGAACCAAACTCATGGAAGCACATATGTAGGGGGAGCTAGTACTACCAAAACCGAAATTGAAGTGTTTGTCCAATCTTGTTTCATGATAAAAATGTTTTGGACAAGCAATTCAAGTTCATTATGATTTCATTTCATATTTTTATGATGGTTGTCATCAATTACCAAAAATGGGGATTCAGCGCTTTTGAGAAAAATAAGTGTATATTTTCTATTGCGCTAGTGGTAAATTTGGAGAAGTCACGGGAGTGTTTCTCGCCAAGAAACACTCACCGGACGCAGGGTGCGGAGGCACCGGACGCTGGCCTCAGAGTCTGGTGTTCTATCAGTGCTTGACCTTGCTAGGGTTGAGCACCGGACGCACTGCACCGGACGTAGGGTGTTCCCTATTTTTGCGTCCGGTGTGGTCTGTCTTAAGCAGAGGGTGTCTGACTGAGAGCACCGGACACTCTAAGTGCGTCTGGTGGTGTGCGTCCGGTGTGAAGGGGTTTTGCAACCCTCTCTGCGCATAAGTCCGGTGAGCACCGGACCATCCGGTGCCCCGAGTACGGTGAGGTTGTGAGTTTGACAAACTCTCTGCGCACGAGGCCGGTGAGTACCGGACGCGTTCGGTGCCCACTTAGTCGCATCCGGTGGTCCGCAGGTGACCGTTAGAGTTTGATGCGCGAGACTCAAAGGAGGACACATGGCCAACCCCAGAGCACCGGACACAGGGGGTCGAGCATCCGGTGCTCACTTGGTAGCGTCCGGTGTACACGACTACAGCCCAATGAAAGTGGTCAACAGCTATTTCTTTGAGAGAGATTATAAATAGAAGGTGGCCGACTTTGGGGGGTTCACTTTTGCACATTTGAATACTTGAGGCATACATTGAACTAGAGAACACTCCTTCCACTCATTTCCTTGCTTGATTGCTAATCCTAGTGAGATTGAGTGAGATTCAAGTGCATTGCTTTGAGAGTTGCATTTAGTGGCACTTGATTCTTGAGTTTGCTACGGATTTCTTGTTACTCGTGGGTGTTTCCCGACGCCCTAGACGGCTTGGAGCAGCGGTGGTGTTGAGCTCGTGATTAGAGATTGTTTCGAGCCTCACCAAGTGATTTGTGAGGGGTTCTTGAGCCTTCCCCGCGGGAGATCGCAATTGGCTACTCTAGTGGATTGCTCGTGGCTTCAAGGATCCCCATCTTGTGAGTGGATGTGCGGCACCCGCTGAGGGTTTGGTTTTGGATTGCCAATTAGCTGGCGATCCATCAAGTGGGTGTATCGCCACAACGAGGAGTAGCTTGCCGGGAAGCAAGTGAACCTCGGTAAAAATCTTGTGTCATCTCTTGCCGATGTCTCTCTTGTGATTGTGTACGTGATTGATTGGATATATCTCATCTCTACAACATCGGTATAACAATCACTCTCCTCTCTTTACATACTTGCCTACCCTGTTAGTTTAGTTTGTGTAGCTTAGTTCTTGTTAGTGTAGAGTTGTTGTGTTTTTATGTTTAGCCTTCTTGCTAGACTTGTTTAGGTGGCTTGCATAGCTTAGTTGTGCTAGTGCTAGAATAGCTTCGCCACTTATTTTACTAACTCACTTGTTTAAGTAAAGTTTGTAGAATTTTTAAATAGGCTATTCACCCCCCCCTAGCCATTTGGACCTTACACTTGCCACTTTGGGTATAGAACCACTTATGTTCCTATGTGTATAGCCGTGATGGAAATGTGCCATAGAAAAGAGGGTTCTCTATATCTGGCTGCCGAGGAAACCTCACGGCCCTAACTGGTTAGATGAGGCCTATGGAAGGCTTCATAGTGTTTCCTGCCTGCTCACCTTGGCAGTGTTAGTGGGTCTTGCAAACCCCGGGCATATGGGTAACACGAGTTGTGGGAAAAGTACACACCTCTGCGCATATTTTGATCAAACTGGTATACTAGCCATGCTCTCAGACATGAGCGGCCTTGGACCCTTACGGAATAGTTGGGTATGAATGGTTATGGTGGATGACTTATGAAATGATGATGCATTAATCGAGATGATTAATGTGATTAAGCTGTGATGGTAGTGGTGTTAGCCGTGATGGTTAACGGTGTTATTATTATATAGTCATGTGGGTTAAACGGGTACATAAGCATAACATATCAAAAAAATTAGTGTTAAAACATTGATCAACTAAAATGCCAACTATAGTAGCCAGTGTCTAACCTTTTTGAGCCTCATGAAATCTCGTGTTATGTCTGCGGAGTACGAGATGTACTCATGCTTATTTCATATTTCTTTTGCATAAAAATCCCGGATGGATAACAGATGACAACTGCTATGAGAATTTTTCAGAGAACTACTAGGTTGGCGATCCACCAGTCGGTCATCCCTATGCTGGAGCTACCATGCTAGTGTTAGATATGTGTTTTATTTCCACTTGTTGCAAGACTTTGTTATTCGTTGATGTGATAATTGCTTTGCAAGACACTTGTGATGATTGTTGACGGTCCTTAATGCTCACATTTAACCATCAACTAATCATGGAAAAGGATCCAAATGCAACTAACATCTAGACTTAGGGTTTTATCTGACAGAATTCCACGAGTTTTGGTGTTTGTCTATTTCTGTAGGGGGTTATCAGGAAATACGGAGGAAAGGCCCACACGTCGGGTTTACATAGAGATATTAACATGCCACGCAATTTTCTATCATCTAGAAGACTCCAGAAGCCATGGGACCGAAGCGGAGGCCGAGAGGGCTCAGGCACTGGGCGCCCGCCCACCTGTGTTGCCCAATCAGAGTCCAATTCGGGGATTACGCTCCACCGACCTAAAAGATCAACAATAACCGTTCAATCAATGTCGGTTTGATCCAACGGCCCAGATTCATCTGAAAAGACTATATAAGCAAGGCCCCCTGGCCCCTAGAGAGCATACCTCTTCTACAGAATCAAAGCTAGGGTTTCAATTCTTCATCCAAGTAGAGAGGATCCCTCTAGTTCTTCTAGTTCTACCTCTAGTTCATCTAGATCTAGTTCTAGTTCTAGTTCTAGTTCTAGTTAGTTCTAGTTGTAATCTAGAAAATAGGGAGAGAGAAGAGGAGAGCGGAGGAGGAGCCGGATCTGTCGGATCATCCTCAACATTATACTTTTGCAGCAACTGGTTCGTTCTTCATCGTTCTCCAGGTTCTTCAATTCACAATTCCTAAGTTCTTTAATTACTTTTATTTACATTCAAGTTATTTATTGGATTCCCGCTTGCATCAAGTGCTCTAGTCTTTATAACGCTAGAGTAGTAATTAATAGATTAGACGTGGTGTTTAGTCTTGCAATTACCTAGAATTGCACCCAATCCTGCGGATTGTTGTGGTAGCCCTAGGGTAGTGACAGCCCTAACGGTCGACGTATTCCACCACGTTCGGATCGGTGTTTGTAGGACCGTAGTCAGACCTTCCTAGCCCCCTTCTCATCTCTTTCTGTGGTTACTGCTCTGATGTCCCAAAATAGATAATCTTGAAGTAATTCTTGATTCTTAGATCAACTAGAGAACTCTCAGGAAACTTCCTCTCTTCCCACCAAAAATAATTATATAGTTATCCTTGGGCGATCTTGGATCTTAATTAGTACACTCACGTTCTCTGTGGAAAATCGATACTCTGGAATACTCCCGGGTGAAGGCTACATCGGTATCCGTGCGCTTGTGGATTTTTCTGTTTGCGTTTAAAATACCCAACAAGCTTTCTGGCGCCGTTGTCGGGGAACGGTAGCTGTGCTAGTTTCGAACCAAGTCGTTCGTGTATCCTTTTTCTTTTCCTTTTTCACCACACTCACCTTATCATTTTCACCATACCACATGGATTTCACTCTAAGCATTAATGAGCATGGAATTTATTTCATAGCCACTTCATTTACTCCATGTTCATATGCAACATCGTCCCAATCCATTGGTTTTTCCAACATCACCACACTCGAGATCTCCAACCCCCTCATCCTTTCTATTTATAAAAACTTTAAAAGGGCGGTTGTCGATGCATATGTCTATATTAAATATTGCACATCTCGTTGAGTTGATCTTGATATAGGTCAGCGTTGGAGGGGAAACCACTTCGCCAACATAAATTGATGGTTTCCCAAAGACAAGCTTAGTGTCCTAAAACAAGCACTGATCAGATTGTAACATGAGCTTTTAATTATTTGCAACATTACCTTGTGTGTTGAGCATATAAGGATAATTGTAAAAATATTCCTTCGGGTATTCTTGTCACTAAGCTTTCTAGGATTGGAGCAAGAAGATCGGATGAATGACAAGCACAAGGTATGTCTAACCAATCATCATACAACATTGAATTAAATTCATCCAAACTTGAATTTTGCAAAATTCAAGCTTGGGAGAGTACTTACACTAAAAACATCATTTGCCATGTTGCTATGTTGGTTGTCCCTACCTTTGAGACATGCTCAATTTGTTAAATACTAATCACACTACTTCATCTCCACTTGAGTAGATCTCTATGCTCTCATACTACCTTTATTTGCTTTAGTATATGTCTAGGCTTGGAGTAGTTTCATTTATCTCTTAATTAAGCATGGTGCTTAGTTTAGGAATGATGATCTTACTTCCAAGGGAGTTTAAATTAAGCATGATGCTTAGGTTAAATGCCCTCCTAAATCAAATTAGACATGGTGTCTAGGTTGATCTTTGAGCCGATAGTATGCTATAGTAGATATTGGATATTTTGTTGGACTAACCCCTGCAGGAAAACTTTCAATATCGACCTGGAAAGTCCTGAGATAAACTCACATTGGAGACAAAGAGAGAGACACATGAAGTTTAACAATTTACACAAGGAAGGCATAGCTCACAAGAGATGATCCATGGTGGGTGCCACAAACACGATGCACAACCGCTAAGAAAGGAAAGCTTCCACAAGGTGATACTGTACCATCACTCTTCAAGTAAGGTAACATCTTAAGGTACTTGACTATCACTTTTATAAGCTTCTCCTTGGTTCTGGCGTTCACATGAATAAAAGAGACAAACATGTATGATTTACAACTCTAGATTAACCAACCCAATCGATTCAACATGTTTAGTCCTTCCACCTTTGTGATCCTACACTCCTAATCATATGAGCTAAAGTGTTGCACACGCATTCTTTGGAAGATATATAAAAAAAAGATAAGATAAGTATAGATTATCTTTTCATTAGGTCGAGCAATCTGATCTGACAAATGTTTTAAATGCTACACTCCTGATCTTATTATACATCAACTTTGTCTTGCTCACTATGCTTAAGGTTAGAGAGAACAAATACATTTTGGTTTCTGTTGGTGTTTTCCACCAATAGGGCCCATGCACTTGATCTCTGCCTTGTCTCTATGAACAGGTACACTTCAAGCAAAACATGGAAGAGTTTTACAACTCCCAGACTCCAGCAAGTGAAGAACCTGGATCTACAAGCACAAACACACTGGAGATACTAGACACTCAGGCAATCACTGCCCTGAGATGCTTGAGGACGTAACTACTGGAGTAACACCATTGTGGAAGTAATTACTGACCTTCTGTCGGTCAAGAGAGACAATCCAGGACACCCCGTCATCCCAATCTCCATCGGCATGATGGACTTCCCAGAAGCACTCTGCGACTTTGGCTCCAGCATCAACATTATGCTCAGGCTTGCAGATCATACACTAAGTTTCCAAAAGGGAATATTGAAGAACCTCTACGTCCGAGTTGGTACCTTATACACTCTAGCAGACTTCGTGGTGATAGAGACTGGTACTGATGAGAGGGCACCCATCATCCTAGGGAGGCCATTCCTGAACACCTCGGGAGTTGTCATCTACGCTAGTGCTGCCAAGATAAGTTTCTACAAAAAGGGAAGGAAGGAGATATTTTCCTTCAAGAACAAGACTACACAAATCTTAGAGCATTCTCGATATGAACCAAGGAAGAGGACCAACAGAAGGAACAAGAACAAGCAAATGTGGACCGAGTCAGCTAAGATGGTCACTGTAGTTCAAGGAGGTCAAGATCGTCGACATAAGTCACCGCTCCTGACCAAAAAGGATGACCCAGTCACCTATCAGCTTTTGTTCGGAACCATGCCCCTAAAACCAACATACATTCAGCTCCAGATGGCAGATCAGACATTTCAAGAAGTTAAATGAACAGTAACTGATGTCCCAGTCAAAATAGACGATCATTTTGTCTACATAGACTTGTTTTTGACATGGGAGAAGACGAGTACGATCCACCCATCATCCTTGGAAGACCGTTCCTCAGCACCGTTAAAGCAATCATCTATATTGGAACCAGAGAAGTCCACATGCACTTCCCCTCTGAGAAGGTACGCCGCTATTTTACTGACCCTAACTATATAGTTGAAGACTCTAAGCAGGCCAGGACAAGAAGAAGACAACGCAACCGCAACCAGAGGAGGTAAATCATCAAGGACGGATGGGCAGACTACGAAGAAGTGGTAATATCTGAAGACATACTGCTTGAACAGAACTATCCTGAGGAGACCGTAGCACCGAGTCAGGTGTGTAGAGAGAAGATAGTTATATATGAAGAAGAAGCGCCGCCGGAACCACCGACTACGCCATCCAACGAATCCTAGGACGACTGAGAAGACGGAGAGTCCCGTTCGGAGGACTTAAAAACACCGAACGCCTTGCCAACTTGGTAGTTATCTTTTTCCTTTCAATTATTTTAAAGTAGTTTGCTTAGTTAATCAGGTTCATATCATCTTGAAAACAAAATAAAAATGTTAAAAATAGTAAGCCCATGTGAGTATGCTCATGGCATAAAACCCATAAGTACATTCACTGTGGTGGCATAAAAATGAAATAAATATATTCCTGTCCTATAAAAATAAAATTACAAAAATAAAATTATGATCCTACTAATGAGTAACATTTATTGAGGAGGCTCAACATGATAAAGGCTAGATATTTATGCTAACACTTAACTAGTTCCACAAAGTTTTGTTGTCTATTTGAGCTCCACAGAATTCAAGGATCAAAGAAGACTAGCAGACGGAGGACACCCTAATCGCTGTCAGAGTGTTGCCGACATTCAAATACACCTCCGCCACCTGCTAGCTACATCAGAAGAAATTACTTCAAAATCCAGCTTGGGGGAGAGCAACCCCATTTATCCAGCTAAGTGTTCTACTCATGTTTATACTTTACTCAAATAATAAAAAGATGTATAATCATAAAAACCCAAATAAAGATTTTGTGCTTATATATATATATCTTTGCTTAGTTTGCTAAATAAATAAATAAATAAAATTTGCTATGAACCCTCATGATAAGCTCTCATATGGAAATGATGAATAGTTGTTCTACCATGACTAGTTCTCAAAATTGAAATCTCTCTCAAGTTTAGGCATGACTGTTATTAATTAAGATTTGCTCTAAACCTAAACTTGTGGGAAGAGTACTTGATCTAAAGTCTAAGTTGTTAACGGATATGATATGGGAAGGTTGAGCTGCTGTTTATCTGTTCCTAGAGATGCTAGAATTCTGGAGAATTTTATCTTTGAACATCTTTAAAATATCACATGATGAGTTCCTGTATGATGAGAGTTTAAAATCCTACCACAGCCATATATACATGCTTATTAGACTATGAACCATTCATTTACTTTTTACTGCTTATGAGCATTGAGTGTGGTCAAGCTGTGTAGACCCTTAGGAGCTTGTCATGTGGTTAAATCAAGATTCACTTGCACGGTCACTCATACATGCTGCTTCTACTCCGGAAGTACGCGTCCACATATATCCACCCATTTCCATCTCCAGAATCACCCAAAAATATTCTACTCCTAATCCGGGAGAGAATAGCCAAAAACATTTTTGTTTTTCCCCTGTGAAATAAATGCTCAAGTTATCTTGGTTACTACCACTTGCTATATTATTTCAAGAGATGAGTGCTCTAAAAAAAGGGAGATACGAGAAAATAAAAAGGGACAAGTGCCCGGAACCTCGAAAGAAAAGAAAAAGTGAGACGAGAGGTAAAAAATGGAGAAGTGTCCGACAGTAGAATTAGGGGTACAAGATACCCACCTGAGAGAAAAAAAAAGAAAAAAAAAGAAAGAAAAAGAAAATATAGAGCATCTCATTCTCCTCAAAAAGTATCAAAAGGGCAAGAAAGGTATGTATCCCCTCAAAAGAGCACAAGTAGAATTAGACTTTCACCATTATGTTTGCCATTATCACCATCATCACCATACACTATTCATTCACCACACATGCACATCTTGATTTGACTTATTGACTTGTTCTTCTGGATCCATGGTTTGACTATGCAATAAATGTCTTGTAAGTATGTATTAGCTGTCTCCCACCTATGAGCTCCAGATATCAAAACCTTATTAGAGTAGGGTGAGAGAGAAGGCAATGCCACTATGCCTCATACCAAAAATACCACATATTTTGAGAGAAGGCATACACCATTATTGCCTTGGTAAGGATCCAGGAATACCACAAAAGAGAGACTAGAGAGAGTCATACAAGGAATCTCTGAGTTTTATTTGAAAATCTGCAAAAACTCTAGAGCTATAGCTGATCAAGAATAAGAGACATGGTGCTTGACTAAACCGTTCTATCTTTTAACTGCTCAAGACAGAAGTGACGGTTACAAGCCCCATGGTGGAAGGTAAAATGAGTAAGTTTAAATCTTAACAGTTTACCCTAACCCAGAGATGAGATCTTGTTTAAATGCATGTGTACCTTTAAGGCATGAAACCACTGCAGAAACTCTTGAGTTCATCTTTGCTCAGGGACGAGCAAAGGTTAAGCTTGGGGGAGCTTGTTGACGGTTCTTAATGCTCACATTTAACCATCAACTAATCATGAAAAAGGATCCAAATGCAACTAACATCTAGACTTAGGGTTTTATCTGACAGAATTCCACGAGTTTTGGTGTTTGTCTATTTCTGCAAGGGGTTATTAGGAAATACAGAGGAAAGGCCCACACGTCGGGTTTACATAGAGATATTAACATGCCGCGCAATTTTCTACCATCTAGAAGATTCCAGAAGCCACGGGACCGAAGCGGAGGCCAAGAGGGCTCAGGCACTGGGCGCCCGCCCTAGTCCTGAGGGCGCCCGCCCACCTGTGTTGCCCAATCAGAGTCCAATTCGGGGATTACGCTCCATCGACCTAAAGGATCAACAATAACCGTTCAATCAATGTCGGTTTGATCCAACGGCCTAGATTCATCTGAAAAGACTATATAAGCAAGGCCCCCTGGCCCCTGGAGAGCATACCTCTTCTACAGAATCAAAGCTAGGGTTTCAATTCTTCATCCAAGTAGAGAGGATCCCTCTAGTTCTTCTAGTTCTACCTCTAGTTCATCTAGATCTAGTTCTAGTTCATCTAGTTCTAGTTCTAGTTCCTCTAGTTCTCGTTCTAGTTAGTTCTAGTTGTAATCTAGAAAATAGGGAGAGAGAAGAGGAGAGCGGAGGAGGAGCCGGATCTGTCGGATCTTCCTCAACATTATACTTTTGTAGCAACTGGTTCGTTCCTCATCGTTCTCCAGGTTCTTCAATTCACAATTCCTGAGTTCTTTAATTACTTTTATTTACATTCAAGTTATTTATTGGATTCCCGCTTGCATCAAGTGCTCTAGTCTTTATAACGCTAGAGTAGTAATTAATAGATTAGACGTGGTGTTTAGTCTTGCAATTACCTGGAATTGCACCCAATCCTGCGGATTGTTGTGGTAGCACTAGGGTAGTGACAGCCCTAACGGTCGACGTATTCCACCACGTTCGGATCGGTGTTTGTAGGACCGTAGTTAGACTTTCCTAGCCTCCTTCTCATCTCTTTCTGTGGTTAGTGCTCTGATGTCCCGAAATAGATAATCTTGAAGTAATTCTTGATTCTTAGATCAACTAGAGAACTCTCAGGAAACTTCCTCTCTTCCCACCAAAAATAATTATATAGTTATCCTTGGGCGATCTTGGATCTTAATTAGTACACTCACGTTCTCTGTGGAAAATCGATACTCTGGAATACTCCCGGGTGAAGGCTACATCGATATCCGTGCGCTTGCGGATTTTTCTGTTTGCGTTTAAAATACCGAACAATGATACTATTGTAATTTGTCAACTTGCGTGCGCGACTATTTCTAGAGCGCACACAAGAGTTTATTGCACTCAAATTTGTCTTTAAATTTAGGTGTGACATTCATATTTCGTATATCTTAGCTTGTAGCCTCTAAATATAACTATCGTGCCCTCGCCGTAGCAACCCACAAGTACACTTTCTTTTTGAAAGAAACACAAGTACACTTTTTTTGAACTTACACAAGTACATTTTCTTATTCCTACAAAATATAAGACGGAGTAAGCATCCAAAGGATTTAATTTAATTTACCAATTTGCAGGTTGGGATAAGTAGAGGCAACCCTGACGAGTGCCACCTGACAACACCCGGCCGTATTTAGTTCTTAGTGCTAAGGGCCACATGTTTACATCCCAAAATTTTTTGCTGTAAACTTTACATTCAAATAGGTATTTAGATGCTTTGTTCTGCAAGACACATGACACGGGTCCCTAACCAAGTTTACACAGTTTTGGGGCTCAAAGGTCCCAAATTCCAAACCTTTACAGCCAAGTTTTACAAGCCCCCGTTTAGATCAATTCTTCCAAAAAGTGCTCATTTCTTCAAAAGTTTTGGTTGTTTGGCTGCATCTAAACAGGTCCTAAAGCTTAGTCCTAATTACATAGAATGTTTTTTTCAAAGCTAATTACATTGGATGTTTGTATACTATTGTAGAGTATTAAATATATACTAGTTATAAAACTAATTGCACAAATCGTGACTAATTTACGAGATAAATCTATTAAACTTAATTAGTATATGATTCGATAATGTGGTGCTACGGTAAATATGTGTTAACGATGAATTAACTAGGCTTAATAGATTTTCTCATAAATTAGCCACGCTTATATAATAAATTTTATAATTAGCTCAAATCTAGTTCTACTAATTACTGCCCGACAACTGATATGACAAGAAGTAATAGTCCTTACATCCGTGAAATGTGTTGTCAAATAGAAAAGAAAAAGACCCACGAAATGCTAGTGGCCAGGTTCGAGAAATACATGGAGCTACATGGAGCTGGGCAGCTGGCTGGCCAACTCCGCAGACGGTTCCGAAGCTCACGCTACCAAAAATTTTTCAAGTGTCCTATCGAATCTTGCGGCACATGCATGGTACATTAAATATATATAAAAACAAAAACTAATTGTATAGTTTATCTGTAAATCATGAGACGAATCTTTTAAACATATTTACTCCATAATTAGACAATGTTTATCAGATAAAAACAAAAATGTTACAGTGTCGAAATACAAAATTTTTTGCAAACTGAACCAGGCCTCAGGAACATCTTGTCTCTCCACTGAAATGCAAGCAAGCCAACTCAACTCCTGCACAGTGGTTTCATCGGTAGATTTAGTCCAACATTTAGCTTGTCTTTTTTTAACATAGGACTGATTTTATTCATGCAAAATAGATACATCGTTTGCCAAACCATCAATGATGCAGCTAGAGGGATAATCGTCCCAAATACAGTTTTGTCTAAGCGATCGAGCTCGCTGCGCTAAACGATGAGCAACCTGATTAGCTTCCCTACTGCAGTGCTCAATTGAAATCTCCTGAAATCCACTCCACAAAATATTACATTCATCATAAATTGGAGCCGCAGAGTTCGCTGAAAAACCCCCTCTCTGCATAATCTACACCACTTCCATGCAATCCGATTGAATGATGAGTTTGTTGCATCCAATTCTTTGGGCTAGCATCAATCCTTCCTTAAGGGCATAAGTCTCTGCCATTGGTGCATCTACTAGGTGTCTGACGAAACTATGGGTGGCTGCTAGAAATCCCCCTGAACTGTCCCGTATCACTGCTCCAACGCTACCACATCCACCATTTTCATCAAAACCGGCATCAACGTTCACCATAACCTTCCCCGACGGCGGTTTCTTCCAGCCTTGTCTCAACCTGCCAGTTTTATTCTCAGCTAACATATAGTTCTTGGTAAGTGCGACAATTGCCATGGCCGATCTTGAGAATTTCTGAACATTTCGCTTGTCTTATCTCTACTATAATGGAGTTCTTAAATTTTACTTAGTCCACCCACCAAATCATCCCCCACTGAGAGTTTCCAAATATTATGTACCCAGGAAATTGTACACAAAAATACTACACCATTAAAATCAATGACTAAAAAACACATCCACCAAATCTAATGGCCATGATTGGATGCTGGAAGCCAGGCTTCTCACCCGTGACTTCTCACCCCGCGCCCGACGCCGAACCTCCGAAGCATCATCGAAGAAAAAAAAAGAAAACCCGGCCTCCGATCACCTAGCTATGGAGGTCGCGCCCTAGCTGTGGAGGCCGTGCCGATCGCCTGCGCCCTGCGCCAGGAGGAAGCCAGCCTCATGAGGAATCACGCCTGGCTCCGCACAGCCGCCGCGCCGATCGCCTGCGCCCGCGCTAGGAGGAAGCCGGCCTCACGAGGACACACGTCCGAGCCCGCCCATTCGCGGCGCCGATCGCCTGCGACCGCGGCAGGAGGAAGCTGGCCTCGCGAGGACGCACGCCTGAGCCCGTGCAGTCGCCTCGCCAAGCAGGAGCCTCGACGAGCCTTTCGATCGCTCGTCGGGAGGAAGCCACGCCCGAGCCCGTGCAGCGGCCACGATGATCACGCACGCGTGGCAGAGGGGAGACCTACTATCGGATTATATATATTGCTAAAAAACATTACAGTGTCTAGCTACAGAATTTTTTTGTTGCAACTGAAACTTTCTAACTCTCCATATCTAATTATTTCTCTTCATGAAACAACGGTTTTTGGCAAGTAGCACATGTTAGCATTACCCACTTATACGAAAACTATGAGGCTATTCAATACAGTTGGCTAATCATTTTTCTGCATTATGATAACAGAAGACAATGGTCTTTGACACCTGAAATCTGTTTGTTGCTCTGCAATTACATTCAAAATCAGACAACTGCTAACTCCAAACTGTTCAATCCACTTTTGAGAACTTCCTGGTGGGAGAAAAGTCCTTGGGTTTTCTGGATCATCAGATCTAGGAGATCTCTTTTCAGCTCTAACAACATTAAGTGATTTACTTTCAGATACATTGGAAGTGCTGCATGCAGGATCTCCTGATCTATGTAATGGAAGTGCACTAAACAAATCAACCTTCACATCCTCAGGTAATTCCTGCAAAACTTTTAGATCTGCCTGGCATAGCGAATCAGGCATCAAATCAAGCTGTGTAACACTTTTTGTTGTTTTCTCAGCTAATGCACTAGCCCTTGAGCATGAAGCATTGACAAAGCTCACCTTAGTATGTTCCTCCTCTGAATGCATGGAGTCTTTGTGGTCTCTGTATCCTTGAAGCTTTTCATCATCAGGTACAGAATCACAAGTAACTGATGGCAGAGCAAGAGATTTTGAACTATTTTCCTTGCCCTTATCACTATTGAGGGTGTCCACAGGACCTTGTAATTCTCCCTTGTACATTTCATTCATTTTAGAGATTATCTGTGGGGGAAGGTTCTTCAGGACCTCCAAAACAAGTTGGGATAATGGAGGCAGCTCGATATTGTGAACTACAGTAGACCTATCACTTTTAAGGTTCACTTTTGCTGTATGTGATGGTCCAGATCTTCTCAAATCCAACAGTCGAACTTCCATCCCTAGATTATTTCTTCATAACTGCTCTTTACTGCTTCAGTTATGATCGTGTAAATTGTCACAAAACCAGAATATCTCCGAGCAAAGAACATGACCAATGGATAACCAAAAACAACAGCGAATGAAGTGGCGTGGGTAAACACATGATTGCATATTCAGATGAGAAGGAAGAAAATAAATTTGAAATTTGAAGTAATTTAATTTTAAACTTGTTTGCATTAGGCAGTATGAATTGTTTGCATTAGGCGGTATGAATTGTTTGTCATGACGATAAATAAATCACACGGACAAACCATCCCTAATGTTGGGATCTATCTTCTAGAACATGTGTTCGGAAAAAAAATTGGGTGCGGATGGTCCTTACGTGGCATTATGCGGACGTCTAGTCAAATTGCAACACATGGACGTATGGAAACGGCTGACTCCGCCTTCCAGCGCCGCTCGCTGGCTTGCTGTCGAACTCGGCTCGAGGCAACGCCCGCGGCTGATGGCTCGGCCTAATCTCGCCTGTCTCCTCTTCCGTTTCTTTTATCGAAACGCCGTTGTGTTTTGATCAGCCAGCACACTGCTGGCTGTTCTCTCCTCCATTCACCTGCTCTATCTCTCTCCTCCATGTTATGTGCTCTTACTCCTCTCGTGACTCGTGAGTCGTGACGAAATGACTGCCCCATGAGAGCCCCTAGCGGCGCCGCCCACATGGTCGTCCAACGTCAAGCTCATCGTCGCATCCAAGAAGGGCACAAGTTAAGAAAGCCCGCCTCCGCCACAACTGCCGCTACATCATCATCTGTCTCCCACCAGTAACTGCTCCTCGCTATCCTCCGAAGACGCGTCCTCGTCCTATCTCGAGTCTGCAACAGCTATCCTCGTGCATGCCCGTTCACCTCGCCCGATTCGATGTTGCCAGAGATACAAAACAGCTCACCATCCTGCATCTGCCTCGCCCTATTTGATGGTGCCGGAGATGCAGCAGCTTCAGCCTTCAGAGAAACATTCGATCCATCATCCGTGTGATGGTGGCAACCATAATGGCGTGATCCTTCTCCCGTAAGAAAGAATTATGATTACGCTTTTCGCATCAACTAGCAAAGCCGGTGTCATGAGTTTCTGGAGCCCGTCAGATATCCCTACGAGCTTGCGGCTGTGAGCCAACCGCCATCCATCCAGGCTCAGGGGTACGAGCCGAGGAGTTTGATTGCAACCGCCATCCATCCAGGCTCAGGGGTACGAGCCGAGGAGTTTGGTTGCAAGCCAGCGCTGAGACATCGAGCCATAGATATACACGTCCACGCGTCGCAATTTAACTAGACGTCCACTCGATGCCGGGTAAGGACCATCTGCACCTTCGCATGGACAGCTCTATTTGGTGTATTGAGGGGGGTGTCAAGATCAACAACAAGAATTTTGGCAAAGCCAAAAGATGATTTGGATCCTATAGAGAAGAACACTAAGAATATTATTTATAAAGACGTCTTAAACTGGTGATTAACGGTGGGTATAATCAAACCATTTTATCAGTCCTCATATGAATAAAATTGTTTGGCAGGTGCTTCATTCTTTTATTTTTGAACGTATCAATAAACAAAATTACTCACTATGCATATGCTCCTAAAATTTATTATTTTCAGGCACAATGGAGGGGGCAAGTGGATGGCTGTATAATCTCAAGATGCGTTGTTATGCTGATCTGGTGGTATGAATAGCTATCAATTACAGTAAGGATGGAATTCTTGGTAGACATTTTGAAGAGCCATTTAAATGAATGTTTTGACAGCTTCCGTGAAGATCTCCAAGTCATGATTAAGGACTTAGATAGAATGTAACTTATATGGTTAAAGACTTAGCTTAATTTGCATTCTTTATGCAAAAGTGTTTCTAGATTGTATACATGCTCAAATATAATTATGTAAAAGTTAAACTATGAAACAAAATCATTGAATATTTTTATGTACATCCTGAGATAAAAACCGTAGCGTTAGTACGGGGACGCTACTAGTAAGCCGTATGTTTTCTGCAGTGTTTTTCTCTCCGCAGTATTTTTTTCTCACAATAAATCAGCGAACAGTATTGAAATGAAATTTCTATTCTACTTCACACATGTGGCACACCAAAGCCCAAAGAGGCAAGTTGTCCTAGGCTCCTGGCCAGCCTATGCCACTCCGCTGCCACCGCCACCTTTGGCCCCCGTTCCTCTCCGTCCTACCGGTGGTTAGGAGGAGTGGGGTCGTCTTTTTATATAATCTTTTAGCAGATGTATTGTTTTCTTAGAGGTTTTTTTCTTTATTTTCCTTTCATCCACAATAATTTGGGCTAAGTTTTGTTGGCCACTTCAACGGGTTTTATCTAGCTTTTTGCTGCATAGCGAATAGCTGGTGGATGCATCGTTGTCTTCAGTGATGGCATGCTCTTCCAGGAGAGATCGAGATATGTTGGCATAGTCCTTCTCGTGGAGGGATTGGATCTATTTTTCTCCTTCTATGGGATCGCCTTTCCGGGCATCATTGATGCTACTAGCGGCAGTGGATCTGCCCTTCCGGTTGCTAGTGCCTAGTGGTAATGCTAGCAATGTCGGATCTTATGTTCGGTTCAACCTTGAGAAGATATGGCCGATGTGCTCTTGGCGCCTTTTACTCCCTATATTGGTTGAGCATACTGCGCCTCTTTTGCGGTTTCCATGTTCATGGAGTCTTTTGCTGGTAGGGACTGTGGTTCTCGGGTCCAGATCTGGTGTACTTCCATGGTTGTGATGGAGCTTCATGAAGGGGTGTACTCTGCTGGACGCGAGTAGGATGAAATATAAGGAACTAGTGGTGTGCTTCAATGTAATTTTATTTTATATTGAGGTCTTAGTTGTAAAAAGGATTTTAATTTAATGAAATCCAGCCCCTTTCTAAAAAAAGGTCTATGCCGTGCGCGAGCTTGCCCATGGGTGTCGAAGCGGACCTTTTTCATTGGTTCACGCTGAGGCCTTGTTTAGTTTCAAAAAATTTTGAACATTTTTCACCACATCGAATATTTGAATGCATACATAGAGCATTAAATATAGACTAGGTTAATGCCCGTACGTTGTTACGGATTTTAAAATCTACATACTCTAGGTTTCTTCATTGTTATTTTATTTTTTCTATTTATATTTTTCCTTTTTCCTTCATTTCTTTTCAGTTTTTGTTTTCTGATTTTATTTTATTTCCTGTCCTTTCCTTATTCTTTTCTTGTTTTAATTTTACCTTTTATTTTTTTTTTCTTTTGGTTTTAGTTTTATTGTTCTTCCTTGCTTCTATTTGTTTTTCTTTTTTCTTTTCAAGTTTTCTATGTTTCTTCATTCTTATTTTATATTTTAATTCCTTTTAATCTTCTTTTTATCCTTATTTAAATTATTCATTTATTTTATTTGCTCTATGCACTTTTTATCATTTGTTAATCATGTTTGTTTTTATATTTTTCTTCTTAGTAATTTTATTTTTTTTATTTTCTATATATAATATATATGCGATGTTTATGTAGTATATATTTAGTATTCTATGTTGTGTTATGTCATGTTTACGTAGTATACATGTGATGTTCTATGATGTTTCTTATGGTGTTCACTAAGTATACATGTAACCTATAATAGATGTGATGTTCTATAATATATTTAATGATGTTCTATGATGTATTTAGTGATGTTAATGTTTTATAAATATATTTACGATATTTGAAAAGTAACCCTTTGACATTATTTGAATTTTTTCTCCATTTTATGTTTTTGTTTCTTTCTTATGCTTTTTACTCTAGACTTTGTTATTATTTTTATCTATGTCATGTATTTATGTATTTTTATGTATATTGTAATATCAGTTTCATAAACCTAAAACCAAAATACTATTCTTCTAAATCGATAATATTTTTTTACAAAGATAGAACATTGTCTGTTGAACCTAGAATATTGTCTCTACTTAATAAAAGAATTTTTTTATCTTTATAAGATAAATATTCATTAATAAAATTTTATCTAAATATATCCATGTGTGATCTTGTTTTGAAGGATTTGTTATAAGAAATTTAATGGTGCAATCGAAATTTAATTTATATCTTCAGTTTAAGAGTTATGACTTTTTTTAATTCACTAAAACAAATTTGCATGCATGGGTGAGTGGGTCTTGAGTTGATGGGATAGCCTAACATGACATGGCTTCACCATGCATGTGGTAGATGGGTCCTCTCCATAATTTTTAGTTGTAGAGATAAACAAGCCTTTACAACATCGAACGGACGGCCCCAAACGCCCAGATTTTCAACAACGGCATTTACCAATGACCAAACTACCCTTTACAACTGGTAAAAATTACTCACCAAATTTGTTCACTTGTCTTATAGTATAGTGCCCGTGCTAACGCCACGGTTGCATTTCAGAGAGACCAAATGGAAGCATGGTTCTTATTGAATTGTCACCATATAGTTTCCTCAAGAAAATATCTAAATGGTGAATGTCAAGGCGCTCAACTTTTGCAAGGAGCAAAATGGTTTTTGGGTGTGAATATGCATATCCAGGGCTTGTTAACTCAATATATACAATAACACATTGCTAAATTAGAATTGAATATACCAATAATGAAAATTGGTCCATTAAATCCATTATTTTGTTTTGCGACCAGATCTCCCAAATTTAATCATTTATAAAAATCCACCAAGAATGGACCATCAGTTAGTATGTTGTTGTCTCCTTCGTGTACTTCTCCCAGTCCAGCGAGGTGATACAAGGTGAAAATTGAGATCTGTACCACCAAGAATGTTGTCGTTCGCTTTCATGTACTTCTCCCAATATCCAGCGAGGCCTTCTTCTCCAGTGCAGGTTAACTGATGACGGGCAAGAAGCCATACATATTTTCAGTTCATAAATTCTGACATGAATTTATGCAAATTCTCCCATATCAGCAACAAATGTACCTGACATTGTGTGAGAAAAGGTAAATTCAATCGCACTAAAATGAGGTATGAACTCTGATGACTATTACTTACTAGTGAAATCAAACAGCATCATGGCCTCTGCATTCCACCACAAGCACCTTTTCTGTCTTCGTCTACCACATAAGCATAACAACTTTTATGAGAACAGCTAACCTCACCAACAAAAATTATACTCAAGAGGAACTAAAAATAAGACAACATTTTTTAATTATAGTATAATGTCCGTGTTAACACTATGACACCACATAATCAGATAAATCAAATAACAGAAACATACAAGAACTGTTTTGACAACCATTTGAGAACCCTAACATGAATTGTACTTTTGATATCTTATTCCCTCTTGTTTATTAGACATGAACTGAGTAAAGCATGAAAGACCTAGAAGGAAACAACCACAAAATACCTGATGGATTTTTTTGGATAGATCTTCTTTCTTCATCACACTGGCGCCATTATTGTAAATTATAAATAGCTGGAATGAACATGCCTTGCTTCACCAAGTAGCTGAGCATTAATCAATCCTACAACAATAGTGATGTTGTTCATTCATTTTTCATCAATCAGTTCTTCGTAAGCATCTACATTCAAGAGTGACTGCTACCTGTATTTTCCCTCGGTCACAAAAGCCTCTCACAGTACTGTAGGTGAACTTATCTGGACACAACGTAAACAGTCATCTCCTGATAAAGCGATAATGCTTCTTGTGCATTTCCAGACCTGAAAGCTCCATCCGTCATATACGAACAGTGAAACTGAATGATCTAGTGAACTTACCTTCTTTTATGAGAATAGATGGCTAAGGTGAAGGTGGAGGAGCATTTTGTCTGGTCTTTTTCTCTACTATATGAAGAAACTGATGGATAATCTAAACAAAAAAACTAAAGAAATCAACATCCCTTATACAATCAAAAGTAACGGTGCAACATGAAAGAGCATCTAGGCCCCTAGTGATTTCGGTAATTAATGACATCATGATTACTATGACTAACGTGTGTTTTGCAGAGGCAAAGTCATAGGTAAGGTCATGGTATATAGGTACTCGATGGACAGGGACGTACATGCCTACTTAATAGTGGAAATCATTTCGGTTTTCAAAGGATGGTTGGACATCGTCAAGACTAGACTAGGTCTAAGTGCCATATGGTGAAGAAGGGCACTTAGAGTAGTTTAGGACTTTGTTTTCGTTTGACCGTACTATTAAGAGGGGCTTTGATCTAGTAGCTTGACTTAGGCAAGGCTTTAGGTTTAGGTGTGGTGCACACTTGGTAAACCTAGCACTAGGCAGCTCAGAGATAGTCCTTAGATCGAGAGGAACCAACTTCGTTTTGGAGCGATCGCGTTTCGACGAAGTTTGGGTGCCCAAAGGGGCACCGGACGCTGCACCGAACACTCTGTGAGTGCGTCCGGTGAGGTCCCTAGCCGTTAGAATAGTGTGGTGCTTAGGGTTAGGCACCGAACGCTAGCACCGGACGCACCGGGTAGCGTCCGGTCCCTTACCCAAGGAGGTTGCAAGCCTTCCCTGAGCACCGGACGCTAGCACCGGACGCGCCGGGTAGCGTCCGGTCCCATGCGCAGGGAGCATGTAAAGTTTTCCCGAGCACCGGACGGTGCACCGGACGCTGGGAGTTAGCGTCCGGTGACCTGTCAGAGAAAAGTGCAGGTAGCCGTTATGAAGCACCGGACGCTCGGTGCAGTGCGTCCGGTGCAACATAATGTGCGTCCGGTGACCCCGTTTTCAGTGGAAAACGGTTGGCCGGCCTTTGGACTTGGTGGATAGTATTTATACTCCTCCTCCTCGTCCATGAGAGCTCTCTTGCCCATTTGAACATCAGAGAACCTTGTTGTGGAGCAAGAGAGTTGCAAGAGCCTAGAGAGGATTGAGATTTGAGTGATTTCTTGAGAGAATCCTTCTCTAGTGAGTTCCAAGAGTCAAGTGTGCATCCACCACTCTCTAGAGCCTTGTTTGGGTCAAGTGAGAGTTCGTTGCTTGTTACTCTTGGTGATCGCCATCACCTAGACGGTTCGGTGGTGATTGAAGGCACGAAGACCGCCCGGAGTTCTTGTGGGTGGCTCGTGTCAAGCTTGTGAGCGGTTTTGGGCGATTCACCACGACGGAGTGTCGAAGAATCAGCCGTAGAGAGCACTTGGTCCTTGCGCGGACCAAGGGGGAGCAAGACCCTTGCGCGGGTGCTCCAACGAGGACTAGTGGAGAGTGGCGACTCTCCGATACCTCGGCAAAACATCGCCGAGCACTTTCTTCCACTACTCCTTTACTTTCTAGCATTTACTTTGTGTTTTTACATTCTTAGAATTGCCTTGCTAGAATAGGATTGGAACTAGGTTGCAAAACTTTTATCCGGTAGCTCTCTAAGTCACACTAGGCACAAGGGGTTGAATTGGAGCTTATAGGTTGCTTAAATTTTTAGAGAAGCCCAATTCACCCCCCTCTTGGGCATCTTGATCCTTTCAATTGGTATCGGAGCCTAGTGCTCATTATTTAGGCTTCACCGCCTAGAGAAAGATGTCTAACGGGGATGGACCGCCACCCATGTTCGATGGGAATGACTTCCCGTATTGGAAAATACGGATGAAGTCATACCTTGAGGCATGCGATGTAAAGTGCCTAAAAGCGGCGACCGAAGGGTTTGCCCCTCCGAGCCACCGCTCTTACTCCACAAGAGCAAGAAAACGAAAAGTGGAATGCGAAGGCCAAAAACCACATCTTTAGAGGTCTTTGCAAAGAGGTGTTCAACCGCGTTCGGAGCCACAAAACCGTCAATGAACTTTGGAAGGAACTTTGTGCGCTCCATGAGGGAACAAAGAGTGAACGCGAGGAACGCTATCACCTAGTAATGAACAAGCTTAATACATTTGAGATGCTTCCTAAAGAAAATGCTAATGAAATGTATTCTCGCTTGAATGTCATTGTAGAGGAGCTAAATGGACCTGGGCTTACACAAATGAGTACGGCAGATGTAGCAAGAAAGATACTATGTGTACTTCCCATTGAGAAATATGGCCACATAGTAACCGTGCTTCATCAAGGCGATCTTTCCACCGCTACACCAACCACCATATTGGGGAAGATCAATGCTCATGAGATGTACATGCACATGAACCCTCAAGATGGCTCCTCGTCGGCCAAGAAAGAAAAGAAGGACTTGGCTCTCAAAGCTTCTCACAAGGGCAAAGCCAAGAAGATTGAAGTTGAGTCATCAACTTCAAGTGATGATGATGCATCTATTACCCTCTTGGTGAGAAGAACCACAAAGATGTTGAAGAAGCTCAACAAGAATGGAGTCAACTTTGACTCCAAGAAGAAGAAGTTCTTCACAAGTAGTAAGAGGAAGCCTATCTCCAAGATGGATTGCTACAATTGTGGTGAACTTGGTCATCTTGCTCATCAATGCCCAAAGCCCAAGAAGGACAAATACAAGAAGAAGAACAAAGAGCAAGATGACTCAAGTGATGATGAGAAGAATGACAAGAAGCAATACAAGAAGAAAGGTGGCAAGAAGAAGGAGCACTACAAGAAGAAAAATGGCAAGGCTTACATTGTTGGTGATTGGCTCACCGACATTGAGAGCTCAAGTGGTGACTCCTCCGGCAATGAAAGTAATGATGAGAAGGTTGCCACCATTGCCATCGATGCTCCATCACCATCATCTTCACCACCATCCACATCTTCTACACACCTATGCCTTATGGCCAAAGGTGACCGGAAGGTACAAAGTGAGGATGAGAGTAGTGAAAGTGATAGTGAATATGAATCACCTTCTTATGATGAACTTGTAAAATTGCTAAACAAGTACACAAAAGTCATAAGAAAGACTAGAAGTGAAAATGATAAGCTTGAACTTGAAAATGACACACTTCTAGCAAAGCTCAAGTCTAGTGATGAGCTTAGAGACCAAAATGAGATCATGACCACTAAGCTCAAGGAGCTCAAACTCTCTCTAAAAGAGCTCAAAGAAAAACATGACAAACTTGAGAGTGTTCATGATGAGCTTATCACTAGATATAGAGCAATGAAAGAGGAACTAACAACTCTAAAAGCAAACTATGACAACCTTGAGATAGCTTATGAACTCGCAATTGAAACACATGTTGCTACTAACAATGTTGCTAAGCTTGATGTAGCCACATCTTGTGATGACTTACTTGTGGAGAGCACAAGCAAATGTGTTGATTGCAAGGGCAAGAAAGTGGTAGTGGCCGAGAGTTATGAGGACACTATCAAGCTCAAGGATGAAATTGTCATGCTCAAGAAAGAGTTGCAAGACCAAGCCAAACACAAGACCATTGTGATTGAGTCACTTGATCAAGACAAGAAACTTGCATATGAGAACAAGTTACTCAAAGAAGAAAATCAATATCTCAAGCTTGGTTTGATGTATGACAAGCAAGAAGAAGATGAGACATTCATCTTGGATGAGTTAGCTAGCAACAATGACCCAATCATCAAGAAACTAACTCAAGAGAACAACAAGCTCAAGAAAGAGAAGGAACACCTAACCATGGGGTTAGCAAAGTTCACAAAGGGGAAGGACCTTCAAAGTGAGCTTTTCATGAACACCGTCATGAAGATGGACAAGAGTGGAATTGGCTACAAGGCACATCAAACAAAGCTCATCAAGTCACTAGCCACTCATGATCAATCAAGCAAGCTAAAACTAAAGAGATGCTTTGAGTGTGGTCAAGAAGGACACTTTGCTCATGAGTGTGAGGCACCACTACCACCACCCTTGCCCAAGCATGCAAGACCATTTGCCTTCAATGCTCACTACATTGTAAGGAAAGACAAGAGTGGCAAGGTCAAGGTTAGCTTCATGGGGCCGCCCAACAAGCAAAGGCCAAAGAAGATTTGGGTGCCAAAGCAACTAGTAGAGAAGGTCAAGGGCCCTAAGCAAATGTGGGTCCCTAAATCTCAAGCTTGATCTCTTGTGTGTAGGTGAACTACAAGACCGGTGGATCACATTGGGTAATTGATAGTGGTTGCACTCAACATAAGACCGGAGATCCCCGGATGTTCACCTCTCTTGATGAAGATGTTGACAACCAAGAGAAGATCACATTTGGTGACAATTCAAAAGGCAAGGTCAAGGGATTAGGAAAGGTTGCGATTTCAAATGACAACTCCATCACCAATGTGCTCTATGTGCAATCTTTGAGTTTCAACTTGCTCTCAGTTGGACAACTTTGTGACCTTGGATTTGAATGCCTATTCAAGAAAAAGGAAGTAATTGTGACCAAGGAAGATGACAATGAAGTAATATTCAAAGGCTTCCGACACAACAACTTGTATGTAGTTGATTTCTCATCCGATGAAGTTGATGTCAAGACTTGCTTATTCACCAAGACTTCACTTGGGTGGTTGTGGCATAGAAGGTTAGCACATGTTGGAATGGGTACACTCAAGAAGTTAATGAAGAAAGAATTGATTAGAGGCTTGAAGGATGTGACATTTGAAAAGGACAAACTTTGTAGTGCATGTCAAGCGGGCAAACAAGTTGCAAACACTCATCCAACTAAAGCCTATCTCTCTACTTCAAGAGTGCTTGAGCTACTTCACATGGATTTGTTTGGACCAACCACATATGCTAGTCTTGGAGGCAACAAATATTGCTTGGTCATAGTTGATGATTTCTCCCGGTACACTTGGACATTCTTCTTGCAAGACAAAGCCGAAGTTGCATCAATATTCAAGAAATTTGCAAAGAATGCCCAAAATCAATTTGATGTGAAGATCAAGAAAATTAGAAGTGACAATGGCAAAGAATTTGACAACACCAACATTGAAGAGTGATTGGAACAAAGTGGGTCTTCCGGAACAAGAAGGATGATCAAGGCAAAGTGGTGCGCAACAAGGCAAGACTTGTGGCAAAAGGTTTTTCACAAGTGGAAGGTCTTGACTTCGGTGAAACCTTTGCACCGGTGGCAAGACTTGAAGCAATCCGTATCCTACTTGCATATGCATCTAGTCATAATATCAAGTTATTTCAAATGGATGTGAAAAGTGCCTTTTTAAATGGTTATATTAATGAGCTTGTCTATGTTGAGCAACCCCCCGGTTTTGAAGACCCCAAGTACCCCAAGCATGTCTACCGGTTGTCCAAGGCTCTCTATGGTCTCAAGCAAGCTCCTAGAGCTTGGTATGAGAGGCTTAGGGACTTCCTCATTGAGAAGGGCTTCAAGATTGGGAAAGTTGACACAACACTCTTCACCAAGAAAATGAATGGGGAAATCTTCATTTGCCAAGTTTATGTTGATGATATTATTTTTGGCTCTACTAATGAAGATTTTTGCAAGGAATTTGGTGATTTGATGTCCAAGGAGTTTGAGATGTCCATGATTGGCGAGCTATCCTTCTTCCTAGGATTTCAAGTCAAGCAAATGAGGGAAGGAGTTTTTATCTCTCAAGAGAAGTACACTCAAGATCTTCTCAAGAGGTTCAAGATGATGGATTGCAAGCCGATCAAGACTCCCATGGCATCAAATGGGCATCTCGACTTGGATGAGGGAGGTAACCCAATTGACAAGACTCTCTATCGCTCCATGATAGGAAGTCTACTCTACCTCACCGCATCTAGGCCTGATATAATGTTTAGTGTGTGTATGTGTGCAAGATATCAAGCAATGCCTATGGAATCTCACTTGATTGCGGTCAAGAGAATTCTTAGGTATCTAAAATACACACCTTGCCTAGGCTTGTGGTATCCCAAAGGTGCAAGATTCCAACTTGTAGGCTATTCCGATTCGGATTATGCCGGGTGCCAGATTGATAGAAAAAGCACGTCCGGAGGGTGCCACTTCCTAGGTAGATCACTTGTCTCTTGGATGTCAAATAAACAAAATAGTGTTGCCTTGTCAACGGCCGAGGCGGAATACATAGCCGCTGGTGCTTGTTGTGCACAAATACTCTACATGAAACAAACTTTGCTAGACTATGAAGTAGTACTAGACAAAGTACCTTTGTTGTGTGACAACGAAAGTGCCGTAAAACTTGCAAACAACCCGGTTCAACACACCCGCACAAAACATATTGACATCCGCCACCACTTCCTTAGGGATCATGTTGCTAAAGGTGATATATCCTTAGAGAATGTGGGAACGGAAAATCAATTGGCGGATATCTTCACAAAACCTCTAGATGAAGCTAGGTTTTGTATGTTGAGAAATGAACTTAATGTGCTTGACCTATCCAACTTCACTAAAAGATAAAAGTTGTGTGTTGAATCTTGTAAATAACTTTTGCTTTGCATATCATGCATACTAAAACTAAAAATACAACTTGCATGTAGGGCTTGTCTAACATGGTTAAGATAACCCCCTGAGTGTGTGAAAAAGCTTAACCTTGGATCAAACTTGACAAGCATTAGTTTACTTTCAAGTGTTGCATTACAACTCATATCATATGCATGCTTGTTAATTGACCGTTTCTTTTCGGTTATTCGTTGAGCATCCGCTGTGTTCGTCCATAGATAGGGGGAGCATTCAAAGCTCATTATGATTCAAACCCCTAGCTTTATGGCCATACGATGCTCCTTGGTGATTTTCTCGAACTATCTTTATTAAAAAAAACCTACTAAGCCTACGGCTAAATATTTGTGAAAATTTGAGGGTTTGAGAGAAGTCACTCATACCAGTTCCATTTGGTGTTTAATTGTGTGCTTCTGGAAATGGAACTTGGTTGGGTCAAAGTCGGACGTGGTGCTTAGTTGAAAAAGTGCTCAGAGGAGCACCGGACGATGCACCGGACGCTGCCTCTGTGCGTCCGGTGCGGTGAGTGTGCCATACTGCACTCACCGGACGCAGGAACAGTGTCCCTGCAGCGTCCGGTGAGGTGCGTCCGGTGCTCACCTGGCGTGACTTGAAGCACCGGACGCTAAAGCCAGCGTCCGGTGCCCATCGTCCGGTGCAAAGCCAAAATGCAATCCTCTCTGCGCATGAGTCCGGTGGTCACCGGACGCGTCCGGTGCCACATAAAGAGCGTCCGGTGACCCCGCGGCGGGCGC
The DNA here is from genome assembly GCF_000003195.3 of Sorghum bicolor. Taxonomy (NCBI): domain Eukaryota; kingdom Viridiplantae; phylum Streptophyta; class Magnoliopsida; order Poales; family Poaceae; genus Sorghum; species Sorghum bicolor. The sequence continues at coordinate 13,984,067 of NC_012879.2, read as the reverse complement.
ATAAAGCCCGCGCCCAGAGGGTTTCGCGGGCGGTTTTCTTCCTTCTCTCTCGATTCTCGCCGAGCCGCCTGTGCCCTAGCCCGCAGGAACCGCCGCCGACCGCCGAGATTCCTCCTCCGGCGATCCTGTGCCATCTTCCCTGCGCCAGATCTGCCCAGGGATCTCTCCCCCATCCTTCTCCTCACGCGCAGATCCATCTCGAGGGGATTTGAGGGATTGGGTGAGTTTCTCGATTGCTTGCCCTTAAGGTGTTTGAGTTTTTCGTTTCATTGGATTAGAAAAGGGTTCTTAACCTCGATCTTCCTCGTTAACCCTGTGCAACACCATAAGGAAAGGGCTCGTGGTTTCCGGTGGTTGTCAATCGAAAGTTTTCATCCGGAACACGTCTCGTCCGTGGATCGTAAGCCGTTCGCGTGCGTATCTTATCTATTCTTTCGATCTATAGGATTGTCTCATCTCTAGTCGATATGTTTTCTTATATATCCTATCTTGTCGATTCCCTGCAGCGCGTTAATCTCCATTGTCAGTCAGTTGTTTGTCGGACGCTTGTTTTGCAATGGCTCGTACCAAGAATGTCAGTGGTCCGACAGCTGGCTAAGGAGGTTCCCCAGGAGGTGATGGTGGAGGTGATCCTCCCCGTCGCCTGTCAGCGGCAGAGAAGGGGAAAGGCAAGAAGCTGGCCACCAAGAAGCGGAAGGCCAGTGACAGAGATGCAGAGGTCGCAGAGGCAGTTGCAGCAGCGGCTGAGGCAGCCGAGAGGGGTGGTCGCTCAGGTGCTCTGAGGATAGGTGATGACCTCACGCCACGGCAGCGGCGTGCAGTACTTGAGGCAGAGGCATTCCATGGATCCCCTCCAGGCACCGTGATGATTGGAGGACAGAGGGTTAGGCTTGTGGTCAGGGATCCAGCTCAGGAGGATCCAGGCACTGAGACAGAGACCCAGGCAGAGGGTCCAGCACAGGAGCAGGAGCAGGAGCAGCCACTCAGGAGGTCGACTCGTGCTCGTACCCAGGCCGTTCCTCGGACCGGCACGCCGAGTCAGTCCACTTCCACAGCTCGTGCCACACCAGCGAGAGGCACACCAGCTTCACGCCCGAGGCCAGTCAGGATCCACAGGGATCTCTCTCTTGTGTCAGCCAGAGAGATCCAGCAGCTGAGGTTCGTTCCGTTTCCCACCTGGTTTCCAGCTGCCAGGGATCCTAGAGCTGGTGCCAGGTTCTACACAGTCGTCCAGGAGGACATCTACGAGGCACTGGTTCGGTCTCAGGCTCAGTTTAGGGAGCATAGAGTGATTGTCCTGGAGATACTCGGGAACATGGTTGGAGCAGATATTCGTCAGTACTTTACCTACCTCCACGGACTTCCAGAGTTACTAGCACTCCCTGGCACTTACTGTGAGCAGTGGGTCAGAGAGTTCTATGTGTCAGTGTGGGTTTCTCCAGATCACAGTTACATCCACTACGCACTAGCAGGCACGGACTACAGAGTGACAGCTCAGAGGGCTAGAGAGGTGCTTGGACTGCGAGCCTCTCCCACCAGGATTCACCAGCTGTGCTACGGGAACGTGGATCCCCCTCGTCGTCCTCACGGTGGTGAGATCCCACCGGTTGACTTCGTGGCTCCCTGTTTCCGTGCACCTTTTGGGGAGGGCTCCAGCAGGACAGTGGCAGATTTGACATGCCCAGCCAGGATCCTCGACTTTGTGTTGAGGAAGACTCTTCTCCCCAGGACAGGCTACAGAGACGGCTTCACTCGTATGCAGCAGTGGCTCGTCGCTCACCTTATCTCCCAGACGCAGTTTGATTTGTGGGATCTGATCGTCTCAGAGATAGAGGACACCATCTCAGAGAGCTTCAGGGGACGGCGTCAGTTGCCGTATGCACATTGGATCACTCTACTTATTCTTCGTGCTAGGCCACTGCCCCTGCCAGCTCACTTGCAGAGGGAGTTGACAGAGTCCGACACCGTCTTCTCCCACTACGACCCCCGGCAGATGTTGAGAGCGCACCACGACCTTCGCGGTGCACCTCCTCCTCGTGCTCCACGTGGACCGGTGCCCCCACCTTCTCCTAGGGGCACCCGCAGTACAGCAGCAGTTGCAGAGACAGAGGAGCAGCAGGATATAGCTATTGGCGCGTTTGCAGATGCAGAGGCAGAGGGCGAGTTTGACTTCGCCTCAGACAGCTCAGATGATGACTATCAGCCGCCAGTGACAGATCTCCCTCCCAGAGCTCACGACCACGAGGCAGGCGGTTCTTCGAGTACTTCAGACCCCGCCCTGCTTGCTATCTTAGAGGGGATGAGGGCAGATCAGCGCCGTGCAGCTGAGGAGCAGGCGAGGCGAGACAGGGATCAGGCTGCCATCAATGCAGCCATGCAGGCCAGGCAGGATGAGCTCCAGCGTCAGCTTCTTATTTTTCAGGAGCAGCAGCTTGCTTTCCAGGCCCAGCAGACAGCGATGATGGCCGCTCTCATGGCCGCCTCAGGGATTCAACTACCGCAGATCCAGCTCCCAGGCACGTCGACTGTCAGGCCACCTACTCCAGTGCCTCAGACTCAGAGCCCGTCTCAGCAGCCGCTTCAGCTACCAGCTCAGAGTCAGCCGTTTTCGACTCCACAGCACCAGGTCTCTCAGGGTGCTATCTCTTCCGGCTTTGAGCAGGTACCTCAGTTCACTCCTCTCCGCTTAGGCTTCACTCCTCAGTCAGCGTCAGCGTCACAGCTTGTGTGGGATTCGCAGACAGATCCGCACCTCAGCTTCACCTACAGTGCTCTGACTGGTGACCCTACGCCTCCTCCTCTGCAGGCTCCTGCAGTATTTACGGCGCCAGTTAACACTACAGAGCTTATGTCGTCGTCAGTAGCGTCGTCCGAGCAGCTTGCACCGTCTACTACCGTACCAGAGACGACAGCTACAGCGACCGAGTCCGTGCCAGCTTCGTTAGCCGGACTCGAGCAGCCAGCACAGCCTGTGACAGCTCCAGAGCAGACCCGGACCGCTTCTCCAGCTCCTGCAGCTTCAGAGGGTCACTCCACTTCCTCTGCCTCGACGGCCGACAATTCATATGATGCAGCTCGCTTCGTGGCCGTGCCGAGGGACTCCACTGCTCCGCCTCCTCCACCGACTTCTTAGGTTTTTGGCGCTTGATGCCAAAGGGGGAGAGAGTTCGTAGTATGAGAGTTAGGAGTTAGGGGGAGCTAGAGAGGGTTTAGGAGTCTTCTTTTGAGGAGTCTATTCTTTTGAGATACCCTTTTTATGTGTGCTACTTTATCATGCATCACGTTTACTTTTATGCATTGCACTTGTGTGAGATACTATGGTTGTGAGACATGACTTGTGGTTATTGTGATATCTTAATGTCATGTGTTTTGGCTCATATTACCATTTGCTTCCGCGTTTTACTCTGTTGTTTCTATGAGCCTTCTGTGTTTATCCTGTTGTATTTCACTCACATATTTGGATGCAGGGTATTGGACTTGGTTGATATAAGCATGCCTAATCCTTTCTGCTCTTATTGTATCATGCTTATTGAAACCAAGTCTCTTTAAAAACCTCAACTCTTTTCATACTCGAGGTTGTCATCAATCACCAAAAAGGGGGAGATTGAAAGAGCATCTAGGACCCTAGTGATTTCGGTGATTAATGACATCATGATTACTATGACTAACGTGTGTTTTGCAGAGGCAAAGTCATAGGTAAGGTCATGGTATATAGGTACTCGATGGACAGGGACGTACATGCCTACTTAATAGTGGAAATCGTTTCGGTTTTCAAAGGATGGTTGGACATCGTCAAGACTAGACTAGGTCTAAGTGCCATATGGTGAAGAAGGGCACTTAGAGTAGTTTAGGACTTTGTTTTCGTTTGACCGTACTATTAAGAGGGGCTTTGATCTAGTAGCTTGACTTAGGCCAGGCTTTAGGTTTAGGTGTGGTGCACACTTGGTAAACCTAGCACTAGGCAGCTCAGAGATAGTCCTTAGATCGAGAGGAACCAACTTCGTTTTGGAGCGATCGCGTTTCGACAAAGTTTGGGTGCCCAAAGGGGCACCGGACGCTGCACCGGACACTCTGTGAGTGCGTCCGGTGAGGTCCCTAGCCGTTAGAATAGTGTGGTGCTTAGGGTTAGGCACCGGACGCTAGCACCGGACGCACCGGGTAGCGTCCGGTCCCTTACCCAGGGAGGTTGCAAGCCTTCCCTGAGCACCGGACGCTAGCACCGGACGCGCCGGGTAGCGTCCGGTCCCATGCGCAGGGAGCATGTAAAGTTTTCCTGAGCACCGGACGGTGCACCGGACGCTCGGAGTTAGCGTCCGGTGACCTGTCAGAGAAAAGTGTAGGTAGCCGTTATGAAGCACCGGACGCTCGGTGCAGTGCGTCCGGTGCAACATAATGTGCGTCCGGTGACCCCGTTTTCAGTGGAAAACGGTTGGCCGGCCTTTGGACTTGGTGGATAGTATTTATACTCCTCCTCCTCGTCCATGAGAGCTCTCTTGCCCATTTGAACATCAGAGAACCTTGTTGTGGAGCAAGAGAGTTGCAAGAGCCTAGAGAGGATTGAGATTTGAGTGATTTCTTGAGAGAATCCTTCTCTAGTGTGTTCCAAGAGTCAAGTGTGCATCCACCACTCTCTAGAGCCTTGTTTGGGTCAAGTGAGAGTTCGTTGCTTGTTACTCTTGGTGATCGCCATCACCTAGACGGTTCGGTGGTGATTGAAGGCACGAAGACCGCCCGGAGTTCTTGTGGGTGGCTCGTGTCAAGCTTGTGAGCGGTTTTGGGCGATTCACCGCGACGGAGTGTCGAAGAATCAGCCCGTAGAGAGCACTTGGTCCTTGCGCGGACCAAGGGGGAGCAAGACCCTTGCGCGGGTGCTCCAACGAGGACTAGTGGAGAGTGGCGACTCTCCGATACCTCGGCAAAACATCGCCGAGCACTTTCTTCCACTACTCCTTTACTTTCTAGCATTTACTTTGTGTTTTTACATTCTTAGAATTGCCTTGCTAGGCACAAGGCACAAGAGGTTGAATTGGAGCTCTCTAAGGTTGCAAAACTTTTATCCGGTAGCTCTCTAAGTCACACTAGGCACAAGGGGTTGAATTGGAGCTTATAGGTTGCTTAAATTTTTAGAGAAGCCCAATTCACCCCCCCCTCTTGAGCATCTTGATCCTTTCCCAACAGATCAATCGACTTATACAAACTGCAAATCAGAGGAGCCCAAACTGCCGCGAAAGATGTGGCAGAAGTGCCGACGTCTGTGGCAGCGGAACTACGACCCTGAGAGCAGCCGAACAGAGGAGACATGAACATGGGATTTCGTTGAACGGATGGCGTGCACGATGGATGCCCCTAGCGTCGTTCATCTCCTCCAGCAAGGTGAGGACCAGATCGGAATCCTAGGGCAATCGACGCCGGCGGTGGCTCCTCCACGGCCCAGTCAAGTCAGCACTTCGACGCAGTGCACCTAGCTCCTCGCCCCGTGCCCACCGCGGCCCCCAAGCCCTTAGCCGGCTCGCCCGTGTGGCCGTCGTCGAGGCCGACTGCACCACCACATCGGGACAGAGGGCGACAAAGATTCGTGCGCGACGTGTGTAAGGGGCAGCGGCCACCGGGACCTGTCCACGCCAGAGGGTGGCCAACGCGGCAGCGGGGCACTGCTGCTACCACCGCCACCGCCGCCGCACGGAACCTTTGAGTCCTGCAGCAAGGTGATGTAGCGTGCCCGCGAGCGCCTTGTGTTTTTTTTTTTTGAGAAAAAAGGGAATAAGATCAGGGGAGATGGGAACCGAACGTGGAGTCCTTTGAAACCTCACGTGATGAGGCGGACAGAGGACGTGTGGGGTGAGAAGCTGGTGAGAAGCTTGGCTTCCCACATTCAATTCTGATCATCAGTTTTTATACATGTGTTTTATTAGCCTTTGATTTTAATAGAGACGGATTTCTGTGTGTATTTTCCTAGGTGCATAATGGTTGTAAGCTCTCAGCGTGAGACGTTTTATTGGGTAGACCAAGTATAATTTAAGTATTCCATTATAGTAGAGATAAAAAATAACTAATTACACGGTTTACCTGTAATTTCTGAGAGACATCTTTAGTCTATATTTAGATAATAATTATCAAATATAAATGAAAATATTGTAGTAGCCAAACTTAATTTTTTTTGTGAAGTAAACAAGGCCACTTGGTGCTGCTGCCAGCTGCCTCATGATGAGACGAGGAACACCACTACAGTACTACACCAGAGGGAAGGTGATGTCTGCCTGTCGGTTGGGAGAGATCACTTCTGGTTATAGCGATAAAAAGTTATAGCTTATTCACTAAATTTGTTAGTTATTTAATAATGTTTTTTTATAATAAATCAGCAAATAATATTTTCAAAATCGTAATTTTTTAGGCAAGCGAGCGGACTGTTGGTATATTTTTTTCTTCATTCACGTCAAAATTTAGTTTTGGCACATTGACAGATCCTAACCAGGACGTATAGTAGTAAAAAATTGTGCTAGAACCCTCTGAACGAACCGGACAAAGCTACGCATAGATACTCCCATCAAATATACTTTTACCTTTTTTGAAAAAACAATGGAATACTGTATATTACTCCATACAGTACTTTCATAGTATATCATCATCATTATGGTTTCCAGAGGCGGCTTGCGCAGCTTGGCTTTTAGAGCATCTCCAAGAGATCCCTTAAAAGTAAACCTTCAAAACTTAGTATTAGAGGTCCTCTTAAACCAAATGTACCCTAAAAATCAGTTTCAACTACAACAGCTCTCTAATATTTCCGTCCCCAATAGTGACACGTGATTAGTTAGTTGGATCTTAACCTTTTCTGTCCACTCGTCAGTTGCACCATCAGCCTTGAGCTCGTCAACGCCGCCATCAGCCTTATGCTCGCCTGTTCTTGCCTATTCTCTGCTAGCGCCCTCCTCTTGTGTTAGATAGTACACGGAGGCAGGCATGAAGCAAGCAGCCAGAGCGAACAGTGGCTGAGAAGGCAGTATCACCAAAGAAAGTAGTACTCCCTCCATCTCAAATTATAAGTCATTCCAAGAATCGTGGAGAGTTAAATTTTTCTAAGTTTGACTAAATTTATATTATAAAATAATTATTATTATGGTACTAACTAAGTATCATTAGATTCTTTCTTAATTATATTTTCATAGTATACTCACTTTACGTTATAAATCTTAGTATTTTTCTTTATAATTTTGGTCAAACGTGAAAATACTTTGACTCTCCAAGATTCTTGGAATGACTTACAATTTAGGATGGAGGGAGTAATAGTTTTGAGAGAAGTCCTAGGAAGATCCATGTTTTATCGCTAATCATGCAAATATCAATTTTTGAGGGTGTTATTAGTCTTCTCTTGGAGATGCTCTTATTGGACATAGACATTGGACACGGACTGCTCACTGCTGTGGTGATAGCCCGTTTGTTTAAAATTATTTATCGAATCTGTTAATTATTTAATACTAGTATTTTTCTTTTATAATAAATTAGCGAATAGTATTTTCAGCTATAACTTTTTAGCCAAACAAACATGTTATGATTTTTTTTCGTCCGCATTTGGAGTTTTGGTGGACGCACTAGATCAAAATTGCTTTTTTTCTTAAGAAAAAAACACTAGATCAAATTGTCTGGCGGCACAAAATCACGGTCTGCCAAGAAAGGTGGTTGCCGTGGGAATTCCACGCTGTAGCGGCGCGGCACGTGAGCGAGGCGCCGTGGTGGGGTGGTGGGTGTGCGATGATCTGCGGATGCTACGAGCACGACAAAAAAAAAAAAAAAACAGAGTAGAGCAGGCAGGCAGGCAGTGTGCTAGTTGCATCCAGCGAAGCATACCACCGGTTCAAGTTGACACACCGTTGGAACTGCGGCCAAGAACAAGAAGCACACTCTCCTCGGGGTTGGAAGAAGAGCCCGCTGGCCGTTGCACTTGCACAGTAGCTACTCGATGTGGTCGGCCCAGTTGGGTTTTTGTTTCGGTTTTGGGACCTGCAGACGGTTGACGTGGCCGTTGCCGTTGCTGTTGCTGGGTGGGCGCGCGAGAGAGAGGCGAGAGGTGACAACCAACAAGAGCCGTCAGCGTCTCAACTGTCAGCAGGAGCACAAATTGGCAATTATACTCGTGCGTGGTAGGCGGCTCGCTTAGACCCTACTCTCTCCGTCTCAAAAATACCGTAGTTATAGGGTTTAAATTTTTCTCAAAAAGACCGTCGTTTTAGAGATCATCATTTCATTTGGGACCGACTCAAAGCCGATCTGATCCTGGTCATGGAAGTTTCTCGGAGGCAGACACCGCACGGCGGCACGGGTAAAAAAGAAAAATCAACCCCAGCTTAACCCAGGTGACCTCTCGTCCACTCAAATTTGTTGTCTGCTCCAGTAAAAAAAAGGAAAAAAAAATCAACATGGGGTGCATTTTAAAATGAGTGTGGTGTGCTGCTACTGCAATAATTACCTTTTACAACTGTCAGTGTATCAGTAATCCTTTTACAGGGGCAAAATTGTAATTTCTCATCAACCTTAATTTGCGTACGACGGTCTTTTTTGAGACGGAGAGAGTATTTGATTGGAGGCGTTAAATTTTAGCGTCTACCGTATCAAATGTTTGGACACTTGCATAAAGTATTAATAAATATAAATTAGTATTTATAAAACTAAAAACACAGTTAGAAAATAATTTACGAGACGATTTTGTTAAAACCTAGTTAATCTATAATTAAATAATAATTGCTAAATAAAACAAAAATACTACCTCACTTGTTAAACTTTTAGCATCCAACAACACACATCTGCTTATGACTCTCCCCACCGCACCACGCCACATGAGATGTGCCGTTTACTTTACTCGAGGGCCAGCCGGCGACTTTGGCGAGGACACAGCACAACGGGAACGGGTGATCGAGGGGGTGGTGTGAAGGGGATAGCCTCAGCTCAAAGTCTGAACGCACGCCGGTGGATGCATCGGCCTGGCTGTTTTTTTTTTTCTTTCTTTCTTTCTTTTCCCCTCGCGGCGGGCGGAGCTCTGTCAGGTTTGAGACGCTGCTGCTGTATTAGGCACGATGACACGCCGAGCTGTCATATCACATTCGTAATAATCAATTAATAAGTGTAATACACACTCGCCCTCACAGAACAGGCATCCTACGCAGTTGACATTCGACGCATCCGCCGCACGGGTATCATCCTTCGTCCGGAGGGGGCCTGGGCAGGGCAGGACAGCTCACAGCTGAGCCAGCTCGGATCCAGTGCCAGCCAACGGCTAAAAAACGGGACGGATTTCCATTCATCACCCCACCCAGAGTTTGAAGGCTCCAGTACAGAAGAGAGTTGGTTTCTGCTGCTTCTTTCTTCCCCACCCCAAGAAACAGGCCGTGGCAAGTAAACAAAACAACGGCTGGGGGCCCCCTCCACGCCACAGCCTAGAGATTCCGAGCGCCAGCGAAGCGCTGGCTGCACCAGTCACCACTCACCACCGACGTGCGTTTCCACCCTGTCCCGTTCGCCACCACCGCCGCACCGGTCAAACCCCACACCTCCTGTCCCCACCTCCCCCCCCGGCTGACCTTCGGGCCCCACCGGCCGCGCCCCTCACATGCGCATCGCGCCGCCCCGGGGGCCCTCCCGATAACCGGCGCGGCGGGTACAAGCGATTTTTATGCGCTTTTCCGTTTTTCCTTTTTACCGTACTACTACTCCTTTTTAATTTTTATTATCGATTTATTTATTTACGGAGACGGGAGAAGTGAGATTTTTATTCACTCCAGTCCACCCCCACCCCACACCACACCAGTCGAGGCAGTACAAGTTCTCCATCACCTGCTTTCCTTTTCTTTTGCCGTTCCACATCGATTCGTCTCCTCTCTCTCTCTCTCCCCTCCGCTCTTATCCCCGCTGCGCCTCCTGACTTTCCTCTTCGTCGTCTCCTACTCTTCTCCCACCCGCAACCGCCGCAGAGAGAGAGAGAAAGGGGAAGAAGCTTTCCCCAGCGCAGCAGCAGCCGCCGCCGCCGCCGCCGCCGCCGCAGCGGATCGGGACCTCTGCTCTGCGGAATCCATCCATGGCGGTACGTGCAAGCCTCTGCGCTGCCTCTCTGCCCTTTTTCTTTCCCCTCTCTCTTTCTTTTTTTTTTCCCCTCCCCACCCCGCCGGTGGTGTTAGCTTGTGGGGGAATCGGTGTTTGTCGTCGTTCTGATCGAGGTGAGCTTCGCCTTGTGATGAAGTTCGGGTCGACTACTTGCCAGCGGGGATTTGTTTCTCCTGTTGCTATGCTTGCCATCAAAGTCGCGCGTGTATTGAACGAGTGGATTGGGAGAGGGGGGTTTCTTTGTGCGGGATGTGATAGGACTAGGAAAGAAACCAGTGCGATGATCCTTTCTCCTGTGCTTCAGCTGGGTTCACAAAACTGATTGATTGGTTGGTTGATTCATTGATTGATGTATGTATCCTCCAAGTCTCGGGAGAACTATTATATGTGTAGGGAGCGCGGAGGAGTTTCTTTTCGCCGGGCCGGGTAGGTTGGCGTTTTCGCTTCGAGGCCTGTGATTGTCTCAGCTTACTCCACTGCTTCGATTTGCCTTCGATGAGCGAGATCGATACAGGATGCAGGGTTCACCTGCAACTACAGCGCAGTCAATTAGCAGCCCAGCCTTTTTTTTAACTGTTGCCGTGTAGATGCTGAAACGGACAATTTAGCGTAAGCGGATTCATTCAGTTCTTTCGTCTGCACCTCGCGGGGCTCCTGGCTAGTAGTGCCATCAGCTGGGGTTTTATTGATCCAGCATTAGATTATTATTATTATTATTGTGTTAAAGCTATGCCAAATTTGGATGGAAGCCAGATGGATGGAGATGGGGATAGATGACTTTGGAGGGAACTTCTGTCACTGATAAATTCTATTCCTGCATGCGGAATTATGCACATATGGAGGCTACTGGTCACACAAGAGGCCTGTTGCCTTAGTAGCACACTTAGAAAACTACTTTACTTACTAAAGCTTGCATTGGAGACTTGGTGTTTATCTGAATACCATGCTTGGCGATTACTGCTCATAACATTTTATTGTTTTCATCATTTCATAATGGAATGATGGGTTTTCTTTTTAGGAAGATACTGATAGATCACATCCAATTTTTGTATTGTAGTTCACCAACCAATTCATCTGTTACAAATAAAAATAATGATTCTGCAGCCTGTCCTTCATATAAAAGGATATACCTAATTCCTGTTTTAAGGGGCTGTTGATTGAATCATGCCTGGAAATATCAGCATGGCAACTGAATCTGCTCATGAAAGTTGTTCAGCAGTACATGGTGACCACATGGTTTCTTGGAAACTGCTGACAACTTGACATGCCAAATCTTTTCTTGATGCTAGTTTGATCTCTAGAATATGTATGTTATGTTTTTTTATAAGGAATATATGTTCTTTTTTGCGAGCAAGGAATACATGTTCTGATTTAACTCAGTTGTCAATAGGTCTCAACTCCCAGGTCAATAACTGCGTTGAGACCTATTGACAACTGAGTTAAATCTTTGGTGCTAATGAATTTTGAGCCGCTAATATTGTCCCATGCTGGCATGCTATGTAATTCACGATTACTGCAAGTATATTCTCCCGTGTTTTGAATATTCTGTTTTGTCTGTATCATCATTCTCTGCTCTGTATCGCCATTCTCTGCATCAAGACGCCTGCACATGATGGAATACAGCCATTAATAGCTGCATTTGCCCCACATTAGGACACCTGCATATTTAGTGGAACACATCACCAACTTCCTGAATGATATTTTATTTATATTTCTGTTTTTCCCTCAATGGTCTCGTCTGTACCATGACTGCATTTATCTGCTTGCAGAAGGCTGTGCTTTACTATATATGTGATCACCCAGTCACACAAACACATTGCATGCCGACACAAGCTTGGTATTTCTAATCTGTAATAATACCAATTGCTTGGACACAAGTTTATGGCATGATCTAGTGCTTCAGTATTATGCTAGTGAGAGTACAAAATAACAAGTAGATGATTTACCTTTTAACATGGATAATACTGCTTTTACCAGGAGGAATCAGGCCGCCCCTTGCCAAAGTTTGGTGAATGGGATGTCAATGATCCAGCTTCTGCAGACGGATTTACTGTCATATTCAACAAAGCAAGAGATGAGAAGAAGGGTGGGAATGGACAAGACACTGATTCACCTTCCAAGGACACCAGGACTGAGAGGGTGGAATCTTATGCTGCAAAACCAAGCACGGTACGTTCCTTCATGGCTTGTTATCAATTCTCCTGTTTGAACTCCACCTGATGACGAGTTGATGGCACTAACACCAATTTCATCTCTTAAACCTGTGATCTTTCCACTCTTATCATCATTAACTGTATGTTCTTGTGTTTGCAGAAGAAATGGTTTTGTTGTGTGACAGCCAGCCCTACGCAATCCTGAGGAAGACAAGTGCATGCGCTTTGGAAATACTGTCCCTTTAATTTTCTATACATACTATCCATAAGACAATGTAGAGGTACCCATGCCTCTCGGGCTCCAGGATGGGTATCTCGTAAACTCTGGCGTGCGTGTATGTATGGTGTGAGAGTTGTCGGCATACATTTGAAAAGTGGACTTTCTGGTTGTAATTCTAGTCCTGTCTCTTTTTTCATTTGTTGGTGTATGTACTAGTGCCTTAGTGCGGGTCCAAATTTGTGCCTAAGGCCTACTTTGGTAGCCCATTTTCCTGGAGGGATCTCAACGTTTTCCCTGGGCCAATTTCCTCCGTGCCAATCTTCCACGGGCCAAATTTTTGCGCTCTTTGGCAGCCCACTCAACCGAGGATCTCAGCCTGCTTCCCTTTCTTTTCCACGCGTTACGAATCCACGACTCATGAGGCCGGGAGGGCTTCCCCCGACTCGCGCGGCTGATTCGTCGCACTCGCAAAGTCGCGACTCGCGGCGTTGCCCGGTTGCGAGGCCGCCGCTGCACCATCATCTCTTTGTCGTCGCCGGCTCGCCGCCCCAGCATCTCGTCGCTATCGCCGTTGACGTCGCTGTCGCCGGCGCCGCCGACCCTCCACCTTCTCGTCGCTTCGGTCACAGCAACGGTGAACCCGCCTCAGCCTACATCTCTATGCCTCGCGCTAGGGTTTCGTTTTTCTTGATCCGCTCTTCTCAGACTGTCCCACTAGGCCACGGCTGATTAGGGCTTCGACGTCGAGCAACACAGCACGAGAACCGGAATCTGAGAGCAGCGGGAGATCTGAGGGCGCTGTGCCTCCTGCTATTGCTTGGGTAAGGACTGCCCATAACTCCCTCCCCCTCTGGATATTTTATTTTTGTGCATTTAGATTATAAACTGAAACATACATATTTCTTTCTATGATAAAACAGCCAAAGAGAGTATATACATTCATCATTCCAAATTTCTATCTCCGAGAAGTTGCTAATCTTAAGTTGTGGACCCGCATAAAAGAAACAGTGAATTCATCTCAATTATAGCAAACACAGTATAGGTATGAAGGATTGAGGTATGAACCCCATTACATAACTGAAACGCATGGTCTGGTATACAGATTTTCATCTGACCGAAAAGTTCTAAAGTGGTGGCTGCGTTTGGCCTTTACCCACTATTTTCTACTTCCCTCAGAAATCAGCTAGATTAAAATGCATGTATATACATGATGACACACTTTGTGGCTTACTTTTAAAGCTTAATTTGGAAATCACGAAGGCAGTAAAACCCCAGTTAAATGCATCTAAAGTTTAATGGAAAACAGAAAACAAAGAAGCAATGCAAGTATTTTTTGGCACTAATTATGTATACCATACATACACCAGTTCTGTAACACTGAAGTTTTGCTACCTTTCGGGCTCGCTCTCTTCAACTCTCACCAGATCGAGCAGTCATCGTTCTTGTGGTCTGTATATTGGTTTGCCCTGATCATGAGAAAATCGATTCTTTGCATATCTTTTTTTTGGTGAGATTGATCTGTTGCATGTCTGTGATCTGGATTCCTGTATCAGTAGTCAGCTCATATGTCTTTGCCCTGTCTTTGCATATCCTGATAATTGCACCACTGCTAGTATCTTAGCGATGGAGGTTTGGAAGATGATCTGGTAATCATTGGGTGGTTGAATGTCTGTATTTTTTTTAAGAAACATTGGATGTCTGTAATTGCCACTTGGAATTTCAGAAACATCTTTGCTTCTAATTTCTCAGGGACATATTTTTTGTATTCTTTATGCTTATTTTTTTATTGTATTGGCAGGAAGGTCCGCCCCACGCCCAGCTCCACGTGCTGCTCCAGTGAGGAACCCACCATAGCAAGGTACTTAACTGCATGCTTATTGCGTGCTGCATCTATTAATGAGATGGATACTGTTTTCTATGGCAAACTGGACATGGCTTGTTGATAGTATGCTAACTGAACACGTGCAAAAGTGAAATTTAGTTGTCTAGATCTTAGCAACTTGATTGAACGCTCAGCTATTATTAGTTTTGTGTTGAATAAACAGAGCTTTTCCTTTATGATAAATGATTAAAATATGGAAACTTGTATAGCTTCCTGCTATTTGTGTTGAATGATTTCTGGTGTGGCAAATACTCTGCATTTGTTCTAAAAACTGTGGGAATGAATAGTTGTAGAAAATTAGCAGAGAACCAAAGGAGCTTGGCTTGACCCTGGCAGGCTAGCCTACAGTCAACCTGCTATTTTATTGCTAAAAAAACTTAAAAACATGTGTCCTATCTGGTTTCAGAGATTTGCATTGAAGTGTTTGAATTCAGAGAGTTTCAGTTTCTATTACTTTGTATGGCTTCTTAACTTTAAATAGATGTCATTGAATTTTAGTCAAGCCATAACTAATATACTCTACTAGTTCTATAATATGATATCCTGTTTTTTTTTTACTTTTACATTCTATAGATGTGCAGATCCTGTTTGTATTAAAAGGATATCCTGATCCTGTTATCTGTGTTTCACTATTTCTATAACAGGATATCCTGTTTGAGGTCTAACTACTCCTTTTGATGGGCTAGATGTCTCAAGTGCACACAATGAAGCTCAGTCTACAGGAGATTTTATGCAAGGAGTGAGTGGTGGGAGAAAGCGTAAGCAAAGTCTTGGTGCTGCTATTTATTTAGTGCTAAATGATTTGTCCACTGCATTCTCAGGCATGCTTTTGACCTACAGAACTACTCAGTACTAGTTAGTTTAGGAATCCAATAAAAAAATTATAGTGCTAGTTAGCCGGTTTTAATGCTTAATTAATGTGTACTATACATTTGTTAAGTACGGTTTGTCTCTGAGAACACATGATTGTCCTACTTGCGAGGATCTCCTTTTTTAAATCTAAATATTGATTAAATTGGAACTCGGTTGATGGGTGTAGGTAATTTTTCATTAGACTCCATGCTTGTGTATGTAAAAGAAAAGAAAAGCCTCCACTGGTTAGTCTGAACTAAACTGCATTTGCATGTGTTAGCTTGCTGTAACTTTATTCTTTAACCTTCTTTTTTTATATGATGCATTCATATACAAACTTGTTGGGAAAAAATCTGTTACAAGGGCTCACTATTTTCGTTATGTTATTTGCAGAGGTTTTGGTGGAACAAATGCATGTTTGAGACAAGTGAAGTATGGTCAAATTTTGTAATGATCGTTGACATTTTTGGCTTCTATGTAGTTGTGCAAAGACTTGATTTCAGTTTGAAACACCTATATATTTTTATGTAAACATACTTATTTCTGAGATTTTTCTATCGCTATGAGATGCTAGCATTGATATGTAACGACTTTGTTATAATTTTTTTTGAATTTTCTTATTTTTTTTAAGGCGCTTTTATACTACTATATCTATAGTGATGTGCAGCAGAGAATCACAAGTCGTGATAAAAGACTGATCCGTGCATGCATGCTTGCTGGAGCTGCTCGAGCTGCCCGTGCATGCAAGCATCCATCTCCCCCCTGCAACTGCTTCCAAATAGCAGCAGTGAAATAATCCCCCACGTGGAATCCCAACAGGGGAATCTACATGTCAAAAAAATCCCTCCCCCTCTGTTTTGTTCCCAGGGCCAGTAACCCCGAGTTGCCAAAGTAACCCTAAAGGTTCTCCGATCCACCAATCCTCTTGACTGTTTGGTGCCGACTCTCCGATGAAGCTGTTTCTGGTGGCGGCTTCCCAAACAGGTCAGGGGGAGCAGGGCCATGACGGCGAGGCACTGCTGGAGCACTGGTCATGACGGCGAGGCGTCGTGTCGTCGGAGCGCGGGTGTCACCGCGTCAGCCTCCTCCGTGGCTCCATGCGCATGGGCACGGGTATGCCAAGGTGAGTAGGATGTCAGGGAGACGGAGTGACGCAATACAGAAAAAAAGAGACTGCAAGGAATTGTGGAGGCATGCGTCTAAGTTGGCAATGGGTACGTACCTGCTGGGTACAACTAACTCATATCTGTGCCCGTGAAGAAAAAATGTGCCCGTTAAAAATCCATACCCGTAAACACGAGATTTGTGCCATACCCGTGCCTGAGCGGGTAACGGGTACCTATAGATTGCCCATGCCTGCTAAGCTGCAAGTCTCAACAAGCAATAGGCTGCCAACAGGGCAACAACCATTCAACCAAGGTCCGTGCAAATAGACAAACATGTCCTAAGTGATCAGCAGATCATACCATGCAATAGGCAGCATGAGAGTATGAGACATTACAAGTTCATAGAAGTTCCCAAACCAAAAGGCAGCACTTAGCAGTTAGCACTAGCAGAAAGCTGCAGAACTGCATGGGACATTACAAATTTATGGAAGTTCCCAATTCAAAAGGCAGCACTCAGCAGGGCTGCATTGGGTCATTACAAGTTCATACAAGTTCACAATTAACAAATGTCAACCAATAGGAGGCACATGAAATCAATTGATCCTTGTTCTTCATACTTGTTCACCAAAGGTCTTCGGTTACTGGTTGTTAGCTTTTGCTTGAATCTGGGACAACATTATCAAATAGAAAGCTCCTATAAAGGCATAAATAACAAACTAGTAAGTTACTCATGTCGGCGTCTAGACTCGCGGTCTAGGCACTAACAAGTATAAGTCTGCGTGACTGACCAAGCTTGGATGGTGATGCAAGTGAGACACAGAGGGTTTATACTGGTTCGGGCCAAGAATGCCCTACGTCCAGTGTGATTCGGGGCTCTGTTTAACCTTGCACCCAAAGGTGCTCGTAGTAGGGGATACAAGCAGGTTGTGAGAGAGGGCTAAGTCCCAGGTCTCGGCTTGGTGTGGACAGAGTGCGGGTAGCTACTCTGTGAAAGAGTGTTGTGTGTGTATACTTGGCCTTCTGGACCCCTTTTTAGTTGTGAACCCTGGTTCCCCTTTTATAGCCCCAAGGGAAGACCAGGTATTTACATGAGTAGATTTTTTTTATTGAATGGTGAAAACACAGTCCCGACCCTGTTGAGGCTGGCCCATCTTGTCCTTGAGGGATGGTTGACAGCATGGCTGTCCCTGTAGAGGGTTACCGAACCCTGTAGGGGTCGCGGGGGTCGGATCGCCGGTACTGCTGCGTATCCTGTCAACAGTGGGAAAAGACCTCAAATTGTGGTGCTGATTAACCTCTCCCATTCCCTTTCTACTGTGCGGCAGTGTGCTACAGTGAGAGGGGTAAGGATGTATAGTGACAGAGGTAAGGCCACAGTGACCGGGGTGGTTGGAACAGTCGGCACCCTGCCCTGCCGCGGTGCTCAGGGTGGTTGAAACAGTCGTCGCCTTGCCCTGCCACGTTATGGGAGCCATCGCGTCCGTCATGTCGTGGGTACGGGCGCCGTGCGGTGGAAGTCTTGCTGCCCAGGTGGAGTGGGGTCCGGTGCCCGAGCCTGGACGGCGTCCGAGGCCCTGAGGGGTCGGGCGAGTCGGAACTGGCGTCCGAGGCCCTGAGGGGTCGGGCGAGTCGGAACTGGCGTCCGAGGCTCTAGGGGGTCGGGCGAGTCGGAACTGGCGTCTGAGGCCCTGAGAGGTCGGGCGAGCCGGAACTGGCGTCCGAGGCCCTAGTGATTGTATTTAGTATGTTTTTTTGTGTTTTTTAATTGCTCTGATTTGGGTATCCCATATTATGGTACCCAACAGTAGCCCCCGAGCCTCTGAAGGGGTGGGCTCACCTCTTTAGAGGTTCTTTCCCCGGGGACTGCTTTGGAGTTGACTAGGAGCCTTTTACTCTTCTCCAGGGGGGTGCGCGCGAGCGCACCCGCCGGGTGTAGCCCCCGAGCCTTTTGGAGGAATGATGTCATTCCTTCAAAGGCTTTCACCCCTTGACAGCTTTGGTCTGGAGTGTTTTAAGGGATAGGTTGCGTGTTCTTTACACGTAGTGCCTGTTCCCATGGTGCGAGGAAGCCCCCGAGCCCTTTCCCCACAAGGGTCGATCAGGTTCTTTCTCGTCTTGTAATTACGTCCCTCATTCTTCCTTTCGCTCGGAGGAGGGGTGGGTCGTGCCGTACTACCCTCGATGGGCGAGTGACGACGCTTCCCGGGAGCTGCAGGCGGGTAAATCCAAGTGGATGTCCGAGTCCCGTTCGATAGGGGTCGGCTAGTGGCCTTATGGGCACATCTCAAAAAGTACCCGAGGGCAGTCACGGTGGATGTCGGAACCGTTCGCTAGGTTCCGAGGGCTCGATGCCTCCCTCGATGGGATCCCACTCTCGTGACACCCGCATGGGTCTCGGATATGACTTGCAAAGATGCGCCGACTCCCTGTAGGGTTCGGACCTTGGCCTCTATTGTGCTCATCTCCAGTCATCCCTCGCTCAGTTATCCTGAGGCGACTGTTCGAACCTGTGTCGCAGGTCAGTCTCGCAACCTCTGGAACGTAGGTGGCCATGGCCTGGGGATTTTGGGCCTCGAAAGGCTTTTTTCAGACTCGTTTTATAGTGTTGGGGGTCGGGCGAGACGGAGAACTGCGCCCGACGGAGACCACCTTGCAACTTCGGCTCGAGGTCTTGATGGGGTCGGGCGAGACGGAAAATTGCGCCCGACGGAGACCTCCCTGCGACGCTTGGTCAGCGGGAGGGGGTCGGGCGCCGCGTCCCCTAGAAGGAACCGCCCTGACATAACTTTTCAAGGCGCTTCTTTTGAGGCGCGGCACGCGAGGACTCGAAACGGCCGTGCCGTCTCGCCCCGGCTGGATGGGACGTTTCGTCTGCGAAATTAATGCGCGCGTGCGGCGGGCGCGGGAATCGGAGGGAGTTGGCGCTTCGAGTTTTTCACCTGAGTGGGCAACGGTTGCTCGTCTAGACTCGCTTGGCCTTCCTCGCAGGGGCGTGGTCGTGGCTCGTCCCTTCTATAAAAACGGCTACTGGGGGCTTGATTTCTTTCCTCTCGCTCCTGCGCCACCAAGCCTTTGCCTCCTGCTCTTCCTTGCGCCGCCATCCCCTCCACCTCCATCGCGCAGACTCTCCTCTTCCTCCTGAAGCCATGGCCGGCGTCGAGGCGTGGCCGCCCAGCAATGTGACCAAGTCCGCGCTGGAGACGCGCGTGAAGGTCGGGATTCTCCGTCCTCTCAAGGACGTCGGGTTCCCGGAGTGGATCGTTCCCTCGGCGAACGACAGGGAGCCAAACCCGCCGCCGGGCTATGTGGTGTGCTTCCTGTCGTTCTTAGACCGGGGGTTCGGGGTTCCGGCCGGCCGCCTGATCAGGGCCATCCTCCACCACTACGAGGTGGAGTTACACAACCTGAACCCAAACTCGGTGATGCAGGCTGCCGTCTTCACCACGGTTTGCGAGGGGTTCCTGGGGGTTCCGGTCAACTGGAATCTCTGGCTTCACCTCTTCAAGGCGGAGATGTCGGCCCGTTACGTGGGGATGGAGAAATTCCCCCTGCGGGCCGGTGGCTGCACACTGCAGCTTCGTCAGCAGCGGGCCGGACTGTACATATGGAGCTCGATGCCTTCGTCGAACCGGGGGTGGCAGAGCGGGTGGTTCTACCTCCGGAACGACGGCGGCTTGCTCCCGAAGTACACCGAGAAGATGGTGACGGAGGTTCCCATGAAGTGGGCGTGGGGTGCTCCGACCGAGGAGCAGAAGAGGCTCGCCCCGCTTCTCGCGGGGCTTCAGAAGTTGCGAGATGCCGAAGTCACCGCGGCCACGGTGGCAACTGCCTTCCACAAGAGGAGTTTGCTTCCGCTGGCGCAGCGGCGAGTGCCCATGTTCGAGATGACCCGGGGGGTCCCCTGGGCAGGGACGAGGATGTTGGCCGAGCCGATATCAGCCTCAGACATCTCCGCCCGGGTCGAGAAGACGACGCACCCAGAGATGAAGAATTCCCGGGTGGTGCCGATGCGCCCTGAAAAGGGCTACATTTCCCTGGTAAGTATGGATTTTTTGCGCCTTCTTTTCGTTTCCTTCTTGCCTTTTCCTTGACTCCTGATCGTTCGCAGAGGATGGGGGTCGTCAAGGATTCCCTGCCCCCTGTCCCAGAGGACAAGGAGATCCGGGCCAAGAATCGGGCCCGGAACGAGGAGCAGAAGAAGTCCAAGGAGGACAAGAAGGCCAAGGCAGCGCGGAAAGCGCAGCGGCGGGAGATCTCCGCCAAAAATCATCGTGAAGCCGAGAAGGCGGGGGTCGCCCCGCCTCCGTCTCCCGAGACTTCGGTCTCGGAGATAGAGGGCAGAGGAAACAACACCGACTGGCTCGACGAGCTGGCCGAGGAGGATGATGTTATCCCTCCGGCCGGGGGGGAATCGAGGCCCCGGAGGGGTCGAAGGCCCGAGGGGGGTCGGAGGCCCCCCAGGGGGCCCAAGCGCCGGGGGCGGACAGGATGCCACCCATATCATTGTGGTTGATGAGGATAGCGCCGCTCGAGAGGGTTCAGGCCCGGTGGGTCCTCAAGATGGGGAGAAGGCGTTGGAGGTCAGATCCGAGGTGCTACCTCAACCGGTAGTGCCAGAGGCTCTCGGCGAGCCCGCCCCACTGTCCGGGGCGGGAACTGGTGCCTTGGTGGAGGCGTCGCAGGCTGAGACCGCCGTGGTGTCTCCTGCGCCGTCGGCAGGCGAGGCGGGGGTCGGACCGGCGGCCCCTGGCGCCGCGGGAGGCCCCTTAGGAGCTCCGAGCTCCCAGAAGAAGTCTGCTCCCCGAGCGAGGTACGTATAGGATTTCTGATTCCTCTGCTGATTTTTTGTTTTTCTCTTTCTTCTAACTTGATGTTGTTCCCCCAGCCGTAAGCAAAAGGCGCCTTCGGTGGCGCTGGCCCCCCTAAAAGCTGTGAAGAGGGGGGCTCAGTCAACTCCTGGGTCGGCTAGGCCCGTGTCTCCGCCGCCTCCAGGCTACGAGGAGGCAGGGCGCCACCAAGGGCAAGACACGGGGGTGCCGAAGCCCCAAGGACTGGAGGACGCTGACCTCGGAGGTGCGGCCCGGCCTGCGCACGCTGAGGAAGGCCGAGCCATCGTGGTGTCCAGCGCGGCGCCCGAGGCCCCCACGGCGGGAAGGGAGGAGGAAGCTGGATGGGGCAAGAGTCCCGTAATCTGGCCCAACCTCGTCGATGCCGAGGGGGGAGCCAGATTTGTCCTGGATGACCCGTCAGAGAATTACCTCTGGCAGGGTCTGGATGCGTGTGGGCGCGCCGGTGTCGAGGCCCTCAACCGAGCTACCCAGCTCGTGGGCCGTGACATGTTTAATTTGGCTCAGGTAAGATTTTTATCCGTGTTGTAAAGTAGTTTTGTCCTTGCTTTTGCGGTATTAACTCCCTGTGTGACCTCTGATCTTGCAGGCGCTCAAGGCCACCTCCCAGGAGAAGTCGGTATTTCTCCGTCGGGAGAAGGATGCTTGGGCGTCCTTTGAGAACGAGAGGGCTGCCAGGGAGGCGGCCGAGGGGGAGCTTGCGAAGGAGTGCGAGATTTCTGCCGAGCTTCGGCAGAAGTGCTCGGCACTGGCCACCGAGGCTCGGGAGGCCCGGGACAAGGTCGGCCCCCTAGAGGAGAGGATTGGGGTCCTCACCCAAGAGTCTGAGGCGCAGAAGGCGGCGGCTGAGGGGTACAAGGTTGAGGTCGCTCGGCTTGAAGCTTTGCTTGCCGAGAAAGACCTTGCCTTGAACCAAGCTCAGACCGACCTGGCCGGGGCTCTGAGCCAGGTGGCCCGCTGGCATCAGAGCTCGGCGGAGCACGAGAAGCGTGCCGAGGGTAAGACTTGCGCCCTTTACCTCGGACTCCTTTATACTTCTGAGTTAGCTTTTCCTGACTTTTTGTTTCTTGTTCTGTTTTTCGATCAGAATTGGAGAGGAAGGCGGTCGAGACGTCTTCTGCTGCCGAGGCCCTGCAAAGGTCCCTTGACGCCAAGGCTTCAGACCGCTCGGCTCTTGAAGCCGTGGTCACCTCGGCGTGTGAGGGGCTCGGGGTATCGGCGTCGGGGTCGTCGCTGCGGAGTCGGATCGAAGCCCTTTACTCCCGGGTCGGGGAGAGGATGAAGGAGGCACTCCACGCTGGGGTGAAGAAAGCCCTGGCGGTGGTGAGATCTCACTATGCCGGCATTGATTTGCCGGCAGTCTGTGAGGGCTATGTTCTCCCGGATGATGAGGCTGAGGCCCAGGAGGAGGTGCAGAGGCTTGAAGATGCCGTGGCTGCCCCCGGAGATGCCTTGGCCACCTTCTTCGACGACGAGGTGGAGCTTCCGCCCCTTGGGGCTCGAGGACCTGAGTAGACAGGGCAGAAGGCCCTTAGGTTTCTTTTCTTTTTGTGGGTGTTGAGGCCGGTGGGCCTTGTAATATATATATACAATGTTAATGTAGATATTTGTGTAATTGCTCTTTAAGCTGTTTCCTTATGCCGATCCGACCTCGGCAGCGCGAGGTCGGGTAAGCTCCTTGCGATAGCCAGAAACCCCAAGCCTAAAGTCCTCTTCCTTTTTCTCTTAGTGGTTTTTAGAAGTCCGAATCTGTCCCCCGAATCTAAGGTGAGTAGGAGCGGTCTCTTGCTCGTGAGCGCTGACCTTTCCTAGTGCTCATGCCTTAAGATTTGTGGGGCGAGTTTCCGGTTTTCCTAAAACTTTCTATGAGAAAAAAGGTTTGGAGTTCTTTTAACTTGCGCGAAAAAAAGGAAAAAGGTTTGGAGTTGACACGGGGGGCTCCCTCCAATGTAGCCCCCGAGGGGGGCTCAGACTCTGCTGGGCAGGTCCGAGGCTCCCTGATAAAAAAGGGCCATATGACTTAAATTTTCATTTATTCCTTCATGGTGGTGAACAAACGAAAATTTTTTTACAAAAGTTCTAAGGGTAAAAGCGACGTAGCTGTTCTATGTTCCATGCGTTTTTGAAGACCTCTCCCGCTTCATTGGCGAGCTTGTAGGTGCCGGGTCAGAGGACCTCGGCGATGATGAAAGGTCCTTCCCAGGGGGGTGTGAGCTTGTGACGACCCTTGTTGCTCTGTCTGAGCCTTAGCACCAAGTCGCCGACTTGAAAGGCTCGGCCTCGGATTCGTCGAGCGTGGTATCGGCGGAGGGCCTGCTGGTATTTGGCAGAGTGTAGGAGGGCTACGCCCTGGCTTCATCCAGCTGGTCCAGCGCGTCTTCTTGGAACGTCTTGCCGCTATTTTCATCGTAGGCTTGTACCCTCGGGGACCCGTACTCCAGATCGGTGGGGAGGACGGCTTCCGACCCGTAGACCATGAAGAACGGGGTGAAGCCTGTGGCTCGGCTTCGGGAGGTTCTCAGGCTCCAGAGTACGGCTGGTAGCTCTTTGAGCCACCTTTTTCCAAACTTGTTCAGTCAGTTGAAAATCCTGGGCTTGAAACGCTAGAGGATCATGCCGTTGGCACGCTCCACTTGACCGTTGGTCTTGGGGTGAGCCACTGCCACCCAGTCCACACGTATGTGGTGTCTGTCGCAGAACTGCAAGAACTTTCGCCCGGTGAACTGCGTGCCGTTGTCGGTGATTATGGAGTTCGGCACTCCGAATCGATGGATGATGTCTGTGAAGAACAACACTGCTTGCTCAGCCTTGATCCTTGTAATGGGTCGGACTTCGATCCACTTAGAGAACTTGTCGATTGCGACAAGCAAGTGGGTGAAGCCCCCAGGCGCTTTCTGCAGAGGCCCGACCAGGTCGAGGCCCCAGACAGCGAAAGGCCAGGTGATGGGGAAAGTTTGCAAGGCCTGAGCGGGTAGATGTATCTGCCGAGCGTAGAACTGGCATCCCTTACAGGACCTGACGATCTCTGTGGCGTCGGCTACGGCGGTGGGCCAGTAGAAGCCTTGTCGGAAGGCATTTCCTACCAGCGTCCGAGGCGCGGCGTGATGGCCACAAGCCCCCGAGTGAATGTCCTGTAAGAGCTTGACCCCCTCTTGACGTGGGATGCACCGCATGAGGACGCCCGAGGGGCTTCGCTTGTACATCTCCCCATCAAGGAGGACAAAGGTCTTGGCACGACGAGCCACGCGCCTTGCTTCAGCCTGGTTCAGGGGCAAAGTGCCGTCGACCAGGCGTTGAAGCAAAGGGTAGCGCCAGTCGGGCGAGTCGTCAGGTGCAGGTGGCTCTGGCTCGATGTCCATGGCCTCCTGTTCTTGAACGGCAGCGTCCTTGGGGTCGGAATTCTGTTCGCTTGGGGGTTTGTCCGATCTCCCGTCGTTCTTGTAGTCGACGAAGGGCTTGTAGAGGTCGCTGACGAAAACATCCGGGGGGACCGTGGCCCGCTCGGATGCCATCTTGGCGAGCGCGTCGGCGGCCTCATTATACTTCCTTAACACGTGGTTAAGTTCGAGGCCGTCGAACTTCTCTTCCAGGCGTCGAACCGCTTTGCAGTACGCGTTCATCTTGGGGTCATGGCAGCCAGACTCTTTCATGACTTGATCGATGACGAGTCTGGAATCGCCTCGGACGTCGAGCCGCTTGATCCCAAGTTCGATCGTGACGTGAAGACCGTTAAGAAGGGCCTCATACTCTGCTGCGTTGTTCGAAGCAGGGAAATGGAGCCGGATTGCGTATCGCATCCTTACCCCGAGAGGTGAGATGAAGACAAGGCCCGCACCGGCCCCAGTTTTCATCAGAGACCCGTCGAAGTACATGGTCCAGCATTCGTGCTGGATTTGTGGTGGTGGGAGCTGAGTCCCAGTCCACTCCGCCACAAAGTCTGCCAGGACCTGGGACTTTATGGCTTTGCGAGGCTCATAGGTGATCCCATCACCCATGAGCTCTATGGCCCATTTGGCAGTCCTTCCATTGGCCTCTCGGTTCTGAATCACTTCTCCCAAAGGGAAAGATGAGACCACTGAGACCGGGTGAGATTCAAAGTAATGTCGGAGTTTGCGCCGGGCCAACACTACAGCGTAGAGTAATTTTTGGATCTGGGGGTATCGGTCCTTTGTGTCGGAGAGTACTTCACTGATGAAGTATACCGGCCTTTGGACCGGCAGGGCGTGCCCTTCTTCCTTCCTCTCGACCATGATAGCCGCGCTGGCCACCTGGTCAGTGGATGCGACATAGAGAAGAAGTGGTTCCCCCTCGGCGGGGGGCACCAGGATGGGAGGGTTGGTGAGCAGAGCCTTGAGCTTGTCAAGGGCTTCCTGGGCCTCGAGGGTCCAGGAAAAGTGCTCAGATTTCCTAAGTAACCTATACAGAGGCAGCCCTTTTTCCCCGAGGCGAGAAATGAAACGGCTTAGGGAAGCTAGACATCCCATTACCCTCTGTACTCCCTTTAGGTTACGAATGGGGCCCATATTTGCGATGGCCGAGACCTTTTCTGGGTTGGCCTCGATCCCCCGCTCAGACACAATAAACCCAAGGAGCATGCCTCGGGGGACACCGAAAACGCACTTTTCGGGGTTGAGTCTGATCCCTTTCGCCCTAAGGCATCGGAATATTTCTTCCAGGTCGGCGACCAGGCCGCTCGCTTTCCTGGACTTGACGACGATGTCGTCTACGTAAGCCTCTACCGTTTTGCCTATAAGGTTCCCAAAAACCTGGAGCATACATCGTTGATATGTAGCCCCCACGTTTTTGAGGCCAAAAGGCATGGTTACGTAACAATACATTCCGAAAGGGGTGATGAACGAAGTCGCGAGCTGGTCGGACTCTTTCATCTTGATTTGGTGGTAGCCGGAGTAAGCATCAAGAAAAGACAAAATTTCACATCCCGCGGTGGAGTCAACTATCTGATCAATACGAGGCAATGGAAAGGAATTCTTTGGACATGCTTTATTTAAACTAGTATAATCTACACACATCCTCCACTTCCCATTTTTCTTCTTAACTAGCACGGGGTTGGCTAACCACTCGGGATGGAATACCTCCTTGATGAATCCGGACGCCAGCAGCTTGTGAATCTCCTCCCCGATGGCCCGACGTTTCTCCTCGTCGAATCGGCGCAGGCGTTGCTTCACGGGCTTGGAGCCGGCTCGGATGTGCAAGGAGTGCTCGGCGACTTCCCTCGGTATTCCAGGCATATCCGAGGGGCTCCACGCAAATATGTCGGCGTTTGCGCGGAGAAAGTCGACGAGCACCACTTCCTATTTGGGGTCGAGGCTGGAGCTGATCCTCAACGCCTTGCCCTCAGAGGTTCCGGGGTCGAGGAAGACTAGCTTAGTGTCCTCCGCCGGTTCGAAGCTTCCGGCGTGACATTTGGGGTTGGGGACGTCCTGGTCGCAGTCGCCGAGGCCGGTAAGAATGGCCAGAGATTCTGCCAGAGCCTCGGCCTGCTCGACGCACTCGACGTCGCACTGGTAGGCGTGCTGGCTGGTCGTGCTGGCGGTGATGATGCCCTTTGGCCCTGGCATTTTGAGCTTGAGGTAGGTGTAGTTGGGGACGGCCATGAACTTGGCGTAGCATGGTCGTCCCAGGATCGCGTGGTAGGTTCCTGGGAACCCGACCACGTCGAAAGTGAGGACTTCCCGTCTAAAGTTGTCAGGGGTCCCGAAGCAGACGGACAGATCGATCTGTCCGAGGGGGTGGGCACGATGCCCCGGCACCACTCCATGGAATGGCGCAGTGTCGTTCCTCAGCCGGGACTTGCTGATCCCCATGAGGGCCAGAGTCTCGGCATAGAGTATGTTGAGGCCACTGCCTCCATCCATCAGCACCTTAGTGAGACGGGTCTCGGCGATGATGGGGTCGACGATCAGAGGATAGCTCCCGAGATTGGGGATCCGATCCGGGTGATCCTGTCTGTCGAATGTGATCGCGCTCTCGGACCATTTGAGGTACGAGGGCGCGGCCGTGCTGACTGCGCAAACTTCTCGGAGCTCGCGTTTCCTTTGACTCACGGTGAGGCGAGCCGCGCGTCCCCCAAAGATCAGAAGGCAGTTCTTGATCTTGGGGAAAACCTCCCCCTCGGGGTCGTCGTCCTTGGGAGGCTCTTCGGCACTCTCCTTGGTGATGATGTCGGTATAGTACCGACGGAGGACGGTGCACTCCTCGAGGGTGTGCTTGGTTGGCCCCCTGTGATAGGGGCACGGCTTCTTCAACATCTCGTCGAAGAGACCGGGGCCAGTAGGAGCCCTCTTGGGGTTCTTGCGATCAGCCGCGGCGACTAGATTGTTGTTCGACTGACCCTGCTTCCCCTTGCGACCCTTCTTCTTCTTTTTGGGGTCGCGGGATCCCGAGGCTTCGGCGGCTTCGGCCTTCTGCTTCCCTTTGGCTGCGCCGTCGGAGAAAATGGCGCCGACTGCCTCTTCGCCTGAGGCAAAGTTGGTGGCGATGTCGAGCAGCTGGCTAGTGCTCGTGGGGGTCTTGCGTTCGAGCTCGTGTACCAACTCCTTGCAGGTGGTACCGGAAATGAAGGCTCCGATCACGTCGGAGTCCGTGATGTTGGGGAGCTCGGTGCATTGTTTGGAGAATCGCCTGATGAAGTCTCGGAGGGACTCGTCAGGCTTCTGCCGGCAGCTCCTGAGGTCCCAGGAGTTCCCAGGGCGCACGTATGTGCCCTGGAAGTTCCCGACAAAGATCCTGACTAGGTCAGCCCAGTCGTGGATCATGCGCTCAGGGAGGTGCTCGAGCCATGCCCTGGCCGCATCGGCTAGGTGGAGTGGGAGGTTGCGGATGATGAGCAGGTCGTCATCCGCGCCGCCCAGCTGGCATGCTAGGCGGTAATCCGCCAGCCAGAGCTCAGGGTTCGTTTCCCCTGAGTATTTGGCAAGGTTGGCGGGCTGTCGGAATCGTGCCGGGAACTTGGCCCTGCGTATGGCCTCGCTGAAGACGCGGGGACCCGGAGGCTCTGGTGACGTGCTGCGATCGTGATCGGGGTCGTACCTCCCACCTCGGCGGGGTCGGTAACGTCGGGACTCGGCTTCGTCCCTGTCACGTCGCCTGGCCTCGAGGGTGGCCCGCACGTCCGCGCCTGCTCCGACGCGCTCATGTACCGACGGGGCCTTGTCGCCCCTTTGGGGGTCAGGGGGCGGCGGACCCTGTACCGTTGGTGCCTTGTTCGGAGGGGGTCGGTCCCCATGACGTCTTGTGCTATGGGATTGTGAGGCAGAACTCTCCACATTCTGCACCACAGCCTGCTCCAGGAGGCCACGTAACCCCTGGCGCACTCTTCTTCCCTCAGGGGTCGATGGCTCGGGCATCATCCTGAGGAGGAGCGCGGCGGCCATCACGTTTTGGCTGGCCGTGCTGAAGACCGGGGCATCACCCCCTTGGTCCTCGACGATACGGCGGTTGACGTCACGGGCACGGCGTCTAGCCTCGCCCCCATCCCCGCGGCCTGACGGCTCTCGGACCAGGGCCTCGCGGAGTTGGCGGAGGCGTGTGCGCTCTTCTTCGAGCCTGGCCTCTAGCTCATCGAGCTGTGCGAGGTCAGGACGGTGTCCCCCAGCGGGGGCAGATGCTACCCCACGGGCTCCGGGATTGGTTCCGGGAGTTGGATTGGGAGGTGGAGTTGCGTCCTCTTGCCTAGAGGGCCCTGCGTCCCCCTGGGCGTCATGCGGCGTGCCTCCGACTTCTAAGTTGAAGCACTCTCGTGACGGGTCGTAGCTTCCGTCGTCGGAGTCGGAGTAGCCGAGACAATAGTTGCTGGCCTCCAAGAAGCGCATGAAAGTGTCCGGGTCGCCATATCCGGAGAAATCAGTGCCAGCCCACTCGTCGTCGCCCGAGGTTAGGTCCTCTGGGTATGATGAGAAGGGCGGTGTGGAGACGAGGTCCAGTGTAGACCTCAAATGGTGCCCTGGAAGTTCTGCGTACGCACTTAATGAAGTGCTCACGGAAGAGGCGTAGGTGGCGGCGGCATTCCTGAGCCCAAAAGGTAACTCAGGAGGTGCCGCTGCTGCTCCTTCATCCATAGGTGGAGGAGGACGGGACGTTGAGGCCCCTTTGTCCCCCTTGCGGGGGACGGGTGTGGTCCTTGCCTTCCCCTCCGACCGGGGCGGAACGGGAGGCCGTGATGATCCTCTGTTGGTCCTGGGAGCGGAGCATGATGCCCCGCGAGCCCTTCCTCTAGCACCTGTCGGGCCGGAGGAGCGGGCGACCTGGTGAGGAATATGCGGGGGGAGGACCGGACGGGTCCTAGCCTCAGAGGTAGGGTCGGAGATCCTAGATCTCTGACGCCCCCTCCGTGAGCCCCCCGCATGGTGTCCCGAACGTCTCCCACGTACTGACTGTGGTGGGATCGGTTCGGGGCTAGGCTCGACGTCATCACGTGGCGGGAGGAGGACCATGTCGTAGCCGGAACCGAGGGACATGAACTCCAAACTCCCAAACATCATGATGGTGCCGCGATGGAGCGGGTGAAATCCGTCTGCCATCCAAACCTTCCTAGTAGGGACAGGTGAATGTCACGCAGAAGGCCCCTACCTGGCGCGCCAACTGTCGGCGTCTAGACTCGCGGTCTAGGCACTAACAAGTATAAGTCTGCATGACTGACCAAGCTTGGATGGTGATGCAAGTGAGACACAGAGGGTTTATACTGGTTCGGACCAAGAATGCCCTACGTCCAGTGTGATTCGGGGCTCTGTTTAACCTTGCACCCAAAGGTGCTCGTAGTAGGGGATACAAGCAGGTTGCGAGAGAGGGCTAAGTCCCAGGTCTCGGCTTGGTGTGGACAGTGTGCGGGTAGCTGCTCTATGAAAGAGTGTTGTGTGTGTATACTTGGCCTTCTGGACCCCTTTTTAGTTGTGAACCCTGGCTCCCCTTTTATAGCCCCAAGGGAAGACCAGGTATTTACATGAGTAGATTTCTTTTATTGAATGGTGAAAACACAGTCCCGACCCTGTTGAGGCTGGCTCATCTTGTCCTTGAGGGATGGTTGACAGCATGGCTGTCCCTGTAGAGGGTTACCGAACCCTGTAGGGGTCGCGGGGGTCGGATCGCCGGTACTGCTGCGTATCCTGTCAACAGTGGGAAAAGACCTCAAATTGTGGTGCTGATTAACCTCTTCCATTCCCTTTCTACTGTGCGGCAGTGTGCTACAGTGAGAGGGGTAAGGATGTATAGTGACAGAGGTAAGGCCACAGTGACCGGGGTGGTTGGAACAGTCGGCACCCTGCCCTGCCGCGGTGCTCAGGGTGGTTGAAACAGTCGTCGCCTTGCCCTGCCACGTTATGGGAGCCATCGCGTCCGTCATGTCATGGGTACGGGCGCCGTGCGGTGGAAGTCTTGCTGCCCAGGTGGAGTGGGGTCCGGTGCCCGAGCCTGGACGACGTCCGATGCCCTGAGGGGTCGGGCGAGTCGGAACTGGCGTCCGAGGCCCTGAGGGGTCGGGCGAGTCGGAACTGGCGTCCGAGGCCCTGAGGGGTCGGGCGAGTCAGAACTAGCGTCCGAGGCCCTAGTGGGTCGGGCGAGTCGGAACTGGCGTCCGAGGCCTTGAGGGGTCGGGCGAGCCGGAACTGGCGTCCGAGGCCCTAGTGATTGTATTTAGTATGTTTTTTGTGTTTTTTAATTGCTCTGATTTGGGTATCCCATATTATGGTACCCAACAACTCAGTTAGCTAATCAAAAGGTAGCAGGCTACTTGTTCTTCTTATCAACTAGAAAGCTCCTACAAAGGCATAGATACAATAATAATATGTGTTACACATTACCTGAAGGCCCTCTTGGATATCTTGGAGACAAGACCAAAAGGTAGCAGTCTGCTTGTTCTTCTCATCAACTAGACAAAGTTGTTAATTAGTTTACAAGAAATACTAAGAATTACGACAAGTTAAATATGTTGAATATACCTTTGTACTTGTTCCTAAGCCAATCCTGGGAGCACATAAGAGCCTCCGACATTTTAGTAGTGAGCCTACTACGATGCTCACTAAGTACTCTACCACTAGTACTAAAGGCATATTCAGAAGCAAATGTGGTAACACGAATAGCATATATATCCTTAGCAATTCTCCTCGGAGTGGGATATCTAGTTCCAGCAACCTTCCACCAGTCCAAGACATTGAAGTTCTTTGTGTGCATATTCACCATTTCTTCATCTAAGTAGCGATCAGGCTCAGACTGGAACCCCATACTTGCTGGCCTTCTACTTGCAATGCGTGCACTAATGTCAAATAAAAAATCATCATTATTGCCTAAAGGTGTTGTTGATTCGCTGCCCTCAACATCTTCAGCCACATGATACTCACACATCAAATCTGCCAATAAGTTCTTAACCTGCACAACCCTGTCCTCACATGCATTACCTACCTCTCCAAGCAAGTCCTCAGAACAAATCAGCAGCACGACCGTCTTAAATCGAGGATCAAGAATGGTTGCAATACCCATTAGCCCTTGGATGTCAGACCAATACTTGTCAAAGTTAGCTATCATGTTAGCCGACATAGCTTCTACCAATGGATTGCCACAAGATGACCACTGCCTAATTTGCTTCCTAATCTTTGCAATTCTAGTGAAGTAGATATTGGCAGTCACATAATCAGTTCCAGAAATTAAGACAGTGATATCATAGAACAACCTAAGCCTCTCCACAACATCCTCAGCAATTTTCCACTCTTCATCACTTGGCAAAGAAGTATATTGTTTGTCTACACGACTTGCTCTAGTGAAAACGACCTTATAGGGCAGCGCAGTAGACAACATGTTAAAAGTTGAGTTCCACCTAGTTCTACAATCAAGATGTATCAGGATGAACTGAAATAAATTGCAGCTAACCATATACCTTATTGTGTTTCTAGTTCCCATTTTGAATAGGGGCTGAAGTGCACCTACAAACCTCCGAAAACCAACATGATCAACCATGCTTAAAGGGTACTCGTGTAGTACTATCATTGCACTAAGTTCCCTTCTAGAGCATATCTCACTAAGTCACTCTTGAATTAGGTTTCTTTAGCAAGAGTTGAAAAGCCATGTTGACTGGTAAAAAAAAGTACGGCTTACAAGCGAACGAAACCCAAAATGTGGTTTTGGCTTCACCTACTACACCATAATGTAGGGCTACTGTAACAAGAGCTGATGAAGCCACCTCAAGATAGCTTCACCGGCTCCTCTCCCCCCTCCCCCCAACAGTTCATTTTGGAAAGAGAGAAGTATTATCTCACTAGGATCATGCCCGTGCGTTGCAACGGGAACCAACTAATGCTATAATAATTTTAAATTTAAACTTGTATTAACCTGTGAGCGCTATTTTTTGTGTAATTGCGGCACTTCACCTGATTTCATTGGTTAGTGGGTTCCCTGACACTGAGCATACACTTCAATTCTAGACTCTTGCAACACTCCGCCAGGTACAAAAGTCATAAACATGATTGAAAAAAGTACAAAGATCATCCATTGTTATCGAGGAACAACATATTGCTACAAAACCTAGTGCAGTAAAATTTGAATAAGAAAAGGTGGAACAATAATGCCAGAGATGGAGCAAAAATGAACAGCTTGTTCAGAACCCCATGTCAAATTTTCAGTGGATACGGTTTTAGGATAAACAAAAAAAGGCAAAGAGGCATGTCAAAAATTCTGAAGTCCATGTAAATCACGTTTTATCTTCAGTTTTTGTCTCATATAAGCAAATATTATAGGGTACAATAATGCCAGAGATGGAGCAAAAATGAATAGCTTGTTCAGAACCCCTCCCATGTAACGACATCAATTTTATAGTGACAGTAACTCTAAAAAAAATCTACAATGATAGTATGATAAACTCCCTACATCAAATCCTTCCAGATCAACCAACTGCCACAGCTGGTATCCATCATCACGCATTGTGGTTTTGGAGTTCAGACTGCTGCTCTGCAGCCGGTCTATGAACTTTGACCTTGATTGCAATCTTTGCCCAGTTCTTTGTCTTGCTCTGTCATACAAGATCCCTCTAGAGATATGTTTGGTGTCATCACCCACAACCAAAATCACCTAGAAATCAATAAAATAGTTTAGAGTTGTGCAAATATTTTGACAGAATTTGATGAGTCGTATAGGTTAGGAGCAGACACCCCTTTTTTGGGGTGAAGCTAGCCGAAAGAATCAATGGACTCTTCAAAATTACAGCAAAATGGCCTAGCGTAAATTCCATTGGGATCGGCTGACCCCAACAAGGTGGCCTAGCTCCAGCCCTGCTTTTTCCTCCTCGGGGGATGTGTTTTCCAAGAGACATTATATCCAGCATCCCAGTATTGGCAAAGGGTATTACAAATGGAGTGCTGCCAGCATCTGGTAAAACAAGAGGCAATAAAACTGACTAAAACTCAGAATTGATACACAAGTCTATAACGCATATGTATCAGCAGAGTGTAGGTTTTGCTATACAAACAGAAACAAACGGATGGCGATCGATTGTCTAGTATTTCTTTAGAAAAATGACAGTATAAGAGGAAAATAATTTCCTAACCTTGCAACACCTCTGGCAGGAGCAATGATTTTCCCTTCTTTCGT
The DNA here is from genome assembly GCF_000003195.3 of Sorghum bicolor. Taxonomy (NCBI): domain Eukaryota; kingdom Viridiplantae; phylum Streptophyta; class Magnoliopsida; order Poales; family Poaceae; genus Sorghum; species Sorghum bicolor. The sequence goes on along the minus strand of NC_012879.2, from coordinate 13,950,327 downwards.
TCAACAGCTTCCATCACAAAATATATACGAACCCATCCACCACTATTAAGCTTTGAAAGTGCCATATCCATTCCCTAAACAAAGAAAAAAAATAGCTACAAGTGAAGAGTGAATCTGGTGATGCATCCAACTCAAGTCCAAATGTAATCAATAATACTCATTATTTTAGATCAGAAAAAGATGAAATATTCAAAGCATGAAGGCATTAACATTGTACAAATGGGACAAGGGCAAAAGGAAGTATGTAAACCCATGCAGCTAGGAATTTATTTAGAATAACTCACAGTTGCACATGTGCTAATCTCTTTGTGCAATGGAGAACATACAGTAACTAAGTTCTTGGACCAAAGCTGCTTGCTGAAGCATCTTCCACTTTCCAGTGGTGCCTAAACAATTTGGAAACAGACAAGTATATAGTGAACCTAAAATGATTGGAATAATTGAAAATCTTTGAACATCTGTGCCAAACCATAGGGCTACATAAACTTAATATTGTAGGTTTCGAAAACTTTATATTTTAGTTATAGCTGCACAATTAAGCAATATATGACATTGAAGATGCCAAATCAAAGATAGGGCCAGGAAGGGGAGGTCATGTACCTTAAGCAAGGAGAGCAACAACACCTGTAAGTAAGCAACTAAAGAGATTTGAAGAATGGGTTAGGGAACACACCTGCCAGCAAGAAAACACATATTGCAAGCACGGACCAAACCTAACACATGTCCATCACTCCATCTCCAGAGGGAGAGATGGGAGCTGCTCTGCTCTTGCCAGCGGCTGCTGCAGCGGATCGGACTTCACGATGTACACCCCATCCACGGCATCTACACCCCCATCCATGGTCAAGCGAGAAAGGGAGGTGAGGGGGCCAGGGGCGTTTGCCAGGCGGCACGACACGACGGAGCAGGGGGCGACCGGGCAAGACACGGAGGGGAGGGAAGCAGGCATTGAGCGCGAGGCGTGGCCAGGTGGTGGCGGTGTGGCGACGAGGGCAACGCGACTGCACGGGGTGAGGTGGGGCGACGTGCACCTAGGCGGCTGGCCCACATGTCGGCGCAAATAGGAGTCACCGAGCTAAACTGCGTAGCAGCTTCACTGGCTTAGTAGACGGGTCATCTTTGTATTTTTTAGTTGTAGACTAGGTAAATGTCCGTGCATTGCATCGGGAATAATAAAATTGTTACGACATAACAATCATCATGATCTGCATAAGGATCAGGATTTTTTTTGTCAAAATTATCGAAGATGAGTTGAAAAACAATTGTACCCGTGGTATAATGTCAACACATGCATGGCAACGACGATGTAAACCCCTTCTTCCACCTCTACCTGTAGCTTTATAACTAAACCGCATCTACCAGCAAAATTGCTAATTAACATGACAATTGACATCACCAGCAGCACAGATATGAAAAAAACCACAAACAAATCTTAAGACTGGTGAATTATATGTGCAGTTAAGTTTCAAAGTGACAAAGCACTTGCAAACAACATTTAGGTATATGAGACAACAAATAATCAGTCAAAAGTTTCACTCAACCAATCACAGAAGATGACCCCCTACTCTAAGCCTTCCTAGTAGCGATCTAGAATCCAGCCTAAAGAAACCATTGACCCAAATAGCACAACATTAATCCCTTGCTTTGACTCAAATAATCAGGCACAAAGAGTATACAACCAAATATAACTCTTTCTTCACAGACTCTTCCTTCTTCGACAAGATGAGCTCAATGTGGCACGGGGAGGACATCTAAGCTGCACCAGGTAGGTAAATAGGATGTTACGCTGCAAATAAAGAACCGTTCATAACATAACAAACTTTAACTTTAGAAAGATGTACAGATACCTGCAATATAGTATGATGGAATGTACATACAGCTTCAGTTATATAAAACCATTCATTTCATCTAAAAAATATTAAACTCAATTATACTGCAGTGCTCTAAAATACATAAATAAACTCAATTATATGTTAAGTGATACTCTAAAACCATTCAGGTACTTATTGAATTCTTTTATCATTCATCTAAGTGTTTTAGTTAAACATAAAAGAAAAGAGCTCTTATTGTTAATTTCATGAGAATGATTGTAGGTTGTAGCCATGTTCAGGTAAGATAAAAGGAATTAAATAGCAATTGCTGCATTTTGCAAGAAGCACCAGTGAGCAACGCGTACTGTCCGTGTTGAAATCTAACCTACTAATTGACATACTATCTTAGCTTAGTTAGATGTAACCTGCAGATTTCAAAACAAGACATGAATAAATTTGTCATGCCAGCTACGTCATTTGTTGAAAATAAATCCTATCTAAACTTTACCTGAATAAGAAGGTCCGCCAAACAAGTTAAAAAATTTCCCTGCGTCCCCTTAATTATTGTTATTTATGCATAATACTTAGTACCCGTTCCCTGAATGGAATGAAAATAAAGCCGCTAAAACAAAAACTCATTATCAGATTTCTCTACCAAATAGTTTGGATCCTCTATTACTCCATTAATGCAAACAGAAGCACATAGACTAAATATTCCTAAAACTACCAAAAATTGGTCAGACAAGCATATGCTTTTCCTTTAGAGTACATAATCACCGTGTCTGATCATTCCATAAGTTCTTCTAGGCATCTGTCAAATTTTTTGAAGGAGAAGGTAGCAGCATAATAATGTTGACAATTTCACACATATACAACCAGTAACCAGTAGGACACTTCCATAAGTTCTTCTAAGCATATGCTAGAGAGCAAAAGGATCATCTGTTGACCCTATTAGTACTTAGTTAGTGGAAATCTGTATTAACATTGATTAATATTTTTAGATTATGGTATTACTTTTTTGTTGCTTGGTGCTTACCGACAAGCCAAAAATAAGAATTTAGCTATGTGTAGACCTGAGTTTTCAGAGATGTTCAATTATATAAGTTTGACACCACCTAAAACTGGCTTTCCTAAGACAACCTGCTTGGCAAAGTATATTCTAGGTTCAGAAAACAGGGTAGTATAAAATTCTGGATTCAGAAAAACATAGAGAACACATGGGCCACAAAGAGAACACATGGATGCTTGCCTCCAACTGCCTGTTGATTCTGGAGAGAATTGGAGTGACGAAACATACAGCCACATCTTCCTGTTAGGATCTAAGCTAGTGAAGATTACTTAATGTAGCATTATAAAAGAAACTTCAAGCAAGTGCAAACATTGAGAGGGGACAATAGTGGACGATGCATTGTCTATGAGTAAACTACTACAACCATAGTCACGTCAAAGCTCAGGAAAAGTGTAGCTATTCCTGAAATTCAGTTCAATTCAGTCACACATTTCACGTTTTAGAGGTGGGGCAGCAAGAAAAGCAACCTGAAGCTGCTATGGCGGAGCCAGCTGCAGCTTCCATGTTGTTGCTGGCCTGCCGCGCCGGAACACACCCCCATGCTCAGCGGACGACGACAAGTAGGTTGATGTTCTTGACTGGCCTCTGATACGGAACGCACCAATCTCCTCTTCATCCTTGCCCTTGATATCAAGCAGCGGAGCCTGGCCCCTCTCCACCTCAACCTAGATCTAAAATTTGTTTGCTGCACATCCATGTATACGAGTTATAAGCAATTGAAATTTTAATTAGTAGTCAATACTAGATTTCAAGAAATGCTAATAAGAAGGTCAAATCAAACTACCTCGCAATCGAAGAGCACCCAATAATCAGGACGAGGCGCAACCATGTCACGGACAAGCGCGGTGGGACACCGGACAGCTGTCGACGAAAGCTAGTCGGCAGTCTACCTTGAGGTATACCCACGGTAGTAGTTTATCGGTAGACGGTGCGCAAGCTACGAACTCGATGGTGACGCAAGACACAGACAAGGTTTTTATCCAGGTTCAGCCGCCGTGTGGGCGTAATACCAACGTCCTGCGTCTGATTGTATTGAATTGTGTTGAGATGATCCCTATAGGGGGTTCCTTGCCTCTCCTTATATAGTCCAGAGGGCAGAGTTACAGATCTAGAAACTAATCCTAGTCGGTCACAATTGTCATAGATAGCACAATATCAATTCCTATTCTAACCGACCAAAATCCGGCTTGATCTCCACGTCTTGTTTCCTTGCGCGAAACTCCGAGTAGTTGGATCCAGCCTCGGACTGTCTTCGTGATGGGCCAAGCCTCCTGGCCCAAGCCTAGCCGTAAGGTATATGGGTTTATACCCCCACAGCTAATCCCCGAGCACCATGTATTGTGATGTAACACGCCGTCTTGAGCTTCTTCGACCAGTGAGGCTTGACATCTTCGATAACCAGGAAAGTCGCCCGAACAGTTGCAACGGTATTTTGACCAACTTAAAAGACAGTTGATCAACATTGACATCGAAGAAGCAGTTTGTTCGAAGAATGCATGGTGCTCTTAAGAAAAAATATTTCTTTCCCGATGAAGTGTGCCCACTTTACTTTTCTGGAAAGTAAAGACTTTCAAAAAGCAAGCATATTCACCGCAAGGTGAAGTGTACCCACTTAGTCCCCTAACATGCATCGCTAGATGCATCGTACCGATGTAGTCTCCGAGCTTGCTGGAAGGCGAAGTATGAGCCTTGTAGCAAGGTCTAAAAAATTAAAATTATCCAGTCCAATTCATATATAACTGAGAAAAGCATTCCCCAAGCTGTGGTCGGAGAGTTATCGAAGCAAGTCCCGAGCACAGCGCAGAGAGTGATTGATGAGTCTACGAGCACGATCGGTAATCAGCATAGTCCCCGAGCACGACATAGAGACTGATTGACCAGTCCCCGAGCATGGTTGGAAACGTAAACGTGCTCGGTGGTCAGCACAGTCCCCGAGCACGGCGTAGAGACTGGTAGACAAATCTCCGAGCGTGGTTGGGAACGTAAACGTGCTCAGTGATCGGCACAGTCTTCGAGCACAACGTAGAGACTAGTCGACAAGTCTCCGAGCGTGGTTGGGAACGTAAACGTGCTCGGTGGTCGGAGCAGTCCCCGGGCACAGCGTAGGGAATAGTTGACGAGTCCCCGAGCGTAGCTTGTTGACTGGGCCAAACTTCTGAAAAATAAATATAGAAAAAAGGTAGTACATGATGTATAAATAAACTCTAGATAAAAAATTATCACTGAGACATGTTTTAGATTTTTTATTATAAAATTAGCACGAGTAGTTAATTCATCCTAGAGCTTGTACCAGCTCTGGTCTAGCCAACAATCAGCATGAGGTGCGGAACCTAGGCACGCGTAGGATTGTCAGCCACGTCAGAGAGCTACTGTCGACCACCCGGAACGCAGATGGTGGATCTCGTGCACGTGTAGGGAGGAGTCGGAGACAGTACCGGCTCTAGAAAGCTCGTGTAGGAGAAAAAACTAGTCGGCTAAAAAAGTTGTTTTGAAGAATAATAATATTAAAAATATTATACCATAAATAAATAAAATATTAGAAGTGTACTTATCTTTGGACGAAAGTCTGGTCGGTGGTGACAAAATTGTCTGGCCCTCGAGCTTTTTGACTTGTTGTCATGACGGTGGTCGCGGTTGTCGTAGCGTCGTTCTTCGCGGCGATTATTATTGCGACTGGTGGTCAGAACAAGTAGGCCAAACAACTTGGTCAATAGCTCGAGCAGGTCGGCGTCGCCGATCTGCCTCCCTTTGTCGGCGCGGTCGGAGACGTTGCTAGAGTAGTCGGAGTCATAGCCAGCGTGGTTAGAGCCGCGACTGACGTCGATGAAGTGATTGCCGCAGATCGGATCTACGTCTCCTCCGGGGTCGTGGCGGTGAAGCTGTTGAAGCTGACGGTGAACGTGAAGCCGTCTGCCATGGCCGCGAAGTCGGGGATGATGGCCATCTTGTTCGTCTAGAAGACTGTACGCACACCCCCTACCTAGCGCGCCACTGTCGACGAAAGCTAGTCGGCAGTCTACCTTGGGGTATACCCACGGTAGTAGTTTATCGGTAGACGGTACGCAAGCTACGTACTCGATGGTGACGCAAGGCACAGACAAGGTTTTTATCCAGGTTCGGCCGCCGTGTGGGCGTAATACCTACGTCCTGCGTCTGATTGTATTGAATTGTGTTGAGATGATCCCTCTAGGGAGGTCCCTTGCCTCTCCTTATATAGTCCAGAGGGTAGGGTTACAGATCTAGAAACTAATCCTAGTCGGTCACAATTGCCATAGATAGCACAATATCAATTCCTATTCTAACCGACCAAAATCCGGCTTGATCTCCACGTCTTGTTTCCTTGCGCGAAACTCCGAGTAGTTGGATCAAGCCTCGGACTGTCTTCGTGATAGGCCAAGCCTCCTGGCCCAAGCCTAGCCGTAAGGGTATAGAGGTTTATACCCCCACAACAGCCACGACGGACCGCGGTGCGAAAACAGAGGAAGAAGAAAGAGAGCCTGGGTCTGCCGTAGGCGAGGACGAGCGGCCGGAGGAAGGGGCGATGGTGGTTCACCGCCCGTGGCTCGTGCCGCGACGCCGTCTCTGCAGGAGAGCAGCCGCCGAGGGCGGACAGGCACGGCGGGATGTGGGACGGCCACGACAGAGCATGTTGCAGAATCAGACGAAGGAAGAAGAAAGAGGGCCTGATCTGCCGTAGCTGAGGACGAGTGGCCAGAGGAAGGGGCGACGGCGGTTCGTTATCCGAGGCCAGCACCGCGACACCGTCTCCTCGAGGTGGCACGAAATAGGAGGAAGGACCAAACCGAGCGAGGGATGTGGAGGAGGGAGGAGCGGCAATGGCCTAGGGAGGTGATGGAGAGGGTCAATGGTGGCGCAACAATCACATGGTGGAGGGGCACACGGCGGCGGCTGGGTGTGGGTGCGGCATCCCCGGCGTGCTTTGCCCTAGGAGGGGCAAAGGGGAGTCCACGCTTCGTTTTGGGCGAGGGGGCGAGGTGAGTCTACGGTGAAGGTCGGTGAGGTAGAGATTTGACGAGGGCAAGCGGCCGAGCGAAGAGGCGCGTGCGAGCAGAAGGCATGGGCCCACATGTCGGCGCCAAAATTTTATAGGGACGCTTATGGTCGCCAGCTTCACCAGGTATTGGTAGACGGGTCCTCATCACCCTTTTAGGAGTAGAGATTAGCTATACAGTGTCAAATAGCAGTGCTACAGTATCACTTTTCTTTGTAAAAAAAGCTGAAATGCAGTTCGGTTCACTGACTCCAAAAACTTGCTTATAAAATAATAATAATAAAATGTTAAGTTCGCTTTCATGGAATAAATATGTATGGAGCTCTAGTGTATAATACCACCCTTGATCTGTTGTCACGTGTGCAAACAAACTAATCAAACGGGTCTCCTTCCACCTACACTAATTCGTGACTACATGTAGATCCATGAAAAATAGTGCGATGAATCAAAAAAAAGAGAGAAATGACTTGTTTGACACAGCTCAACAACTTCAGTAGTAAAACTGTTTTTTTAGAAAATAGCTTCATGAGTGACTTTTTAGATGAAGTTGAGCTGTTTTGGAAAATGTGTTTGGCAGTAGCTTCACCAACTACTCCATGCATAGTTAAATGAGAGAAATGAGGGAGAAAGCTACAATAAGCTACTTTTTTTAGCTTCATCCCAACTTATGTCTTTGTCTGTTTTAGAAATAAGTGTTTAACAAAAAAAACAGCTCATAACAACTCATAAAGCTGTTGTGAGCTATACCAAATAGACCCAAAAACAGTCTGATGCGGACTGTTAGATCACCAGGTGAGAACACGTGGCAGCAGATCAGGAGTGGCACTATATCTCCATGCATACTGTTTTTTTCTTCTTTTTTTTTTTGCATAGATACACTATGCATACATCTTCCGTTTCATGTTTCGCCTAAGGGGTGTTAGTTCCCCTAATTTAGGTTTTGATCTATCATTTTTACATAATGGAACTAAACAATATATAAATTTTTTGACAAAAAAAATATTTATTCTTCATTTTGGATTTTGGCAAAAAGAGCCCAAGAGAGCCTCAGGAGGTTCTCATAAGGACAATAAATTCTATATTTTGAATAGAACTAAATATAACCTTAAAAATTTTAATATTTTACAGTTTTGTATTTTATATTTTATGGGAACTAAACATCCCGTAATTTTTAGGAGATCATATAAGATTCAAATAATTATAAGCAATGAAAAAAAAGTAGAGCACGAATTTTTTCTGAATCAAAACAAAAGTTTTAATATTAAAATCGGATTATATATATATATATATATATATATATATATTCCTTAAAGTGTTTATAGATTTTTAAAAGGTCATTTCTCACCTTTATTTATTTATAAAAAATAAAAGAAAGCAAGATCGTCGCAAGATTTTGCTCGGTGCAGTGCACGCGCTCTCTATCTAATCCATTCCGCATTCCCTGCGGCCTGCGCATTGACTGCTCCGGTCGCGAGTGCCTGCATCGAACGACTGATGGCTGCGACGGTGGTGAGTATGGCGCGGGTGCTGTTGGGCAGCGCCATCAGCAAGGCCGCCTCCGCCGCCGCCGACGAGGCGAGCCTCCTTCTCGGCGTCCAGAAGGAGATCTGGTACGTGCGCCCCGCCATCTCGCTCCTCCTGCAGTCCTGCTGCCACAGTGTAACCCCTCCCTTATCCTGAAATTATGGAAGAATTACAAACTATAATCAAGAGAACAATTGCTAATTGACTTGGGGAGTCTTCATGGCGACGACTCTTTACCACGGCTTTAACCGCGCGTCGAGGCTAAACTTGTTAATATGGGATCAGTTGAACCCGCACAGCTTTATTTGATTATCATAGGATTCGTGGCCAAAGGTGTTTGATTATGCAATTTCCGTGTGATGCACAGCCACCACAGCTGTTTCACGGATATTGCTTAGTTGAGAGACCAACTGACAACCTCGTATGCTTGACACAGTTTACCAGGAAACTGCAGGACACATAATGTTCATTCACTGGGCCTGTTTCTAAGTGCCTAACTCATGTATTCTTATGTAGTTATGTTATGTCGAGTAAATTTAAAGAATGCGAGGGCCCTTTGGAAAACAAGCACCAATTCTTTGGACAGCCCAACCAATAGACTAATAAAGTGTATTTCCTATTGTTTCAAAATTTAGATTTTGTACATCATCTGTAGGCAGTAGGCATTGGTAGAAATAATGTTCATTCGTGGTTGTGCACAGACTTAGAAAAGGGAAGAATTGAGAGCTATGGTCTGAGCTAATTGTGTTCATTCATGGAAAGTAGCAGTTGAATTTCTCTAAGACATGCTGATGTAGTAACTGCTGCAGGGGAAGGGAATATGTGCCCCTCACTAATGCTACTTGTTAGTTGAGCTGGTCAGCCTCACTACACTATTGTAAATGATGGGCACTAGTTCCATTGAGAATAAAAATTGCGGACCATATGCAAAGTGTTGTACTCCAGTGTCAAAACTAAGTGTTGTTATAACATATCTATATAAATACATAAAATGTTGCTATTATAATGGTTTTTTTTTGTTACATAATCTTTTCATTTTGTTGATTGTTTTAGGCATTGAATCTTATGCCACTGGTCGTGGGGCAAAGGCCGCTCTAATTTTCTATGAACCTATGTTTGGCAGGTACATCAAAGATGAATTAAAGACAATTCAGGCATTCTTGAGAGCTGCTGAAGTAGAGAAGAAGAAAGATGAGTTACTGAAGGTATGGGCAGAGCAAGTACAAGATTTGTCCTATGATATTGAAGATTGTCTGGATGAGTTTAAAGTTCATGTGAAGAGCCAAAGTTTGTCGCGCCAACTGTCGAAGCTTGCTGATCGCCATCGGATTGCAATACGGATTCGGAACCTCAAATCTAGAGTTGAAGAGGTGAGCAACAGGAACACACGCTACAGCCTAATAAAGCCCATTTCCTCTAGCAGCACAGATGAGAGGGATTCCTACATGGAAGACATTCGCAACCAATCAGCTAACAATACAGACGAGTCAGAACTTGTGGGGTTTGCCACTCCTAAAACGGAATTGCTTAAGCTGATAGATGTCAGCCCTGATGATGGTCCTACTAAGGTAATATGTGTTGTTGGTATGGGTGGTTTAGGCAAGACTACTTTGGCAAGGAAGACCTACGAAAGTAAGGAGGATATTTCAAGGTACTTCTCTTGCTGTGCTTGGGTCACTGTATCCCAGTCATTTGACAGGAAGGAGATTCTAAAAGATATGATTAGGCAACTTTTGGGTGCTGATTCAATGGACATACTCTTGAAAGAGTTCCAGGGGAAATTGCTGGTTCAAGTGCAACATCTTTCTGATTGCTTGGTACAAGGTTTAAAGGAGAAAAGGTACTTTGTTGTCCTTGATGATCTATGGAGCATAGATGCGTGGAATTGGATTAATGATATTGCTTTTCCAAAGAACAACAACAGAGGTAGTCGCATATTAGTAACAACACGAGATGCTGGCTTAGCTGAGAGGTGTACATCTGAACCGCTTATTTACCACCTTGAACCCCTTCAAATGGATGATGCTGTACATTTGCTGCTAAGGAAGACAAACAAAAGTGAACAAGTCCTGAAAACAAGTGAGAACATGAAGCACATAGTTACAAAACTAGTAAAAAAGTGTGGTTGTTTACCACTGGCTATACTCACTGTTGGAGGCATTCTTGCGACTAAAAAGATAGGAGAGTGGGGAAAGTTTTTTGAAGAACTCCCTTCAGAACTTGAGAGCAATCTAAGCCTTGAAGCAATGAGGAGGATGGTTACCCTGAGTTATGACCACTTGCCATCTCATCTTAAGCCATGTTTTCTGTACCTAAGCATCTTCCCTGAGGATTTTGAAATTCAAAGGAGGCGCCTGGTAGGTCGGTGGATAGCAGAAGGGTTTGTTAAAGCCAGGGATGGGGTGAACATTGAGGAAGTTGGAAATAGTTACTTCAATGAGCTAATCAACCCAAGTATGATTCAACCATCAACAGTAAATGTAGAAGGAGTTGTTAAAAAATGCACAGTCCATGATATCGTGCGTGATATCATAGTTTCAATTTCTAGAGAGGAAAAATTTGTGCTCTCGCCTAAGGATAATGTCACTAGTGTAGAAGAGGAGAACATCCGTCATGTAGCCTTCCATGGGAACAAGTGCTCAGAAATATGCTTGGACTGGAGCAGTGTCCGTTCAATATCTGTATTTGGCGATAGGCCTATGGAGCCAGCACCTTCATTTTGTTCGCCACAGTTAAGAATGTTGAGAGTCTTGGATTTGGAAGATGCAAAATTTAAAATCACAGAAAAAGATGCCAACAACATAGGGGCTTTGCACCATATGAAGTATCTGAACATTTCAGGAACTTCCTATAATTTTGCACTTCTGAAATCCCTGGGGAAACTAAGATGCTTACAAACCTTGGATTTGAGAGAAGGAAATATTTCAGCACTAACTAGTAATATGATGGAACTTAGAAATCTCCGTAGTCTCCGCTGCAGCAAAAGGTTGGATTATAGTTACTTCAATTTGATGGACAACCCAAAGGGATGCCTGACTATCACGATGTGTTTTCCCATGATATTCACATCACTAGTTAATTTCAGTGACCGTGCCAACTTAATTGCGGAGGTACGGATGGCCTGTTCTACCTGTTGGTCTGATACAAAAGGTGTAAGGGTGCCAAGAGGTATCAACCACCTCAAAAAGTTACAGGTACTAGAAGTTATGGACATCAAAGGAACTAGTAAGAAAGTGATACAAGAGGTTGGAGAACTCAGTCAGCTAAGAAAACTAAGTGTGACATCGAAAGGTGCCACTGAGGACAAATACATGATATTTTGTGCGTCTATTGAAAAGCTTTCTTCACTCCAGTCTCTCCATGTGGATTCTGAGGGATCCTCAGATGTTGAATCATTGGAGTGGCTAGCCTTTATTTCCTCTCCTCCACCCCTCCTAAGGAGTTTAAAGCTGAATGGATCTCTTATCCAGGAGCAAGCTAAAGGAAGATAAAACAATGGAGATACTTGGGGCACTTCCCAATCTTATGCTCCTTCGTCTTTATCGGAATGCTTATGTTGGAGAAAAACTAGTGTTCAGAAGGGGGGCATTCCCAAATCTCAAAGAAGTTGATATTTACTTCTTGAAGCAAGTAAGAGAGATAATATTTGAGGAGGGCACTTCGCCTCACATGGGAAGTATTGAAATCTATGGATGCAGGTTGGAATCAGGGATTGTTGGTGTCAAGCATCTCCCAAGGCTTAAGATTATTGCAGTTCAACATGATGATGATGTAGCAAAGTTTGACATGTTGCATGTAGAAGTGGATACACACCCAAATCATCCAGTATTACAAATGTCTAATGTCCAAAGGTAGTATCCAATGTAGGTGCTGAAGTCACTAATACCCTGCCTGAGTATGAAGTTGACATCTCTTAGTGTTGATGTGGCTTTGATCAATGATTCCCCACACCTACTCACCAACGAATTGTCATCTTGTGGACAAGACAAGTCAGTTCTGCACGGGAATAACTTTGCCTTATGTGTGGTTATCAACTGAGACGTTTTTATTTGCAATTCCTATCTTATATCCCGTGTGAGCCTTTTGGCCATCAGTTCAACGGTACTTACTGCTGATGCCCGTTACTAGTTTAGGCCATGTTTAGTTCCCAAAATTTTCTTTTTGTCCCATCACATTGAATCTTTGGACATATACACAAAACATTGAATATAGATAAAAAAAATAACTAATTGTACAAATTGCTCGTAATTTGCGAGACGAATCTTTTCAGCCTAATTAGTTGATAATTGGACACTAACTGTCAAATAAAACAAAATGCTACAGTAGCTAAATCTAAAAATTTTCGTGAACTAAACGAGGTCTTATTTAGATCTCTCCCTAGGGGATGTAAATAAGCAAATGCCCGTGCTCTGTGACATAAGCTTAGGATTGGGAACGAAGCATCAGTATAGGCTGATTATTGAATTTGAGTTACTTTTACATTCATTTGATGCTAGGCTATTGAATCGCTTCAAGTCAAGCAATTTGTATGATGATGACACGTTTGCAGTCTTCCTTGCAGAATGCTTGGGTCTATGGAAGCTTGGTTTTTGGTAATGCTACCACGACCAGGAATAGCCAGTTTTATATGGCTTATAGAGGTGCTATGTGGATCACAGTCAAAGTCACCTAAATTAGTTCATCATCAGTTCAGCTTTCCAAACGTTCTACTGACGTTAGAACGCTTGCCTGTTAATGATAGCCTAGTGCTAAGAAGATGGAAGGCACGTAATCACCACTACTATCATTATTTGTGACAATGACAGAGCCCTAGTAGAGGGAATGTGTAGTGTCACCACTATAATTACTCATCATGTAATTCTATTAGCAACTCATTTTGTATCACCACTATATAATGAGAAGGAAAGCCATGGCTTAGTATGACAAAATGCTAAGTTAAACTAACTTGGTATTAGTTGTAGGGACCTTGACGCCTAGTGGGGGGATTAGGCTTTCTAAAACTCTACTTTGCCTCCGTATGTACTTATCAAAATCTATGCAAGAAATCTATTTAAATGTGCAACTAGTTTTGCTAAATATCGCTATCTCTATTACAAAAGAGTTATGTAAAATAAGGCTAGGAATATAAAGCACACAACCTAGGTAATAAACAAAGTAAAGTGCGAAGGTAGAGATACAAACTTTCATCGAACGACGATAAGGGATCGAGAAGCTAACACTTTCTCCTGGTTCTCATTGGAGCCCCTTGCAAGGACACATTTGCAAAGGCCAAGCTCTCTCGATTAGGTAACTCTGTGGATAGTTCTCAGGTCTTCCCTACAGGCAAGTAGGTCTCTGAGATGGCCAAACAGTTCCCCTCCGTCTTTACTATCAAGTTTCCGATTCAAACACCGTGGGCCACGTTCCCTCCGGTACATCATAGATAGGCAAACCACAATCATGATTTTGTGTGATCTTGCAAGCTTACAAGCATATAACAACGGTGTGTGCAAGCATCAAACTTTAGAAGTATGCAAACCTCACTGAACACTAGGCCTAAACCTAGAGCAAGTGCTAAAGCATTGGTCTAACTAGCTTAATCACTTCACAAAGCACCTACGCTAATCACCTATGTAATCTTTAAGCACTTTGGTGGCTAGAGAAACTAGAGATAAACCTCAGCTCTCCTACAACTATCTTGAGCTCCGACACTCTATTTGCCCAGCCATGGGGGGTATATACAGCCCCAGCTCCAAATATAGAGGTGCCAAAAGCAATAGGGTCCTGAAGGAGTTGCGGGGTACTCAGGAGTGTTGATATTGGACAGAAGCCTACTATGTTAAGAAACCTAGCCATGGCAGGGTATCTATGAGAACTAGGAGCATACCCCGCGCGTTGCTGCGAGAATTGTAGATTAGTGAATTGTATAGTATGATGATGTAGACTATACTTATTTGTCTTGCTGGCGTGGACACTAAGTTGTTATGTGTGCTATTGGATTTTAATTGTATATATGTGGTAGTGCATTGCATGTTGAGATAAATAGTTATTGAGATTTTACTTAGTGGATTTTAATTTAATATAGTAGTGCATTGCTTAGGTGGATAGCTTGCATACTTAGAGAAATAGTTAGTGGGGTTTAGGATTATAAGAGTTATAGATGTCAATAAATTGTCTGAAGCCCAACCTCCCCTCCCTCCGTTCTCTCATGTGGGCTCAAAACTTGGCAGACCACTCCCACAAAACTTTGTAGTTAGTATGGTAGTTATGCGGTGATTCTTGCTGCAATTTGTAAGAAACTATCTTGATCTGCATCCTCCATTTCACATTTCAACCAGTTTCAGATTTTAGGAGACCATGCAAAATTTAAATAATTCTAAGCAAGGAACAAAAGGTTAAAGCATGATTTCAGAAAAAAAAATAGTTTCATATTTTTTCAAATTATTTTTTTTCTAATATTAAATTAGATTTTAGTATTTTTAAATGTATATTTATTCCTAAAAAAATGTTTGGATTTTTTATAAATTATTTCTATATTTTTTATAAATTTTAATTGGCCTCTCTAAACGACTGTCAAACTCTAATTTACCTTCCTCCAAGAATGACTCTACGAAGAAAGCATATTTGATTGAATCAATCACTAATACTATGATGAAGTTAAAAAAAAGATCATCGAAGATTTTTTCTAGATGGGTGCATTTTTCTACTTTCGGAAGTAATTACTCTCATCTTCAATAAACTATATTACGAATATATGCCTACTCATTTACCAGTTTGGGTATGTTTATATACTCATTTTGTGATACTCGAAATCTTAATACGCAAATTCAAAAGAGCCCATGTGTTTTAGTGTATTATTATAATGTGGCATTATATATTATAGTATATATAAAATAAGTATAATTATATACTCTAAGTATAGTTGTATACTTGACATACATACTATTTTAGATGGTCTAGTACAATTATATACTCCGTCCATAGACACTTCATCAGGCCGTATATATACCTAAAAAATCTAGAGATATAGGAGTAACTATACACCCCATGAGTACGAAATAATTTCCCTTATCCAGATTATATTTGCGTGTGGAAGCTCTATATAGTAACTATCAATATTCATAAAATAAGAAACAATTCTCTCAAGTTTATATCTTTATGTTCTACTCTTTCCGTTCCATTAAAAATGTTGTTTTTAACTTTTGGATATCGTGTTTGACTATTTGTTTTATTCAAATTTTTTATAATTATAAAATAAATAAATTATTATAAAGTATCTCTAATAATAAAATAAGCCATAACAAAATAACTAATATTTATATAGAATTTTTGAATAAGAAACAAGATGTCACGGAGTTTAAAACGTCAGTTTCAATGGAACGGAGAGAATATTCTTTTCAACTACTGTCTCGATCATCGAAGACGAGGAGAAAAAAAGTTGTAACAGTTGCCAATTTGTTTCGCAACAGAAACCTATTACTTGTTTAGGCTGATGGAAGCGATGGCCCAGTGAGTGTGAATATGGGAGAAAAAGGTTATAACCTTTGGTTCTAAACTTGACGCTACAAAATCTTAATTGCCTGTCAAAAAGAAGTCTTAATCATGGTTGGTTTAGTAGCAGGTACTAGTATATATTATACTTATCGATACATGATCTACAGCAAGTTGCAGCAAGAAGTTGGTCATACTCGTACCAGTCCAACTCAAACCGACAAGGCACGCATATAAAAATATGTTTGGCCTGCAGCCTGCTGCTCGGTGTGCAGCTAGCGATTTGTAAGCTTGCGTTGATCGTGCGGAGAGGAAACGGGCAAACGGAGATGGCGGACACGGTTGTGAGCATGGCGAAGTCCTTGTTGGGCAGCGCCATCAGCAAGGCGGCGACGGCCGCCGCGGCCGAGATGAGCTTGCTGATGGGCGTCAAGAAGGATATCTGGTAAGTACGTCTCTGCAGCTACTGTTCGTATTCCTGCCGTTCTTTTCCGTTGGGGCGCCGCTTGCCGGAAGAGCTGGAGCGATCGTCGCGCCAAGCTCCTCGATCTCCCTAGGCAGTAGGCACCCTCTTCTTGCTCTTTTTGCGGTTATTAGAGGTAGCCGTGGTGGGTGCGGCGACGCCCTCGGCTGATCACCGCGACGCCCGCATGGTGTTCGACGGAATTCTGAGGTTGACCCGCGCGGCGTACATCTAACGCGGTCCTGACGAGAAGGAGCTCACCCTGATCCGGGGATCCGGAGATTGAAACTGGGAAAAGGAAGCAAGAGATGTGGGTTGACACTTGTGAGGATGAGGAGGACGAAGGCAGAGGGGTCTGTTGCTGTTTATTGTCAGCTTTCAACCCTTGGACCATACACACTGGAACTGCTTCATTTGATTTCATTAATTGCTTGTTGTGGTTGTGGTCTTGTGGATTGTGGTGGTCAATGAGGGAGAAGGTCACTTGATAGTGTTGGTGATCTTGGACATGGTGGCAGACATAGCAAACTCTTCTAGTTTTTTCTCACTGTATTTTCTGTCTGAATTACATGATGCTTTCTCTTTCAGTCTCAACAAGGAATTCACATCTAGGCACCTCATTTTCTGTCTGAATTTCTCCTGTTAAAGGAAAATCGATTGAATCCAATCATGCTGTATCTACAGAGATCAAAATACATATTGTATTAGACTTAGCACAAAAACTAAGAAGGTATGGGTAAATGAGATGCCATCTTAAGTTCTTAACCTCATTCAGCCCTTTCTAAATTTGTCTATTATTGATGCAACATGACTTCTTTGGCGAAATAACACAGAAATGTGATATGTATGTGAAAATGAGTTAGTTAATTAATGATGAAGTTGTGGAGGGTTATAAGACTGGACAACATTCCCTAGAAACTATAAAATAAGACGTATTTTGAAGATAGTAAAAGATGCTATAAAGTCAAATCTATTTCGAACTGGAGGGAGTATCTTCATGGCTTTGCATATGTTTTTTTTATAAGGACTTTGCATATGTTTAGATGTGCAATTAATATACACACGATCAGTTTATAACCTGTTGATGAAAGTGGAGAACTATCTGCACCACTTTTGCAAGTCACTAGATGTAAGGCACCTAGTCTCGTCCTAAATTCATTTTGAACTTTTGGCTGCCAGGTTCATCAAAGATGAGCTTAAAACAATACAAGCATTCCTTATGGCTGCTGAAACTGTGGAGAAGAAGAACAAGCTACTGAAGGTGTGGGTTGAGCAAATAAGGGATCTGTCATATGACATTGAAGATTGCCTTGATGAGTTTATGGTCCATGTTGGGAGACAAAACTTGTCACAACAGTTGTTGAAGCTCAAACATCGCCATCGGATTGCTGTCCAGATCCGCGACCTCAAATCAAGAGTTGAAGAAGTGAGCAACAGGAATGTACGATACAAATTAATCGAGCCCAATTCTGATAAGCTAGATTCCTACATGGAAGAGGATGTTCGTAATCTGTCAGCTAAGAACATTGATGAGTCTGAACTTGTGGGTTTTGACAACCCAAAAGAAGATTTGATTAAGTTGATCAACATTCATGCAAACCATGGCATTCACCAAGTGATTTCTGTGGTTGGCATGGGTGGTTTAGGGAAGACAACACTTGTTAGGAAGGTTTTCCACAGCATTGACATTGTTGAAAATTTCTCAAGCCGTGCATGGATTACTGTTTCACAATCATTTGACAAGAAGGAGCTGCTCAAGGAACTGATCAAGCAACTTTTTGGTGATGGCTCATCTAAGGAACATTCAAGGGAACTTGAGAACAATAAAGTGAGCGGACTTCAAAGTAAGAAAGTGGATGGCCTCATGGATGTCTTGATGCAAGGTCTAGAGGACAAAAGGTATTTTGTTGTTCTTGATGACTTGTGGAAAATAGATGACTGGAATTGGATTAAAACTACTGCTTTTCCGAAGTCCAACAAGAAAGGTAGCCGGATACTAGTAACCACACGGGATGCTAGCCTAGCTAAATTATGTGCTTCTATTGCTGGTTCTTTTCACTCCCTTGTCTATTGCCTCGAACCCTTACAAGATCATCATGCTAAGGAGTTGTTGTTAAAGAAAACTAACAGAAGCCATCAAGCACTAAAGATAGGAGAGGCTGAGCACATATTTGATATGATACTCAAAAAGTGTGCAGGATTACCGCTAGCTATTGTCACAATAGGAGGTGTCCTTGGCACAACACATCTAGAAGAGTGGGCAAAATTGTATCAACAACTGCCATCAGAGCTTGAGAGTAACCTAAGTTTGGAAGCAATGAAGAAAGTAGTCACTCTTAGCTACACCCACTTGCCTTCTCATCTCAAACCCTGTTTCCTGTACCTAAGCATTTTCCCAGAGGATTTTAAGATAAAAAGAAGATGTCTGGTAAACAGATGGATAGCAGAGGGTTTTGTTGTGGCTAAGATAGGAATGACTGTGGAGGATGTTGGGAATAGCTACTTTGATGATCTGATCAACAGAAGCATGATTCAACCATACAAATTTTGTAAACGAGGACTGGTGCAGACCTGTCTAGTCCATGATATCATGCGTGACATCACAGTTTCTATCTGTTTAGAGGAGAATTTCGTATTCTTTCCTATGGAATATGGCACTGGGATTGTGCCGGACAGCGTTCGCCACCTTTCTATCGACGGAAGGCAGGAGTCAGAGCTAAGCTTTGACCTGAGCCGAGTTCGGTCATTAAGTGTGTTTTACAAGCCTATTGAACCACTAGCTTCATTGTGTTCACCACAATTGAGGATGCTCAGGGTGTTAGATCTAGAACATTGTCACCATCGCATAACGCAGCAGGATATCAGGAACATTGGATTGTTTCACCACTTGAAGTACATATCTGTCAGGAAAGGGTCATACATATATGCTCTTCCAAAGTCTATTGGGAGACTGCGAGGATTACAAACTCTGGACATAAGGGGATCGCATATGACAAAACTTCCTGTAGAAGTCACTAAGCTTCAAAATCTGCGTATTCTTCGGTGTAGCAGCATTTCAGTTTACAAGTACTATAAACCAAGTATATATTTGCCCAAAGAGAGCTTAGTCAAGTTGCCCTTGTTATTGAAGAATTATGGTAATCGAGATAAACGAGCGGAGGTGGTTGCAGACTTGTACAATGGCTTCTCTAGTTGTTGGTCAAGATCATCTGGTATAAGGGTGCCAAAAGGAATAGGGGCCCTAAAGCAGTTACGGGTACTTGAGAGTGTTGATATTGGGCGAAGTACCAACACAGCAGTTCAAGATTTGCGGGAGCTTACTCGGCTGAGAAAATTAGCCGTGGCAGGGGTATCCAGGAGAAACGTCAATAAATTGTCTGAAGCCCTTCAGAACCTCCCCTCCCTCCGTTCTCTTCGTGTGGACTCAAAACTTGACAAACCTCTCCCACTAGACCAGCTCTACCTTGCGTCTTCTCCTCCCCCATTGCATTGCCTCAAGTTGACTGGACAACTTGAAGAAATTCCTAATTGGATTGGTAAGCTTGTGAGCCTCGTGAAAGTTCAGTTAATTCTCACCAAACTGAAAGATGTTGAATTATTAAGAATGCTCGGGAAGCTGCCCAACCTTGTATGCCTCCGTCTTATTTTAGATGCATACATTGTAGAAGAACTAGTCCTTCACACAAGGACATTTCCAAAGCTTGGGATTCTTCAGCTTGGCCATTTGAATGAACTGAGAAAGGTGACATTTGAGGAAGGTACATCACCTAAGCTAGAAAAGATAATAATTGAAGATTGCCATTCTGACTTAAAGATATGTGGTATCAGCAGCCTCCAAAGCCTAGAGGAGATTTTACATTTCACAAGACGTAAGCTGGTGAAGGTAGACAGACCACATCAGAATGTGGAGACACATGGCAGTCATCCTTTGTTGCAAGCAGAGCAGAGCCAAAGCAGCCATGACATGCGGGATGCCGAAACGTCTATGAGAACAAAAGTTGAGACAGGAGAGAGTTCGCAGTCAATATCTAAACCTGATGGGCCTGGTATTCATCTATCCCTTCAGGGACCGAATTGGAAGAGAAGCCATTCCTGGCCACCCACAACTTCTGCAGGCTAGCAACAAGCGACCATGCTTCTGCAAACTATTTTAATTTGTATGCGTCCTCTTTTCGTCTGAATGGGAATATACATAAATGATAACAGAAGGTATGATGGTCCCTCATTTTTCCCCTCATTGAAGCTTCACCAGGGAATGAAACATATATGCTGTTGCAACTTTTTCTAGGTTGTCATATATCAGGGAGGACCATTTTGAACAATTCACTTTGTTCTCTTAGCACCATGATCGAAGTTTGGCTTGATTTAATCGAATGATTTCAATGGACCCAATGCATAGGTTGAGTTGTCTTTTTTTATCCTCCATGTACAGCTTGAGTTTTAAGTTCAGATTTAAGGTGTGACATAGGACATCATTGTTAATGTTAGGAAAAATACAATAAGAGTTTATTTTTTTGAACGATTCTTTTACAATAAGAGTTTATTTCATGGATTATGCACTTATATGACATTTTGGCACAATTTGAACTAGACCTATGGTGGCCATGTGTGTTGATGTGAGATCATGATGGTTTATCTCACCTTTCTAGTTAAAGAAAATCTCCAATGGCTCCTAATATTTTTCAACCCCCTCCCTAATAAAGAGTGATGCTGGAGATGCTTATGTAGTTATAGGATTAGGGGGGATGCAAACTCTAGTATCTCCTCCGGAATATCTAGCCCCAACACATGAGACCCACTTGTCATCCTTTACCTTTTTTTTTCCTCCTCTCTTATATTTCTTTCTTTCCTCTCGTGTTACAGTTGTACTTGGCACAAAGATTGTTAGAATATGATACCTCTAGTTAAGCGTAGCAGTCTTTGAGACTTTGAAAGGGTATTGCGAGTATGAGACAAGCTTACACCGTATTAAGAATGACATATATGAATTGCATAGAAATTTTTAGATGACGATGTTGAAGCAACCACAACAAGATATTAGGATTTTGATGAAGCTGTCCGTAAATTCTATAAGTACAACTCAAAAAAGTAAAAGTGATTGTTGTTCTCTCATAAACTTACTTGATCATCTAGTACAATAGAGCTGTCTAGCCTAATCCTCTTGAACACTCTTAATTGCTTCTTACATGCCTCGGAGATCCTGGTGTTGACTTGTTGATGCATACAAGTCGTAGTCTTATTCCTAGTAGGATTCTACATTCAAGTCCTGGTAGAATTAGAAGTCTCAGCTCTTGTTCTAGTCCAAGTGGGATTTTGAGTCACATAGAACAAAGATGTACGTGACACTACATATTTTCATATGACAGTTGTTGTGGTGATTACTCTAAATTGCTACATTGGTTGAAGTGTCCACATGGATTCTTGCAACAACCAAAGTAGGCTTGAATGCAACATTGTCTATTAACATCTGGGCTTTCACGGGATGGCTATAATGTGAGATATATTCTCCTGCATATATCTAAAAAAGTTACATAATTACAAGGTGTTTGGTTGCAGTCCACATGTAGCCAGGGCTCACTGGGGCCAAAAAATAGATGTTTGGTTGGTTGAAGAAGGTTTGGGGCATGGCCACCTTGGGCCAGCCTTTGAAAGCCCAAATTGGGCTTCCCAACTGAGCCTGGTTCTGGCCAGCCGCCTGGCCAAGTTCTCGTCACCGATCTTCGTCGCGTTGTCTTCTTCGTGGCGTGTGTGGCCGCCACCATCGCGCTCACGTCGTCCATTTGCTCGGCGTGCGGCCGCAAGCCAAAGCCGGCCGCCAATGCGGACCCGGCCGCGTCGGACCAGCCGGCCGGGACAGGCTCCATCTCCGGCGGCAGCGAGGAGGCTGCAGGCACCGGGGAGGGGTACGAGGAGGTGGTGAGGTTGTCGCCGGAGCTGGCGACGCACGGCGCCATCGACCCGGTGGCGCTGCCGTCGTCGACGTCGAAGCAGCGGCTCTCCAGATCCGCGTTCACCGGCCGCGAAGGCAAAGGCACGGCTTCTACAGCAGGGCGCGGCGGTTGTTTCGCGACAAGGCCGTGCAAGATGATGCAGCAGGGCGCGGCGGCCGCCGGGATGACCTTTGTCTCCGGAGCCTCCTCTTGAACTCGGGTAGCCACGCGCGGCTGTGCCTCCGTCGTCGCCTCGCGCCACGTCGCCTCCTCGTCGCATGCTACCTGCTCATCTTCCTCATGTGGACCACGACTGCCATTGTCGTACACCATCACCGCCTTCCAGCTCGCGTTTGGCTCCTTGCTCATCTTCCTCATGTGGGCCACCAGGCTCCACCCGGTGCCTAGGCTCTTCGCTACGCAAGTGAGGCCATTCTTGCCGCGACGACTGCAATCTCGGTTCCCCCTTCCCTTGGTAGTTTGTTGATTCGTAGTACAACTGTTGCGGCTGCAGCTGGGCATGATGGGAGGAGGAAGATCAGTGTGTGTATGCCAGGTGTTTGAGAAAATGTCTCAAAGGAGGTAAACTCATCGGCTCAAGGAAGAGGTAACTGTATGCAAACTAAATCAACAAACCAAACACGAATTCATCCTAGCCAGGCTCAGTAGCGTATGCAACAAAACAAGCGGGTCTTGGCTTGCTAAGAGCAGGCTTGAGATAGCCTGGTTTAGTTTTACTGGCCTGACTCGTATAGGAAACGAGAGCTTTTTACCTATATGCCATTACCAAACCACCATGCCACTAAAAAGTTGTTTCGCACCGCTATGCCCAACTTCATCTTCGACTATACCCGTGTGCCATTTCGTCCCCATTCCGTCTATTTTCTTCCGTTTAAGAGGTCTGACAAGTGGGTCCCAGGTAGCACAATGTCCTTCTTGCCCTTCTAGTCACGGGAGATAAAAGGAGCGAGGGCACCGTTCCCCACTCGCACTCTCTCCTCTCTCAAAACCCCGAGCTCGCCATGAGCCCCGCCATGGCCATCTTCGTCGGCGCGCTCTTCCCGCCGAAGATGCCCAACAGCCTCGTGTTGCGCGGGCACCTGGAGGAGGCGTGTCGCGTGCTGGAGAAGGTGCGCGGCACGCACAAGGTGGACGCAGAGTTCCAGGACCTCAAGGAGGCCAGCGATGCCGCACGCGCCGTCACGGGCACGTTCCGTAACCTGCCGATGGGGCGGGACAGGAGGCGGTGGTCGCCAAGGAGGAAGCGCACCGAGCCGACGAGCGAGTCCCCGCCGAAGTGCCAAGTGCCCGCGGCGACCGCGTAGATCTCGACGGAGACGGCGGCGCGCGAGTCGTCGGCGAGCGAGGCCTCGCGCACGAGGAAGAGGAGGCGGGCGTGCCACCCGGGCCGCCTTCGCGCTCTCCTCCGAGCGGGCCCACGCCGACGGGGCCGGCTCCACCTTCCGCTTCCCCGGCTTCTACTCCTCCGCCCCCGCCCAGGCCCCTTCACCCGCCGCGCCGACGCCCCAGCAGTCCCCACCGCTCTTCCCGGAGGAGCCGCCAAAAGTTTCGACTCAGCACACTCGCAGGATCACCGTCGACCACTTCTGCGGCTTCTTCTTCGGCAGGATCACCTTCACCGGCCTCCGCCCTGCGGCCTCCGTCGTCACAGCAGGCGCAGGCGTCGGCGCCGGCGCCGCCTCGCCTGACGAGGCCGCCGAGGCGCACAGCGGCCGCACTGCCGCGGCGCGCGTGGAGGAGGCGATGGCGAGCAGCAACATGGCCAGGAGGAGGTGGCTCCCCTCTCAGAGTCTCGGGAAATATCTCGGCGGGGGAAGAGCGGGGAGGGGAAGCCGCAGACGCGGAGGGAACGCGGAGTGATCAGGAACTGGGACGGCTGAACCGGAGATTGGCGTCGACGCGTATCCGTGTATGTCGTGGGGTCTCAACTCTCAAAAAATCAAATTTTGTTGGTGTTTTTTTTTAGCGTGTGTCTGTAAACGTACGTACTATCTGTGGACCCTGGCAGCAGCATACTCCATAGTGTTTTATTTACTGATTTCTAGCTCCAGTTCATTGCTTCTCTAATAAAGCGATTGGTGATACTCTTTATGTTCCTATCTTTTATTATATATTTATTATCGAAGCACATAGCAAATGTTACATATCTAAAAGTAATAATCAACACATCCTATAATTTGAAATAATGAGAGTAGAAGATATGTAATCGACTCTCTAGTTTGCTCTCTGTTGTGACTTGTGAGCTGAGCATCACTAAAATTGGCAGTCAGTGGCATTGGGGACAAGAAAATTTTATTGTGGAGACCAAGTAACCCAGGGACATTCAAGTCTATTGTCATGCCACTTAACTGCCGTTAGGCTTAAAAATGGACGGAATGGCACACGGGTATAGTCGAAGATGAAGTTGGGCACAACGGTACGAAACAACTTTTTAGTGGCATGGTGGTTTGGTCCATCTTTCATAATGGCATACGGATAAAAAGCTCAGGAAACTAACCAAACACACCCTATTTAGTGAATAGTAACCAAGTAAAAGCGACAAAATTTAAATAGCAAAGGGAAAAGAGGAGCTACGGATTCTTACAATAGTGCGTAGTATTTTCCTACTCTAAATAGGTGTATCATATTTGTATGGTTAAATAGCACAAGAAAACCACATTGTAACAGCTCTGCTTGAAACATCAAATAAATGTGGTTGGAGGTTGTGTGCTAACCAGACATTATACGTTTTAACATGGGAAATTGGTGTTCTCTTGCCCCTCTAAAGGCCAATTGTGATTTTAAACTCATTTTAATTTTTCAACTTTGTAATTTTATCCTCAGTTTTTGAATCCCAAGCCACTGTTTCGCTCCTTGTTTTAGACCCGTTAGATTAATGTTGAATAAATAAATTAAATAAAGTGAAAAAAATAAAGATGATATTAACTCCTTACTCCTGAGCTTAACCTAACCCTCTCGGATTTAGCTGATAGTTGATTAAGCATGTTCATTTTGTTAAACTTTGTTTAAATCTAAAATCTTTGCAAAATGTTTCTATAAGATTCTTTTAAAAGGTCGTCTGAATATTTGATATTAAAATAGAGGTTAAAGTCACATAATACTTACAATGCTCTTCTCAACGAAATAGGGGTAAACTCTGCCCTCACTTGGAAAAAGCTGAGACAAAAACCACGAAAGTTCAAGAAATAAGAGAAAAACACTTCAAATCAAACACAAGAATAATTAAGAACATAAGAGCCGCTTCTCAGGAGGGAGCTGTAGCTAGCATTATTGGATTTGGAAACTTGTACCGGAAGAAGATCGCTCGAATCTTTCAAGCAAAGATACTGTAGAAAAGGAGCACGTGAATCATACTGGTATTTAGCACTAACCATGCCAAAGCTCGCAAGCATCTCGCAAGCAAAAACAAAGGATAGAGATGCATTGATGTGTATACCAGGTCCGGTCCCTAGTCCAGCGCGTGCGCCGACTTCCCGATCTAGTACTATCCTACTGACCAGTCCTAGTCAACCGGTCCCACTTGACAGCTGCC
Source organism: Sorghum bicolor (assembly GCF_000003195.3). Lineage (NCBI taxonomy): Eukaryota > Viridiplantae > Streptophyta > Magnoliopsida > Poales > Poaceae > Sorghum > Sorghum bicolor. Next base: position 13,924,495 of record NC_012879.2, on the reverse strand, counting down.
GCGACGATTTCACGATACGTGCTACAATACAACAGTTGCTACTCTAGCTAGCACTAATCCACAGTCCAGAGACGCAGAGAGAATTTATTGAAATTTGAAACTACTTTCTTCGTTTGCCTAAAATGTTATGACTAAAGATACGATTCGCTGATGACTGGTAAATCTAGGAGATAATCTCAAACGGGTAGTAATTTGTATGTAGTGATTGATCTGATTGAAGTGGCTGGGTGGCTAGGTCTTGATCTGCGAGAGCATGCAGCGGACGTCCTTGGCGGTGGGCCGCTCCTTGGGGTCGTCCTTGGTGCAGAAGAGCGCGATGCGCAGCAGCAGCAGGATCTGCTCGTCGTGTCCGGCGCCGGCGATGGCCGGGTCGATGGCCTGCGCGTGCTCCCCGCTCTCCATGACTCGGCGCAGCCACTTGACGAGCCCCACCACCTCCTCCGTCTCCGTGAAGAACTGGTCGGACGGCTCCTTCCCCGTGGCCAGCACCGCCAGGATGACCCCGAAGCTGTACACGTCGCACTTGGCCGTGAACTTCACCGTCTGGTAGTACTCCGGCGCGATGTACCCCAGCGTGCCGGCCACGTTCGACGCCGTCACGTGCGTGTGCGAGTCCGGCATCGCCTTGGCCAGCCCGAAGTCCGCGATCCGGGGCTCCAGGTCGTCGTCCAGCAGGATGTTGGCCGGCTTCAGGTCCCGGTGGATGATCTGCGGCTGGTGGGAGACGTGCAGGTACTCCAGCCCCGCCGCCACGCCCACCGCCACGCGGAGACGCGCCGGCCACGAAAGCCCGCCGGAGGTTCCGGTGCAGGTGCCGGTGCCTCCGTCCTCGCCGCCGCCGCCGTCCTCGACCTCGACGGCACTGTTGCCGGCTTTCAGCGCGTGGTGCAGGCTGCCGTTCTTCATGTACTCGTACACCAGGTAGTGGCAGTCCGGGCGCGGCACGTGCGCCGCCAGCGGCAGCAGGTTGCGGTGGCGGATGTGGCCCACCGTGCGGATCTCCGACTGGATCTGCCGCGACCGCTTGTCCAGCTGCCGGCTCTCCTCGTCGCTGAGGTTGTTGTTGGTGGCCGGCGCGTCGCCGCCGTGCTTCTTGATCTTCTTGATGGCGATGAAGCGGGGCGCGTCGCCCTCCCGCTCCACGGGGAGCTGCGCCTTGTACACCTCCCCGCACCCGCCGCGCCCGATCACGGCCAGCGACGCCAGCCCGTCCTCCTTCTCCAGGAACGCCAGGTGCTCCGGCCGCCGGATCAGCTTCGGGGTGAAGATCATCACGCCGGAGCGCGACCGGTACCGCCCGCGGACGCAGTTGAGCGCCAGCCGGAACAGCACCGACAGCACCAGACCGGAGATGACGCCCGCCACGGAACCCACCACGAAGCCGATGATCCAGTTGCGCACCCGGTGCTTGTGGCTGCGGTGGCGACGCCCGCCGTCACTCTGCGAGGCGGCCGGCGCCGGCGCGCTGGCGTTGTTGGCCGTCGCAGGGGAGCTGCTGCGGTTCTTGGGACTGCTGCCGCCGCCGGTCGGGCTGCTCTTCTCCGCAAGGACGTACCGGTGCGGCACCGTGGTGGTGCGGCGGTGGTGGTGCTGCACGTGTCGGGTCCCCAGGCGGGACCGCCGCGCCATGACCGAGTGCGCCACGGCATGCCGGCCGTCGTAGCTCTCCACGGTGGAGACGAAGGTGACGAGGAGGAGCGTGGCGAGGGAGACGAGGACGACGACGGACCTGCCCGGCCCCGGCGTGGTTCTCGCAGCTGACGCCATGGTCGTCGGGCACGGGCAGCTTCGATCGGAGCCGGTCCGTCTCTGTGGGGGTGGGTGGAAGCAGAGGTTTTTAATAATGGCGGGGGTGTGGTGACTGCTGGACGCTGGAATGCCGTGTGGAACGGATGGACGGCTCTGGTGAGTTTCTTGACCGGATGGACGGGTCAGATTCGTGAGAGGGACGTATGCCCCACCACCCTCCCTGTTCCTGTTGCCTGCGACTGCGAGCTGCCCGGGTCCCGACCGGCGACGGCTGAGAGACGACTTGACTGGATACAGGTCAAGAACCGGCGTGCACGGCTAGTGTGGAAATTTTGCGAGGGACGGACGGGACGGCTATGCACCGGAGGCTGACTCTGCATCAACGACTTACGACTTGCTTTCGCTTGCGACCACATATTTGTAGCAAATCAGTGTCATGTTATGAATTAACTTAGTTGACCCGTCCTGACTCAGTCTTTTAGATGTGTTTATAAAAGTAGAATTTACTTAAATGTGTTTATAAAAATGAGTGTGTCTACGTTGTGAGTGTTTGTATTGTACCATGAAATTCTTGAAAAAATAACTTTTTTTTCTTTTCCGTGTGAGAGCGAACGTAATTGAGACAGAATCGTAATCACGTAGTACTTACTCTACTGGTTATAAATTTTGCATCGAGAGGAATACAGGAAGGACGGCAGCCGGCTCAACAAGCTCAAAGAAGACCATAGTGGCACGCCAACTACTGTAAATTTCACATAGCGGCTTCTTTGCTTAGTTTTTTTTAATCAATATAAACCAGAACATGTTTAAGCCTCTGACTCGGTATGAATACTCACATTCCAGTGATAATCAATATATGACTATGGATGGTGAGATGTCATCCACATTGTCTTTCCGAGGTGCTAAAGTATAAGGTCAATTTAACTGAGCTTATATGAGTGTGTATGTTTTGTATTGTGATACTTTTTTTCTCCGGCGGCTTGAGAGTTCTTGGGTAATTAGACAAAAAGTTGTGAAAATTTCAAAATAATGTTTACATAAAATATATATAATATCAGCAATTATCCCCTAAAATTTGATCCAATAAATTTCTGTAATGGAAGAAGGGTAGAAATGTTAGGAAAACGAAAGAAAAAAAAACTATTGGATTTTGATTTGACAAATAGCCGAAGGATAATGCTTCGATGGAGCAAATATTGCTGGAGGCATTAGTTGAACAGAATATTGCGAAAATGATTGATTGTGCCAGTGGCCACTCAAGTTTTTCACCGGTTGTGTGGCAACGATATATATAGTTCCTATTTTTATACATCAACACAGATGTTTTGTACTCCCTCCATTACAAATTAGAAATCATTCTATCTTTCTTGAAGAGTTAAAACATCTCAAATTTAATCAAATTCATGTAGTATAATATTTATGATACCAAATTAGTATCATTAAATTCTTCATTCATTATATTTTCATACTACTCTTATCTGATGTCTTTGTAATTCTTTCTATAATTTTATTTAAAATTAAGGTGCTTTAATTCTCTAAGAAAATTATAATAACTTATAATTTATATTTAGAATGGAGTGAGTATCTTCCCTTCGTAGTACCAAAGTAGACGAAGCATGTACTCATGTGGAGGACCATTGTGAAAAGTTTAATAAATGATAAAAAGTAGAAAGCGATGTTTCTAAGTTCCCCACTGAAGCACAATGCAAGATTTTTGAAGAATCTTTTCTTTTTGTGTGTGTGGCCAGTATGTTTTGCGTGTGCAAGATATATGAACATTGTTGTATTTCAGCGGCATCCAAATTATAGCTTACTAATTCCATGCAAGCATGTGGCAGCATACATTTATTTTCTCTCGAAAGATTTTGATTAATTATTAACTCGATATATAGCTGAGCCTAACAGTGTCTCAAACAAGTGAACAACCGTGTTGCATCGAAAGGCGGCCATCTAATTGTGACGCGACGATAGGAACCCGGACCCAAAAAAGAAGAAGAGGGAAAGGTGCCTGTTCTGTGAACCAGGCGTTAAAATAATCGCTGGCTTGCAAAAAATACTAATAATGCTCGTTCATTTCATATAACTGGATTCCATGAAAAATAATTAAAAAAATCCACTTCTTCTATATTTTTGGTGTCTGAAATTTAAGACGGTTTCAGATGATGGGATCCAAATCCAAAGATGCGATGCCCGCCCGTTCCTGCAAAGTGCTTGTATATTCTCGGTTAAGGCCTTGTTTAGTTCTATTTTTTTTTGTAAAATAGGAATAGTAGCACTTTCGTTTGTATTTGACAAATATTGTCCAATCATGAACTAACTAGGCTCAAAAGATTCTTCTCGTCAATTCCGACCAAACTGTACAGTTAGTTTTTATTTTCGTCTATATTTAATACTTCAGGTATGCGTCTAAAGATTTGATGTGACGAGGAATCCGAAAAATTTTGCAAAATTTTTTCGGAAGTAAACAAGACCTAATTCCAGTAGATAGATGAGATGAGAGAGCGCTGGTTGGAGGAACCAAAAAGGAGGGGGGGAAAAGCAGCTCAAGGAAGAAGAATCGTGTTGTGGTGTGGGCACCGGGCTACACTGACAATGAGTTGATGTTGAATGCTTGGCCCTCTTTTATCTACCAGCGACGTGTTCTTGGGCTGGCCGCTGGCGCCTGCTCTGCTTGTGCTCGTCACACTAGCGCACACTAGAGGCCAGGACCACCACGCGGTTCGTGGAATCGTCTCATCTCGGTTCGTGGAATCGCTGATTCTGCTGTCGTTTCTTTCGCTTGACCACGCGGAAGGGATTCTGTTTCTATGTGACAGAAACAAAATATACTCCTATTGACTACTGGTATATGTTGTTTAGTTCCTGAAAAATTTTGCAAAATTTTTCAAATTCCCCGTCACATCGAATCTTTAGACGTATGCATGGAGTATTAAATATAGATGAAAATTAAAACTAATTACACAGTTTGATCGAAATTGACGAGACGAATCTTTTGAGGCTAGTTAGTTTATAATTGGACAATATTTGTTAAATACAAACGAAAGTGCTACTATTCCTATTTTGCAAAATTCTTTGGAACTAAACAAGGCCCTAGAGCAAACCGATTAAGGGAGTGTTTGGTGGAAGCGCTAAAGTTTAATAGAGACAGTAGCACATTTATAACTATAGTAACCAATATTTATTTATATATTAATTAGGTTTAAAAAAATCGTTTCGCAAATTATTCTTCGTATGTAGTTTTTGGAACTAAAAAAGGCCGTAACATGCATCGTATCATTTCAAAATTTTCTTAAACTCCTTGATATGTATTTTTAGGATGTTTTACGTTTCCACCGTAACAAGGGTGGTTTGCAACCATTAGTTTCCTCACATGGGAATCATTGTATGATTCTTCTTTTCGCAGCTCTCATCTAGGCTTGTTTAGATTCTAAAAAATTTTGTAAAATTTTTCAGATTTCTCATCACATCAAATCTTTAGACACATGCATGAAGTATTAAATATAGACGAAAATAAAAACTAATTGCACAATTTGGTCGGAATTGATGAGACGAATATTTTGAGTCTAGTTAGTACATGATTGGATAATATTTGTCAAATACAAACGAAAGTGGTACTATTCGTATTTTACAAAATTTTTTGGAACTAAACTAGGCCTAAAAATTCTGACAAGGTCGAAAGCCCGAATAAGTGTGCAAGGGCAGGGAGGTTTACCAAGCTCACGAAACCAGTACTTGATGGTGCTAACAAGCAACCATGTGAACAAATCAACATATAGTTTTTGTTATAAGTTTCAGAAATAAAGAACCATCATATATAAGCTAAGATACATAGTACAGTTTCGTCCTAACGACTGCAACTGTGCCGTACAAATTAATACTACCGTAAATAGAAATGTGTTCTCCATCAGCTATTGAGCTGCTTTCAGCATTCGCGTGCAGTTATAAAAATTCAAAAGGTTTTCATCGCACATTGTTATTGTGCCATGCATGCTCTGTGATTCAACTTTTCAAGATCCAGAGAGAGAGAGAGAGAGAGAGAGAGAGCGCTACAAAAGGACGGACGGCATCTGGGTAGCCCAAGACCAGACACCAAGGATGCCTTGAGATCGGCAACAAGGAACTGATGTGTAGCTTGAGCTGCTTGCGCAACCATGGTGAGGAGACTCCGACAATAGTTATCTACTCCAGGGGCAAAGCAGGACGCTGCTGGTGCTCCCTTTTGCTTGCCTTCAAGGGCTAGCAAAGTACGTAGACACCGCCGAGACGGGAGAGCATCCCAATTCATCAGATCAGATCCATTCTGCCCTGCTGCTGTAATTACATTAGCAAACAGTTGAACTCGAGAGTATACAGACAAGTGGGAGGAGGAGAGAGTGCTGCCATGGCGGAGACCGCGTTGGGCATGGCTACCACGCTGGTGGGCAGCGCGCTCGGTGTAGCCTCGTCGGCCGCGAGAGAGGAGATGGGCCTGCTGCTTGGCGTGCAGGACGATATCTGGTACTTCCTCTGCTATTTCTTTATAGTAATATAATAAAAGCATACTAACCATATATACTCGCGTTGTTAGGAAACTTTTTTAAAAATAAATAAATAAATAAAATGGTTATATGTACGAGTTAGGTTTATATGTTGTTGAATCGAATTCTTATCAAAATTGGGCATAGCGATAAAAGAATTAGGAGCATACCCGCGCGTCGCTGCGCGAATCTGCGGATTAATTGATTATGTAGTATGATGATATGGACTATACTTATTTGTCTTGCTGACGCAGACATTACAGTTGTCATGTGTGCGCGCTATTGGATTTTAATTGTATATGTGATAGTGCATTTCTTAGGTGGATAGCTTGCATGCTTATAGAAATAGTTAGTGGGGTTTAGGATTATAAGAGTTATAGATTCAATATAAAACTAAAAGAATTGGGTTGAATTATAAGATGATGAAACCGCAAAACAGATAAAAACATATGCATGCTTTGTATATTTCTCATATATTAAAAATAGTAATCACATTTAGTGGAGGTGATGTGGATGGTTTGTATTAATAGATTAAAAGTTAGTGGGCTAACGTGCAGTAGCGTAGCCAGGGGGCTAGCAGGGGCCAAGGCCCCCTATGGTCTACAACTTTTGTATATATTTCTACTTTAACCACTAGTATAAGTAGTTATTTTAAAGGAAATAAGTTCTTCAAGGTCATATTTTTCATGCCTTTTTTTTTGTCTTGACCCCCTAATTTGTTTCTCTGGCTCTGCTAACGTATACATTAGTGGGACATGATATAGATAGTAAGAAATGACATAGATAGTTTGCATCTTGAGGGTCTTCGATTTTCTTGAGCTAGTGGCTTAGAATCTTTGATTTTGATCCTCCGCATAGTGTAACCCCCTCCTATCTCAGTTCATCGAGACACAATGCTCGTAATCTCATTTAGATCTTAGCTATGCTACTTTGCCCACCATGCCCTCTCTTGCACTTTACTTTTGTTTAGTACTTCAACCCTTTCCCCCTATATTTTCCTTGCCAAACCATCCTCAAGTCAGACCGTGTCTTGAGTCAATACTAAGCATTCAATTGAAATCCATTTTTCCTATATCACAACCATTGCTTGATTGTCATCCTTGGTTTGATTTAACAATCTCTTTAACGGACAGAAGTCCATATCTAGTACCTTATGTCTTGCTCTTCATTTTTCAAGTATGCTTACCAGTCAATTAATTATGAAACCCCAATTATGACCATCCATAATATAGACAAGCTTCAAATAGATAGACCAAAAAGATATCCATCAAATTCCCCTTTTACATTTTAACCATTGCTTTGTCAATTATGTGCTTGATGATAAATCATCTTGGACTCATTTCTCATTTTCATGTCACTTGCTTAATTTGAGCCCAATAGCATATGTCAAACCTAGGGATAAACCCATGCATACCCATCCTAGTGGCAGTCCGCGAGCTCATGGAGCACGTCAACATGGCCCAACGTGGCCACATGCGCACACAACGTTGTCGATAGCCATGGTGCCCGTCCGCCATGCAGCCCCAGTTGGATGCTGCCATGAACCTAGAGGAGCAAGAGCAGAAGGCAGCGGCTGGATAGTCATGAAGGTAGGTCGCTGAGGCCGGCACGGTGGCGCAGACAGGTGGCAGGAAACACCGAGAGGGATGACATGGATGGGCAAATGATATGATTGGGAGAGAGGGGGATATTTTTAAAGGCTGAACCGACATGTCAGAGCTACCAAACTATGAAATTCACATGGAATGTGGACAGAGTGGCGTGGAGGAGCTACCAAACTATGAAATTCACATTCACATGGAATGTGGACAGAGTGGCGTGGAGGACAAAAAAGTTTAGACCAATATAACGGTTCCTTTGTCCACCCAACTTTTTAATAGCACATGAAATTTGAAACTTTTATAGCGAAAAGATGTAAAAAAAAGCTTTGGCTCCTTTTAGCTTCTTCCCAGAAGCCGCTTTAAAACAACCCGTTTTGTAGGGCTCTAGGTGAATCGGGAGCAGAAGCCCCTTCGGAGCCCTACCGTGGCTAACTTGATTAAATGTTCTATCCGTTTAATTTATAGTTTTATAGATATATATATACTACCTCTATCACAAAAGAATGTAATTGTGGAAACTATGTCCGTCAGACTCACTCATGTTTAACTAACTTTACTATAAAAAGTATTAGCATTTATATCTCTAAATAGTATTTATTTTGAAAGTTTATTTTATAACTAATTTGATGATACTTATTTTGTATGACGAATGTTAGTACTTTATTATATTAATTTATTTAAAATTTAAACTGTTTGACTGCTTAAAAATAAGAATTGTACTCTTTAATGGAGGAAGGGAATAGTGATTTGTATGTGTTTGGTTGCATGGATTGAAGTCGAAGTATGGTGTTTAGGTTTTGTTTAGTTCTCATCTATAAACTTTTTACTTTATCATATTATTAAATATTTGGACTTTAATGGAGGAAGGGAATAGTGATTTGTATGCGTTTGGTTGCATGGATTGAAGTCAGAAGTATGGTGTTTAGGTTTTGTTTAGTTCTCATCTATAAACTTTTTACTTTATCCCATTAAATATTTGGATATATGTATTGAGTATTAAATATAGATATAATAAAAAAAAATTACACAAATTAATTAGATTTCGCGAGATAAATATTTTAAGCCTAATTAATTTATAATTAGATACTAATTATTACAATAACATATGTGCTAATGACGGATTGTTGCCGTTGAAATTTCACATTTTTTATGTTGAGGTTCGAAAAAAATTTATATTGGTCAAATTTTTCGGTTAAATTCATGTTATGCTTTAAAGTTACTCCAAACCACACTAAAATGACTCATTGTATCTTCTAGTCTTATCTAAGCCCTAAATTTCTTTAAATTTATTTAATTTTCTCACTCACATATTCCATGGCACTAGCATATGCAAGTCACCCACCTTTAGTCTGTTGTACTATCGCAATAATATATTATGTTATTTTATTGATATTATATACATTTATGACGAGTGATAGATTAGAAAGTTTTTTCAGTGAAATGATGTTAAAATTTTTAAAAACCTATTTTAAATTTAGTCTAAAATATCTTAGGCCTTGTTTACTTCCAAATTTTTTTGCAAAATAGCAATAGTAGCACTTTCGTTTGTATTTGGCAAATGTTATGCAATTATGGACTAACTAGGCTTAAAAGATTCGTCTCGTCAATTTCGACCAAACTGTGCAATTAGTTTTTATTTTCGTCTATATTTAAAACTCTATGCATACGTCTAAAGATTCGATGTGATGGAGAATCTGAAAAATTTTGCAAAATTTTTGGACTTAAAACCCTAAACCGTAGACCCTAAACCCTTTCGCAGTGCTCCCATTCGCGCGCATCGACCATGCTACCGCCGTCCGCTGCTCGTAGCGCCTGCCTCCCCTACGCCCCGGGCCCGGGGCGAGGCAAGAAGGGATCCGCAGCCATGGCTCATGAGGGGGCTGTCTCTGTCTGCCTGTCGGCACGACGGGCGCGAGGCTTGGCGCGTGAGGCGGGCAGGGACGTAGCCAACGCGCCAGCGTGCCCCAAGCGCAGCGCGCGCTGGCGCGTCCCTTCCCTTGGCGACCGGCGGAGAGCCGCTCCAGCGACTGTGTCACTGTGATGAGCCACGGTGGGCGGTGGCTAGCAGACAGCCGGTGGCGATCTGCTACGCCACCGCGGCTGCGGGGAGCCCCATGCCTGTGTCCGGCGCCCTAGCGGATATGGCCTGTGTCCTCACTCCTCAGCCTCTCAGGGGGAGCTCTCACCTGTAGCTGCTGGCAATCAACCGCAGTGACATCAACTAAGACTCAGTCGCACTCGTAGCCTGCAACGAACTTGAGGATCCGTAGGAGCACCCTGATGCGATTTCCATGGTATGGCTCTGATGCAGTTGTCTATTCAGTTCACTTATCACCACTTTCACCTGAAATTTGTGCGGAGTAATTATGCAAAGTACAATTTTACTTCAACCTCAAATATAAACTTCTTTTACAAAAAGTAATATTCGTATTACTCACTTGTCTAGAATACCTTGCTGTGCATAAGTGATGACTACTTCCTCCCATAACAGTGTTCTGGATTAAAGTAGACATGTAAAGTTAATCTTGATTTATTTTATTTTGTTTATAACGTTCAATTACAGTAACTTAAATGGGTTGGCAAGGCTTTGATCAATACATCTGTAAAAAAAAAACAGCAATAGCAGTGTGGAACTATGGATTTATTTCAGTTGAGGGTGAAAGTGTGATCTCGATTTGGTTGTAGAATTTGGAAACTTTTGGGTACGTTAGATGCGTTAACCTGATCTGTTTTGCATTCATCAATAATCATATGTGAATGAACAAACAGAGCAAAAGACAGTAATGTTATTGTTATGACTGTTCTATTCCATTAACTGAACAAGGTACAAAATACATGCATCTTGTGACTTCTCTGATTGCGTGAAAAACAAAACAATACATACATCTGGTTGCATTTCATTTCCATTCTTTTGCTTCTGATCTGATACACCATTTCTTCCCCGCCCTCAATAGGTTACCTTTGTTTTTTTTACTCGAGAACATGCACATAGTGCGGTGATAGGGATGCAGGAAGCACAACCCACAGTCGAGAGCTCGACTCCCCGTTCTCATTAAAAAGGCCACTCCTTGTGTTATTTTCAGCGAAATACATGGTCTATTAATGATTGCAGCGTGATATGCGGCCACAGGTGTGTCCTTGCCGCTAGTGGATCATCCTAATTAGCCAGGGTTTGTGGCCTTTTCTCAACCATGCGGAAGAGAATCTTCTACCTTCCCTTGAGTGCCTCAGGGGAGGTCTTATCCCCAAGTGTCAAGTGTTTTTTTTCATTCATAACATGTTACTAGCTGTTCCTTGATACATACATGTGCAATAATACCCTAGGGGGAAATGGGAAAATGCACTGTTCACTGATCTTATCTTAAGTTCTAAATTCATCAATATTGAAACTTCCTTGTCTTTGAATAAACACACTTTTCAGACTTTCAGTATTGAAACTTGGCAATGGCTGCACCATAGAGCCTTTATTTGTTGTTGGGCATCATGCTATATTTTCTATCACAACCAGGCACTAACACAATCTGCCAATCTATAAATCGAACCATCAATTCTGAAAACTAGTAAGCAGGAATTACACAATTCTCAACTGCTGTACTTCCACCAAGAGGGAACAGGCAAACACCCTATACTGGCCCAAATCTTACTTCGTCATCTGCTATATAAGTTATCTTCATCTGTTCTCCATGATCAAACTTACCTTGTGGTTATAGCCTCGACTCTTATACTCCACTGCTGCTACCTTGGTTTATAATTATCTGTCTCTGATCAATATAATACTACTCATGATACTGTGATCTGTAAATTTTACGTTATAAAGTAATGTCGCTGAGATATAAAACAAAGTTACAGTAGCCCAACAAAACGTGATTCACCCAATAACATGCTCCAAGCAAGGCATGGCTTTTCTAGTCATAGAGTAATTTGTAACCAAAATTTATCACAATCAGGTAGATGTTATAAAGTATGAGTACGGGTATATAGTTCTAGAAATCAAACAAATGAGAAGGAGAACTAAGATAAGTGATTTGATTAGTTAAGGGCTCAAATTTATCCAGGAGACGTTGAATTTTAAATTATCATCTTCTGAATGTTCACATTTGATGGGCTAGTCCACTAAATTGGAATCTATAGTGTAGTCTCTGAATCCAAAATGTAGAGTACAATATGCTAGGAAACTTCTAAATTTTCAAACATTGAAATATTGTTTTGAATGGATCATATATCTTTATAACATTTATAATGTATTGGTTTTATATATGGTGGAATATGTTAGAATGAAAGAAAGTATAATAAAAAAGCATGGGAAGAATATTTATCTACTCTTTCCATTATTGTTAGGTTCATCAGCGATGAGTTAAGGATGATGCAAGCTTTCCTCAGAGCAGCCGATGGAGCGCGTGAGAACACTGGGGTGCTCAAGGCGTATTTGGAACTGATCCGCGACTTGGCCTATGACATTGAAGACAGTCTTGAGGAGTTCATGGTTTTCATCAAGCACAAGAGCCTTGTGCAGCAACTGCTTAGCTTGCGAGCGCGTCATCGCATTGCTGTCCAGATACGCACTCTCAAACTTAGAGTCCAGGAGGTGAGCCAGAGGAACACACGGTACAACTTGATCAAGCTCACACCTTCCATCTCCAGTGATGTGACACTTGACATGGAGCTGACTCGAAATCTCACAGCACTATATGTTGAGGAAACACAACTATTTGGTTTGGACAAACAGAAGGAGAAACTAATGGACTTAATAGCCAATCCTAAGGTGCCCGTGGACATGGAGCCAGGAATAAGCAAATCTGGTCCAAGAGTGGTCTCTGTTGTTGGAATGGGCGGCCTTGGCAAGACAACTCTTACCAAGAAAGTGTATGATAGCAAGGATCTTGGTGACATTTTTGAGATCCGTGCTTGGATTGCAGTGTCTCAATCATTTGACCCAAAAGAGCTTCTCAAAGAGATGATCAAGCAACTCTTTGGGGCTCACTCGTTGAAAGAATTCTTAGAAGAACATCAAGGGCAAGTGCTGGAAGTAAAACACCTCACGAACTACCTGCGTGGAAGACTCCTGGAGAGAAAGTATCTTGTTGTTCTGGATGATGTTTGGACCCTTGAAGCTTGGAATTGCATGAGTATTGCTTTCCCAGAGAACAGTAAGGATGGCAGTTGTGTAGTATTGACTTCACGAAATCACAAATTAGCTGAGCTTTGTAGCCCCCCCTCACAGATATATCAGCCTGAAATCCTTGAGGAAAAAGATGCTAGAAGCTTGTTTCTGAAAAAGACAAATAAAAGCTCAGGTGACTTAGACAAAGATGATCGTACCAAGGGAATAGTTGAGAAGATACTGAACAAATGCGGAGGACTACCACTCGCCATAGTGACAATAGGAGGCCTACTAGCCAGCAAGGATACAAGGGAGTGGGAGAATCTGTACAATCAACTCCCTTCAGAACTTGCAACCAATCCTAGCCTTGAAGCACTGAGGCGAGTGGTTCATCTTAGTTACAACCATCTGCCTTCACATCTGAAGCCTTGCTTTCTGAATCTCAGCATCTTTCCTGAAGATTTTGAGATTGAACGCAAACACCTGGTGGATAGGTGGGTAGCTGAAGGGTTTGTAACAATTGCTACTAATAGGAGAACACTTGAAGAAGTTGCTGAAAGTTTCTTCTATGAACTCATCAGTCGAAGCATGATTCAACCAGCTAAGTTAGATGCTCTTGGAAATGTGAAGACTTGCAGGGTTCATGATATTGTGCATGATATTGCAGTGTCAATCTCTAGCCAGGACAACCATGTTTTCTTAGTCGAAGAGCATACAAGTTCCACCACTACATCAAAAGAAAGCATCCGGCACATATCATGCTTTGCGAATAGGAAACTGAATATTGGCATGGACTTAAGCTGTGTTAGGTCTTTTACTGTGTTTGGAGAACCTTTGGAGCCAATAGCGTCACTTTGTTCTTCTAAATTCAAGATGCTTAGGGTTCTGGATCTTAAAAATGCTGGTTTCCGTGCAGGGCAACAAGACATCAGAAACATCGGGTTGCTGCTACACTTGAAGTACTTGCATTTTCCTAATGTGGTTTCAGACATGTATTCTCTTCCAAGATGCATAGGAAACTTGCAAGCCTTGCAGACTCTAGACATTCAGAAATCAAGTTTTTCGGCACTACCAACTAACATGAGTAAACTTCAAAATCTTCGCCGTCTGCGGTGCAGCAGGGTACCAGAAAGTCCTCCCAGCAGCACCTTACATTTATTAAACCGAGCCAGCCATGGTGATCGTAATGCAACTGCCATTCTGCACATGACCTTGTCTAGCTGTTGGTCTTTTTCATCTGGCATTAAAGTGCCCAAAGGAGTGGGAAGTTTAAAAAGGCTACAAATACTAGAGAAGGTTGATATCAAGCGAACAAGTCGAAAAGCAATTAAAGAGCTAGGGGAACTAACTCAGCTAAGGAAGTTAGTTGTGAGAGGGAAAGGGGCCTCCAAGAAAAAGTGCAGTGCGTTCTGTGTAGCTGTGCAGAAGCTGTCCTCCCTCCGTTCCCTCAATGTGGGAACTAAGTCAACTTATGAAGAGGGTAAAGCAGATGGGCTGGATATGTTGGTTTCTTTTACATCCCCTCTCCCTTTCCCCTCTCTCGAGCGGCTCAAATTGAAGGGGCTTCTTCAGGAGATGCCTACATGGGTTGGTAAATGCGTGAGCTTGGTGAAGATTGACTTGAAGTATTGTGAGCTTAAGGAATTGGAGGCCGTAACTGAACTGCCAAACCTGATGCAGCTTCGTCTTTATCATATGGCATATGGTGCAGAGAAATTAGTGTTCCACAAGCATGCATTCCCTGAACTGAGGATCCTACAGCTTACTCATTCAGCGGCACTAAGGGAGGTGACATTTGAGGAGGGCAGCTCACCTAACATGGAAAAAATAAGGATCGAGGATTGCAGTCTGACATCAGGGATCAATGGTATCAAGCACCTTCCGAAACTCAAGGAGATTTATACCGTGGAATGTATATTGGCAAAGCAAGATGTGTTACAAGAGGAAGTGGACAAGCACATGAATCGCCCTGTGCTGCAAATGCTGTCCTGTGAGCCTGCAAACCCTGAAGAAGAGACTGAGGGAAAGGTGGAAGTTACGGAGTCAATTTCTGAAGCAGGGCAGAGCTTGCAGCTGCAGTCTTGATCTGTCCTTACCCTCCTCGTTGTCATTTGAGAATCAACGGCAAGTCGGGCCATGCTCCTGCACATCATAACGGACATTATTCTTCATTGTCACTCTCCGTTGATTATTGCAGTATCTATCGTGTGTACTATTCCATCAATTTGTGTCATTGTATCTTGTGGTTGCGGTTATGTGTAAATAATCTGACCAGCAGACTTGTTCACTGTATTCTGTACCGCATGCGTGCTCATGTCTGTCATAAGCAAAACTTTTCTCCTATATGTTTATATATATAGTGTGACCAACATGCATCTTATCTATAAGTCAATGTGCTTCCTTTGTCAGGGATCATTACAAGTGTTGGTCCGTACTATGTCAAGGCAAAACTGCTGCGTTGAAATATATGCTTGATGCTTCTGCTCGTTTGTCTAAGCGATATTTTCTTCTTCATCAGGGACAGTGTTGTTCTTTTGGCGTATGAAATCCGGCATCTGAAACTCTGAATTTCAGTGGCATCCCTACAAACAGAGGAGCAAATAATCAAACAGCAGTGAAGTTAGTACTATGCAATCCATCTTATCTTTAGATTGGCTCTGACCTCTGAGTATATGCTAACTGCACCCCAAAACATCATCTTCCGAAAGCACGTGAAAAACGTGAAACGATATTATTTGTTGAGAGTGTTTTTTTTTTTGGTGAAACTATTGGTTGAGAGTTGAGACTTGCGTGGTTAGCTACAGCTGCCCAATCACGAGCCAAACTGCAAGCACAGCTACTACGCCAGCGTACCTGTTTCGTTTCTTGTATACTCCTACGGTGTGTGTCGACGCTCTGCGTTCCTTGGCAATGGTGTACACGCTCTCTGAATTCTGATGATAGAGAAAGCCAGATTTGATTTAGAACTTGGTCGAGAGATGTTGTTGTTGTTTTTTTGTTTTTTTTAAAAAGGAGGAACCTCTACTTTTAAGAAAGCAAGAATCTAATGCAATACTGGGTAGACCATGTTTAACCATCGCAGCGTACCAGTGGCGGATCTAGGATTTTAATCGTGGGGGTACGAACAAAAACGATATAGTTTATTAACATGGACATAAGATAATTAGATCACTAAATGGTGATAAAATAGTTATGAATATAAAGTATTAAGGTTGTTGTATGAGCTGAACAGACTAGCAATTATATATAATAATATATTATACATGTATATGTTATTAAAAGGTATATATACCAGATGTTTTTCAAGCAATTTTGGGGGGACAGCTGTACCCCCATGTTACTACTCTACATCCGCCCCTGCAGCGTACAGTAAAGAAAACTAAGCGCCTATTACAAGATTCAAATTTCAATAATGTCGAAGGCATCACAGGACTAGGCTTGAACCCTTTCAGCCACATCATGATATCATCCTTGATCTTCTCAATACGTCCCTGTCCTCCTTATACATGACATCAGTGGAGGCTTTTGGAAACTTCTCTTGATAGCCATCTTATTCCTAGTGATCCAAAGTGCCCAGGCGAAACCTGCAAAGATAAACATGATTAACATGTTTGGGAGGGGCCCCTTGCCCTGCAGCCAAGATTCCGAAAGATCTAATTCCAATTATAAACCTACACAATGATACTCCAAACCAGTTTAACTAAGACACAGTTAAAAAGAATATGGTCAATTGATTTCCAGCAGTTCATCCGTGGGAGATCCATTGCTGACACTTTTGTCTACGCATTGGAACTCCTGCAAGTCTGTCATAAGAGGAAAAAACCAGCAATAGTGCTGAAGCTTGACTTTGCCAAAGCATTTGATACAGTGCATTGGGAGGGGTTGACTGCGGTGCTTAGTGCTCGAGGGTTCTCAGTCCAATGGATATCGTGGATTCGTACCCTGCTATCCTTGTCTCTGACAGCTGTCCTGGTAAATGGGTGCGCAGGCCCTTGGATCAAATGTAAGCGGGGACTCAGACAGGGAGATCCTATCTCCCCATACCTGTTTCTGCTGGTGGCTGAAACGCTACAGTGTCTCATCCGACAACAAGCTACTGTCAAGCACCCCACCGAAATGAACCTCCCGGCTGCTGTTCTCCAATATGCGGATGATACTCTGATTGTTATGCGGGGCGAGTTGGAGGGTGCTGTGGCTGTGAAGCAGACTCTTGACCTTTTTGCAGCATTCTCAGGGCTCAAAATTAATTTTGACAAAAGCACTTTGGTGCCGATCCACATGGATGAGACTGTGTCTGCTCAGTGTGTTGAGGCTATTGGTTGCAAACTTGAAAGTTTTCCGCAGCCATACCTCGGCCTACCCCTTTCAGTTCACAAGCTACCGATCTCGGCGTTTACCCCATACATTCAGAAAGCTGATCGTCGGTTGAGCTGCTGGCAAGCTGGTCTCTTGAACAAAATGGGAAGAACGGTCCTAGTGAACTCTGTCCTGGACTCTCAGCTAGTCTATCTGATGAGTTCGATTCAGGTGCCTCCAGGGGTCATCAAACACGTTGACAAGACCAGGAGGGCTTTCCTATGGAGTGGTGACAAGCAAGGGAAATCGTCCCCGGGTTCATGCCTTGTAGCTTGGACTGCAGTGTGCAACCCCAAGGAGTTCGGCGGGCTTGGTGTCAAGGACATTGGAGTGCAGAATGTTTGCCTACTTCTTAAACTCATCCACAGATTATACTGCCCTGGCTCCTCGGCGTGGTCGCAGTGGATCCAAGGACGCGTCTCCCTAGCTACACTGCAAGGCGAGGTTCATGGTGAGCATTGGCAAG
This sequence comes from Sorghum bicolor, assembly GCF_000003195.3. Lineage (NCBI taxonomy): Eukaryota > Viridiplantae > Streptophyta > Magnoliopsida > Poales > Poaceae > Sorghum > Sorghum bicolor. The sequence continues at coordinate 13,906,705 of NC_012879.2, read as the reverse complement.
TGCTGCGCCAGCTTCTCCCTCTCTATCAAGCTATAACCAGTGTCAAGCTGGGCAATGGAAAATCATGCTCCTTCTGGAACGATGTCTGGATTGGTGATGAAGCCTTAGCGGATGCGTTCCCGTCACTGTTCAGCCACTGCACTTTCAAGAATGGGTCTGTTCATGAAATCCTATTTAACGGACTTGAGCATTACTTTGTGCCCAGGCTCTCTCATGCTGCCCAGTCTGACATGGTGGGCATTCGGCTCCTACTCTCGCAAACCTCCTTGTCTAATGATGAAGACAGGCGCACATCATGCTTTGCCAAGGCCGATTCCTCACTTCACAGTGGCGCCATCTACAAGATGATCAAGGCACGAGGCCAACCTTCTGACCCATCAGCAGTTTTTGTGTGGAAAAGCTATGCACCGCCTAGGATCCAACTCTTCATGTGGCTTTTGGCACAAAACCGGATTCAGTGTCGCTCCAACCTTCACCGCAAACACATTGTTGATAACCCATACTGCGAGATCTGTCAGCAAGAAGAGGAAACAACACAACACATCTTATCCGCATGCCCCCTGGCGTCTCAGCTATGGCAGAGTCTGCAGATGACACCCCCTCTTCAAAACCTTGCAAATATTCAGAATTGGGTGCCTCCTCCTTCAATCCCCACGGATGGTTCCTCGACCTTCATAGCCTTGTGCTGTTGGCAGCTATGGAAGGCCCGAAATGAGAAGGTATTCAGAAACCAAAACACATCTCTGTCCCAGCTTCTCCAAAGCTGCATCTCCTTGGCAGCGCAATGGAGCATCCGCCTCCCTGTTAAAAAGAAACACTTAGCCCAAGTCTGGGAACTTGCATTCCAGGTGGCTCGACAAGGTCAAGGATAGAACTCATGCTACTGTTGTTGTATTTCTTTCCTTTCTTTGCTTGTATCCTCTGTAAAACTCCAAACCGTTTTGGGCACATGTGATTAATACATACCAGGTGGGGAACGCCTCCCCCCGTTTAAGTAAAAAAAACAAATATTTCCTCCGTTCTAAATTATAAGTCGCTTTTACTTTTTTAGTTCATCTATTTTGCTATCTATCTAAACATATTATTTATCTGTATAGTAAAATAGATGTACCAGAAAAGTCAAAGAAATTTAGAACCGAGGGAGTACAACATTTTCCACTACCCATCCACCCCTTTTTGATAAGACTCAGCCCCACCTAGAGCTTATATTATTAAAGACTTGCCATAAGAAAAAGTGATCGTAAAAGCTATCCTACATTTCCAAATTACTCCAGCCACCTGCTGGGAAAACCTCAGTTGGTCAGGAATCCGTACAAGGATTTGGTGGAATAAGGCCTTGTTCAGTTTCACCTAAAAACCAAAAATTTTTCAAAATTTTCTGTTACATCGAATTTTGCGACATATACATGGAACATTAAATATAGATAAAAAATAACTAATTACACAACCTGTAATTTGCGAGACAAATCTTTTGAGTCTAGTTAGTCCATGATTGGACAATAATTATCAAATACAAACGAAAGTGCTACAGTGGACCAAAAAGTTTTCGTGTAGGAACTAAACAAGGCCTAAGATCCTTGTTTTTCCAAGACTCAAGTTACGAGTCAGAGTTTAAAGAAACTGACTGAGCGAAAAATTTTGGATTCGTTATTGTAGCACTTTTGTTTGTATCTAACAATAATTGTCCAACTATGAACTAACTAGGTTTAAAAGATTCGTCTTGTAAATTACAGGCAAACGGTGCAATTAGTTATTTTCTTTTATCTATATTTAATGCTCCATGTATGAGTCTAAAGGTTTGATGTGATAGAAAATCTTGAAAATTTTTGAGAACTAAACAAGACCCGAAAGCTCGTTACGTAAAGAATTCCAGCTCTCAAACTCAGTTACTGACAGAGATCTAAATCCACATACCAGTCATCTTGATCCCAACATTCAAGGACAGAACACTATGGCTCCCTTACCATTTTATACATGTTCTCATAGGCAATCTTTAGAGGGACATCCTGCAGCTAAATATCTTGCCTAACTCCATTTCCTACCTTAAAAATGGCACCCCATTTGAACAGATTCTTTACTTTATGCAGGCCTTGCCAGAATTGAGAGCTCCCCTTGCTCGTAAAGAAGTTACAGCCATTCAAGTATTTCACTTTGAGAATCTTAAACCAAAGAGCATCAGCATGTTGTAGGATTTTCCAAATCCATTTTACTAGCAATCATTCATTCATGACGAGCAATTTAACGATGTGATATTTATTTTTTTCCTCAGTCCCTAGCCATAAGAAATTTGCTCTTATGCTGTCCATCTTTTTGTGTACCCCATTTTGGGGACAGTAAAATCCCATGAAGTAAAGTGGAATGCTGCTCCGACATGTATTAGTCAAAATCTGTCTCCCACAGAAGCAGATGTTTGCCCAACGGCAGGGTAATGATCAACGGTCAGCAGAGCGCCACCGCGGCGCCTGCCGTAGTTGTTGCATCGTGCGGTGCAGATTCGGTAGCACCCGTGCTGCGCAGCTACCACTGTCTCGCTCGAAGCCGGTGGCAGGGACCCCGGCCCCACCGTCGATGTCAACCTCCGGCGACCACACCGGCGGGGCCGCGTGTAGGTTGTTGCTTCGTGTGGTGCACATTCGGTAGCGCCCCCACCTTATTTATTAGTGCCTCCCTGCAGGTTTGTTTAGCAACCACTGTCACGCCGGCCGGAAGCAGGCAGGTCGCAGTTGTTAGACTTGGCGCATGGCCCCATCGGCGATGCCGGCCTCCGGCGACCACACCGGCGCTACACCGCACGTTGTCCTGCTCCCGAGCGCCGGCATGGGCCACCTCGTCCCGTTCGCCCGCCTCGCGGTGGCCCTGTCGGAGGGACACGGCTGCGACGTGTCCTTCGCCGCCGTGCTGCCTACCGTGTCGTCGGCGGAGTCCAGGCACCTGCGCGCGCTCTTCGCCGCCGCCCCGGCCGTCCGCCGGCTCGACTTCCGCCTGGCGCCGTTCGACGAGTCCCAGTTCCCCGGCGCCGACCCCTTCTTCCTCCGCTTCGAGGCCCTACGCCGGTCCGCGCCGCTGCTCGGCCCGCTCCTCGACGCCGCCCAGGCGTCCGCGCTCGTCACGGACATCGTCCTGGCCTCCGTCGTCCTGCCCGTCGCCAAGGCGCGGGGCGTCCCGTGCTACGTCCTCTTCACGTCCTCCGCCGCGATGCTCTCCCTATGCGCCTATTTCCCCGCCCACCTCGACGCCAATGCCGCCGCCGGCGGCGGCCGCTTGGGCGTCGGCGACGTCGACATCCCCGGCGTGTATCGGATCCCAAAGTCCTCCGTCCCACAGGCGCTGCACGACCCCAAGCATCTCTTCACCCAGCAGTTCGTCGCCAACGGTCGCGGTCTCGTCGCCGCTGACGGCATCCTTGTCAACACGTTCGACGCCTTCGAGCCGGACGCCATTACGGCCCTGCGTCAAGGCTCCGTCGTCTCCGACTTCCCGCCTGTGTTCGCCGTGGGGCCGCTGCAACCGGTGAGGTTTCAGGTGGCGGAGAAGCCGGCGCACTACATGAGGTGGCTCAGCGCGCAGCCGGCGCGGTCCGTGGTGTACGTCAGCTTCGGCAGCCGCAAGGCCATATCGACGGACCAGCTCCGGGAGCTCGCCGCCGGGCTCGAGGCCAGCGGCCAGCGGTTCCTGTGGGTGGTGAAGAGCACCGTCGTGGACAGAGACGACGCCGCCGACCTCGCCGACCTGCTTGGGGACGGGTTCCTGGAGCGGGTGCAGGGCCGCGCGTTCGTGACCAAGGGGTGGGTGGAGCAGGAGGAGATCCTGCAGCACGGCTCCGTCGGCCTTTTCATCAGCCACTGCGGGTGGAACTCCGTCACGGAGGCGGCGGCGTTCGGTGTGCCGGTGCTGGCGTGGCCCAGGTTCGGCGACCAGCGCGTCAACGCCGCCGTGGTGGCGCGCGGCGGGCTCGGCGCGTGGGAGGAGCGGTGGACCTGGGATGGGGAGAAAGGCTTGGTGACCGGAGAGGAAGTGGCTGAGAAGATCAATGCCGTGGTCGGCAACGATGTGGTGGCGAGGAAGGCGGCCAGGGTCGGCGACGCCGCGGCGGCGGCCGCAGGCAAGGGCGGCACGAGCTACCAGAGCTTGGCGGACTTCGTCGGCCGGTGCCGCGACGCGGGGTGGTAGGCACGACGGATTTCGATCGGTCGGCTGTGAATCTGTGATATATATATATATATATTTTTTGTGACTTCAGTTGTTTTCTGAGCCGAGGTGACCGACGTTTGCACCGTGTCTATCTATCTTTTTTAATCTTGTTAGTATTATTACTGTTGTGTAAAACACTGATATAGTGATATATATATTGTCGCAACTCCTATCTATCATTGTACTTGGTTATTTCTTCTTGTATATACCTCCCAAAAGTCTGCACAAGGAATTTCAGAAAGTTACACATTGATAGGGCAAAGCAAGTAATCTGTACAGACTGACACAAATTTGGTCATTTGGAGAAATCCTAATATTAGGCCTTGTATACTTCTACCCAAAAAGTCAAAATTTTTCAAGATTTTCCATCACATCGAATCTTTAGATGCATGCATGAAGTATTAAATATAGATAAAAATAAAAATTAATTGGTCGAAATTTACGAGACGAATCTTTTAAACCTAGTTATTCCATGGTGAACAATAATTACCATAAACAAACGAAAATACTACAGTATCGCGAAATTTTTTCTTTCCGAAACTAAACACGGCCTTAGAGGCCTAACACGGTTCCTGACACTGACCGTTTACTGTTTCTACACTGTACACGACACTATTTCACCACTGTAGGTAACACTGTTTAGCCCTTTTTTTATTGTTCTCCGGTCACTATTTGTTGCACTATTTATTTTCGTTTTTCTGTTCATAAAAGCCGGTGCAGCATGGCGGCGCTCACCGTGCTAGTAGTATTTGCTGTGGACCTATGGTACATTCTATTCGTAATTTCGTATTCAGGCCTTGTGTTTCTAGCCACTTTCTATGGTATGCTTTGTGCTTCTAGCCTAAAAATACGACCTTGCATTAGTACAAACTGAAATTTCTAAATTGTCCTTGCATTAGTACAAACTGAAATTTCTAAACTGTCCTTTTGCATTAGTACAAAATAAGTACGATGAAATTATGAACACATTAAATGAAATTGAAGAAAAGTGATTTTAAGCATTAGTACAAACTGAAATTTCTAAACTGTCCTTTTGCATTAAATGAAATTGAAGAAAAGTGATTTTAAGCATTGTTCTATGTCCCTTTAGGCAAGAATAGGAATATATGGGTGTGAGAAAAGGCAGCACAGTTTTGTGTCTTTTTTTTTGTCTTTCCACATAGCCTTATTAAACGTAAACGATACAGACCTCATTCTTTATAGCTATCAAATTTACCTTCAAAAGAGGGTCGGAGCTTCGGAGTAGACCACCATTAATTGCAACGGGCAATCGTGCGTCTTCATGCAAATCATGTTAAATTTTAAATTTTTCATGTTAACCGGCAGTGATTGAGAGCAGTACCCAGAATCTTTCTCTTTGCCCTTTGTGGCCGTTATGGTATTGAACATGCTTTCGGTTACAATTTTAGTTATATATACATACAATCAAGTATGTGATGAACAGATATGAACGATTAATAGGACAGTTTTCAAAATACAACTTTTTCCACGAAGAGCCTTTCAGTGCTGGTACGCTTTCTTCACCCTTTCCAAGTACGACTCTAAAGTTTATTCACTATTTTAAAGATCTTTCTCCCATTTAAAAGACGAGAAGCTAGGCGATTATCAGCTGTGTTGTCAGAGGATTTTTTATTATTACTGCGGTACGGATGTCCTACACTAATAAGCCATTTAGCATCAATGTTCTCCAAGCAAACCACACATCATTTGTATCCTTTCCTAACTTGTCCCGACAAGCAACCAAAGCTTGGTGGGTTAGTGATTATTACGATATTACGAATAGCAACACTTTCAAAGTGAAGTGCTCTCGCTTGTACTTGTCCTATACCTTGACACCTTTTTGCCACAGTTCTATTAGATCACCCACCAATGGTTGCAGACACCAATACCATTGCCAGGTTGCTTTGACCCATGCATCAACAATGACATCATAATGTAGGTGCGCTTCATACACAACCAAGGCGGAAGGTTGTATATGCACAAAATCACAAGGTAGGTGTTGTGTTTCCTGCTAACCATGTTGAAAGGATTGATCCCATTCGTATTCAACTCGAGTCTTATGTTCCTTATTTTCCTTGAAAATCACTTATTGTATCTGAAATTAATAGCCCTCCACTATGATGAATCGGTTGGGTGTATGACCTTTCCAATTCACCTTTGTTTGGCATGCCATCTCATCAGCCTTGTTGTCTTTTCATTCGCAAATTACCTCTTTCAAGCGTGGAATTATAGAGAAATATCGCACAACCTTATCAGAGGAACCTTTGTTCCTGTCACCTATCATCGCCTTAGACTGGACACACGCATCCGTCTCTGCTTATTTGTCATGGTAGAATATGCAATCATTTGATGCATGCATGAATTTTTTGTACTTAATTCCAGCCCTATTGGATAGATCATTTTGCTTCGCCTGATATGTGTTCTCGGGCAACTCATTTGGTCGTGGAAGTATCTTCTCCAAATGAGTTAATAAATCATTGAATCCTTTGTCGGATAGAGCATTCCTTGATTTGAACTCAAGTAGCAAAATGTCAGCTTCCAACATAGTTACAGTAGAACCAGAGTACAAGCGGTGCTCTTGCATCCTTTGTCATTTGCTCCAACTTCTTCAAATTTCTTGCATTGAGGAACTCTGGCTCCCCATCACATATCATCTTGTCTAGAGCCCACATCATAATCCACTAAAGTGTCATGACCTGTTCATCGATGGTTTCTTGCATGGTGTCGGCGTCTAGACTCGTGGTCTAGACACAAACGAGTATAAGTATGCGTGACTACCTAAGTCCGGATGGTGATGCAAGTGGAACACAGAGAATTTATACTGGTTCGGGCTAGGGATGCCCTACGTCCAGTGAGATCGATGATCTGTATTGCCTTGCACCCAAAGGTGCTTGTAGTAGGGGAGTACAAGCGGGTTGCGAGAGAGGGCTAAGTCCCAGGTCTCGGCTTTATGTGGTGGACAGAGTGCTAGTTGCTACTCTATGAGTGAACTAGCTTGGAATTCTGAAGTGTGTGTGTGACGTGGTTGAGCTTGCTTTCGTCGTGTGCCTGTCTTGGCCATGAACCCTGGCTCCCCTTTTATAGCCTCAAGGGGAGGTAGGGTTTTACGTGAGCGATTGGAAACTTTCCCTGCCGAGAGGTGGATCCACAGTCCCGACCCTGTAGAGACTCGCCCATCCCGTCCTCGAGGCATGGCTGATAGCATGGCTGCTCCTGTGGAGGATTACCGAGCCTTGTTGATGTCGTGGGGGTCGGGTCGGCGATACTGCAGCCTGTCATGTTAACAGTGAGAGAAGACAGCAAATAGTGATGTTGATTAACCTCTCCCATTCCTCTTTTACTGTGAGGCGGTGCACCATAGTGAAAGAGGTAAGGCTGCACAGTGAAAGAGGTAAGGCTGCAGTGTCCAGGGTGGTTGGAACAGTCGCCACCTTGCCCTGCTGCGGTATGGGAGTCACTGCGCCTGTCATGTCATGGGTACGGGCGCCGTGCGTTGGAAACTTTGCCCTGGTCAAGCGAAGCGGCGTTGGCGCCCGAGCCCTGGGGGGGTCGGGCGAGACGGAACTTACGCCCGAGGCCAAGGGGGGTCGGGCGAGGCGGTGTCTGCGTCTGAGCCCCGAGGGATCGGGCGAGACAGAACTCGCGTCCGAGGCCTGTGGGGTCGGGTGAGCCGCGATTTGGGCCCGAGATCGAGGAAGCAGATGGGCTGGGGCCCGCGTCCTGGTGATTGTGGATGACTTGCTTTGTCTTCAGCGTTTCTTATTGCTCTGATTTGGGTATCCCTTTTTATGGTACCCAACAGTAGCCCCAGAGCCTTTGAAGGGGTGAGCTCACCTCTTCAAAGGTTCTTCCTTTTGGAGGGACCATTTTTTGTTGACCGGGAGCTTTTTCTTTACTTCCTCCGGAGGGTGCGCGCGAGCGCACCCACCGGGTGTAGCCCCCGAGCCTTTTGGAGGAATGGTGTTATTCCTTCAAAGGCTTTTACCCCTGAGTGATGTAGTCGGGAGTATCTGAGGGATAGGTTGCGTGTTTTTTACACGTAGTGCCTGTTCCCATGGTGCGAGGAAGCCCCCGAGCCCTTTCCCCGCAAGGGTCGATCAGGTTCTTTCTTGTCTTATTAATTACGTCCCTCATTCATCCTTTCGCTCGGAGGAGGGGTGGGTCGCGCCGTACTACCCTCGATGGGCGAGTATCGACGTTCCCCGGGAGCTGCAAGCGGGTAAATCCAAGTGGATGTCCGAGCCCTATTCGATAAAGGTCGGCTTGTGGCCTTATGGGCACACCTCAAAATACCCGAGGACAGTCACAGTGGATGTCGGAACCGTTCGCTAGGTCCCGAGGGCTCGGTGCCTCCCTCGATGGGATCCCACTCGCGTGACACCCGCATGGGTCTTGGATATGACTGGTAAAGATGCGCCGACCTTTTTGAGGGGTTCGGACCATGGCCTCTATTGTGCTCATCTTCAGTCATCCCTCACTCGGTCATCCTGAGGCGACTGTTCGAACCTGTTTTGCAGGTCAGTCTCACAACCTCTGGAACATAGGTGGCCATAGCCTGGGGATTTTTGGCCTCGAAATGCTTTCTGATTTTGTTTGTAGAATTGGGGTCGGGCAAGACAGAATCTGCGCCCAACGGGAACCGCCTTGCGATTTTCGCTCGGGGTTAGCAAGGGGTCGGGCGAGACGGAGTCTGTGCCCGACGAAGACCGCCCTGCGACCTTGGTCAGCAGGGGGTCGAGCGCCGCTTGCCCTGGAAGGAACCGCCCTGACATAACTTTTCAGGGCGCTCCTTTTGAGGTGTGGCGCGCGGGGAGTCGAAACGGCCGTGCCGTTGTACCCCGTCTGGATGCGACGTTTCACCTACGAAATTAATGCGTGCGGCGGGCGTGAGAATCGGAGGGAGTTGGCGCTTCGAGTTTTTCACCTGGTGGGAAGCGGGCGACGGTTGCTCTTTCTTCCCTTTCGATCTTGCGTGCGGGCGGTGTGGCCGCGGTACGCTCTCTCTATAAAAGCAGCCGCGGGGGACTTGGTTTCTTTCCTCCTGCTCCTGCGCGAAGAAACTCTTGCCTCCTGCCTTTTCTCGTGCTGCCATCTTCTCCACCTCCGCCGCGCAGACGCCCTACTTCACCCAAAGCCATGGCTGGTGTTGAGGCGTGGCCGCCCTGCAATGTTACCAGGTCCGCGATGGAGGCGCGCATGAAGGCAGGGATCCTCCGCCCCATCACGGACGCCAGGCAGCCAGAGTGGATCGTTCCCTCGGCGAACGACAGGGAGCCGAACCCGCCTCAGGGCTATGTGGTCTGCTTCCTATCGTTCTTAGACCGGGGTTTGGGATTCCGGCCAACCGCCTGATCCGGGCGATTCTCCATCACTATGAGGTGGAGCTGCATAACCTCAACCCAAACTCGGTAATGCAGGCAGCCGTATTCGCCACGCTGTGCGAGGGGTTTCTGGGGGTTCCTCCCCACTGGAACCTCTGGCTTCATCTTTTTAAGGTGGATATGTCCGCCCGCTACGTGAGAGGGGAGAAGTTCCCCCTGTGAGTTGGCGGTTGCACGCTGCAGCTCCACCAGTAGCGGTCCGGCCAATACATCTGGAGCGCGATGCCCTCGTCGAATCGGGGGTGGCAGAACGGGTGGTTCTACATTCGGAACGACGGCGGGCTGCTCCCGGAATACACCGGGAAGATGGTGAAAGAGTGCCCCCAGAAGTGGGTGTGGGGCGCTCCTGCGGAGGAGCAAAAGAGGCTCGCCCCGCTTCTTGCGGGGCTTGAGAAGCTGCGCGACGCCCGAGTCACCGCGGCCACGGTGGCGATGGCATTCCACAAGAGGAGTCTGCTCCCGCTGGCGCAGCGGCGAGCATTCATGTTCGAGATGACCCGGGACGTCCCCTGGGTCGGGACAAGGATGTTGGCCGAGCCGATATCGGCATTGGACATCGCCGCTCGGGTTGAGAAGACGACACACCCGGATATGAAGAACTCCCGGGTGGTGTCGATGCGCCCTGAAAAGAGCTACGTTTCACTGGTAAGAGGCTATTTTTTGCTTTGATTTCTTGCGCCTGTTTCCCTTTTGTTCCTGCCTCAATCTCCTTTTTCCGTTTGTTTCGTAGGGGATGGGGATCGTCAGGGATTCCCTGCCCCCAGTCCCAGAGGATAAGGAGATCCGGGCCAAGAATCGGGCCCGGAATGAGGAGCAGAAGAAAGCCAAGGAGGACAAGAAGGCGAAGGCTGCGAGGAAGGCGCAGCGGCGAGAGATCTCAGCCAAGAACCACCGTGAAGCCGAAAAGGCGGGGGTTGCCCCGCCCGACTCTCCCGAGACTTCGGTCTCGGAGATTGAGGGCGGGGGAGACAACGCCCACTGGCTTGACGAGCTGGCAGAAGAGGACGACGTGATCCCCCCTGTCGATGGGGGGATCGAGATCCCAGAGGGGTCGAGGGCCCAAGGGGGGTTGGAGGCCCCCGAGGGGTCCCAAACACCGGGGGCGGCCAGACCATCCCCCACATTGTTGTAGACGACGAGGACGGTGCCCCACAAGAGGGCTCAGTCCCTGTGGGTCCCCAGGAGGGGGAGAAGGCGTCAGGGGGCGAATCCGAGGCGCCCCCACAACCGGTAGCGCCAGAGGGCCTAGCCGAGCCCCACCCAGCGTCCGGGGCAGAAGCCGGCGGCTCAGTGGAGGCAACACAGGCCGAGACAACCGTTGAGGCCCCTGCGCCATCCGCGGGCGAGACGGGGGTTCGGCCGACGGTCCCTGGCGCTTCGGGAGGCCCCCAAGGAGCTCCAAGCTCCGAGAAGAAATCTGCCCCCCGAGCGAGGTGCGTATAGGATTTCTGATCATTCCTTTGATTTTTTGTTTTTCTCTTTCTTCTGACTTGTGTTATTTTTTTAGCCAGAAGCAAAAGGCGGCGCCAGTGGCGCTGGCCCCCCTGAAGGCAGTGAAGAGGGGGGCGCAGTCGACACCTGGGTCGGCGAGGCCCAAGTCGCCGCCCCCCTGAGCCGCGAAGAGGGGGAGCCCCGTCGGGAAGGAGAGGCGCAGGAGACGGGGACGCCGAGGCCCCAAGGGCCGGAGGAGACAGCCCTTGCCCCCGGGGCTACGCCTCCTCCAGAGGATGCCAATCTGGGAGGCGCGGTTCGGCCCGCGCTGATCGAGGAGGGCCAGGCCATCGTGGCGTCTAACGTGGCGTCCCTCGGTGGTCCTCACGGGAAGGGCCCTGCCGGTCTCGAGGCTCCCGCGGCAGGAGGGGAAGGTGACGCCCGATGGGGCAAGAGCCCCGTGTTCTGGCCCAATCTCGACGACGCAGAGGGAGAGGCCAGATTCGTTCTGGATGACCCGTCGGAGGCTTACCTCTGGCAGGGTCTGGACGCGTGTGGTCGTGCCAGCGTCGAGGCTATCAATCGAGCCTCTGAGCTCGTGAGCCGAGACATGTACAAATTGGCCTAGGTGAGGCCTCCTTCCATGTCATGAGGTATTATATATATATATATATATATATTTTTTATTCTGTTTTGCAGTATTGACTCCCTATGCAACTTCTGACTTTGCAGGCGCTGAAGGCTACTTCCCTGGAGAAATCAGTTTTCCTCCGTAGGGAAAAGGACGCCTGGGCGACCTGCGAAAATGAGAGGGCTGCTAGGGAGGCAGCTGAGGGGGAGCTCGCGAAGGAATGCGAGATCTCTGCCGAGCTTCGACAGAAGTGCACGGCCCTCGCTACTGAGGCTCGAGAGGCCCGAGAAAAGGTTGCCCCCTGGAGAAGAGGGTCGGGGACCTTACCCAGGAATCCGAAGAGCAGAGGGCGGCGGCTGAGGGGTACAAGGGCGAGGTCGCTCGGCTAGAGGCTCTGCTCGCCGAGAAAGACCTTGCCTTAAACCAAGCTCAGGCCGACCTCTCCGCAGCTCAGAGTGAGGTGACCCGCTGGCACCGGAGCTCGGCGAAGAATGAGAAGCGGGCCGAGGGTAAGAATCATGTCTTTCCCCTTAGCTCTTTCTATATTTGGATTGATTTTCCTAACTTTTCTCATTTTTTTGTTCTGCTTTCCAATAGAGTCAGAGAGGAAGATGGCCGAGGCGACCTCTGTTGCCGAGGTCTTGCAGAGGTCCCTTGACGCCGAGGTCGCGAACCACTCTGCTTTAGAAGCCGTGGTCACGTCGGCGTGCGAGGGGCTCGGGGTGCCGGTGTCGGGGTCGTCGCTGCGGAGTCGAGTCGAAGCTCTTTACTCCCGGGCTGGGGAGAAGATGAGGGAGGCGCTCCACTCCGGGGTAAAGAAAGCCCTGGCGGTGGTGAGCTCTCACTACGTCGGCATTGACTTGCCGGCGGTCTGTGAGGGCTACGTCCTCCCTGATGATGAGGTGGAGGCCTAGGAGGAACTGCAGAGGCTTGAGGACGCCGCGGATGCCCCGGGAGACGCCTTGGCCGTCTTCTTTGATGCCGAGGTGGAGCTTCCCCCCCTCGGCGCGCAGAGGCCTACGCAGGCAGGGCAACAAGGCCCTTTAAGTTAGATTTATTTTTATTTTTGTAAATGTTAAGGCCAGTGGGCCTTGTATTATGTATATACAACATTAATGCTAAGTACGATCATTTGCATGATTGTTCCTTTTAAGCTTTTTCTTAATTATCTTGTTGTTTCTTTTTCCTTGTGCCGACCTGACCTTGGGAGCGCGGGGTCGGGTGAGCTACTTAGAGTCTGCGCTAGCCAGAGTCCTCGAGCCTAAGTCCTTTTCCTTTTTCCTTAGTAGTTTTCAGAAGTCCGGATCCGCCCCCGACCTAAGGTGAGTAGAGGTCATCTTTGCTTGTGAGCGCGGATCTTTCCTCGGGTTCATGCCTTAAGGTTTAGGGGATGGATCTTCGGTTTCTTAAATCTTTTTAGGAAACGGGAGAAAGACCTTGGGTCGGGGTTCTTTTGACTTGTGCGAAAAGGAAAAAAGATTCGGAGTTGCCGCAGGGGGTTCCCCCCCATGTAGCCCCTGAGGGAGGCTCGGATTCTGCAAAGCAGATCCGAGAGTTACTCAAAAGAAACTGTCATATAACTTAAACTTTCATTTATTCTTTCAAGGTGATGAACAAATGGAAATTTTTACAAAATCCTAAGGGTAGAAGCGACGTAGCTGTTCTATGTTCCACGCGTTCTTGAAGACCTCCCCTGCTTCGTTGGCGAGCTTGTAGGTGCCGGGTCGGAGGACTTCGGCGACGACGAAAGCTCCTTCCCAGGGGGGTGTGAACTTGTGACGACCCTTGTTGCTCTGTCTGAGCCTCAGCACCAAGTCGCCGACTTGAAAGGCTCGGCCTCGGCTTCGTCGCGCATGGTATCGGCGGAGGACCTGCTGGTACTTGGCAGAGTGTAGGAGGGCTACGTCTCTGGCTTCATCGAGCTGATCCAGCGTGTCTCCTTAGAACGTCTAACAGCTATTTTCGTCGTAGGCTTGTACCCTTGGAGACCCGTACTCAAGATTTGTGGGGAGGACGGCTTCCGACCCATAGACCATGAAGAACGGGGTGAAGCCTGTGGCTCGGCTTCGGGGAGTCCTTAGACTCCAGACCACGGCCGGTAGCTCTTTGAGCCATCTTTTTCCAAACTTGTTCAGCGAGTTGAAAATCCTGGGCTTCAGACCCTGGAGGATCATGCCATTGGCGCGCTCCACCTGACCGTTGGTCTTAGGGTGAGCCACTGCTGCCCAGTCCACACGTATGTGGTGCGTGTCGCAGAACTCCAGGAACTTTCGCCCGGTGAACTGTGTGCCATTATCGGTGATTATGGAATTTGGTACTCCAAATCGGTGGATGATATCCGTGAAGAACAACATTGCTTGTTCGGCCTTGATCCTTGTGATGGGTCGGACCTCAATCCACTTGGAGAACTTGTCGATTGCGACAAGCAAGTGGGTGAAGCCTCCGGACGCCTTTTGCAGAGGCCCGACGAGGTCAAGACCCCAGACAGCAAAGGGCTAGGTGATGGGGATCGTCTGCAGAGCCTGAGCGGGGAGATGAATCTGCCGAGCGTAAAACTGGCTTCCCTCATAGGTCCGCACGATCTCCGTGGCGTCAGCCACGGCGGTGGGCCAGTAGAAGCCTTGCCGGAAGGCATTTCCTACCAGCGTTCAAGGCGCGACGTGGTGGCCACAAGCCCCCGAGTGTATGTCCTGCAGGAGCTTGATTCCCTCCTGACGTGGGATGCAACGCATAAGGATGCCCAAGGGACTACGCTTATACATTTCTCCGTCAAGGAGGACAAAGGTCTTGGCACAGCGAGCAATACGCCTTGCCTCAGCCTGAGGGCAGAGTGCCATCGACGAGGTGTTGCAGCAAGGGGTATCTCTAGTCTGGCGAGTCGTCAGGTGCAGGGGGCTTGGACTCGATGTCCATGGCCTCCTGCTCCTGAGCGGTGGAAACCTCGGGGTCGGGGCCTGGTTCGCTTGGGGGCTTATCCGACCCCCGTTCGTCCTTATAGTCGACAGAAGGCTTGTAGAGGTCGCTGACGAAAACATCCGGGGGACCGTGGCCCGCTCAGATGCCATCTTGGCGAGCGCGTCGGCGGCCTCATTGTATTTCCTTAACACGTGGTTAAGCTCGAGGCCGTTGAATGTTTCCTCCAGGCGTTGGACTGCTTTGCAGTATGCGTCCATCTTGGGATCGTGGCAGCTAGACTCTTTCATGACTTGGTCGATGATGAGTCTAGAGTCGCCTCGGATGTCAAGCCGTTTGATCCCAAGTTTGATCGCGATGTGGAGACCATTGACGAGGGCCTCATACTCCGCCGCATTGTTTGAGGCGGGGAAGTGGAGTCGGATTGCATATCGCATCCTTACCCCGAGGGGTGGGATGAAGACGAGGCCAGCGCCTGCCCCGGTTTTCATCAAAGACCCGTCGAAGTACAGGGTCCAACACTCGTGTTGGATCTGTGGTGGTGGGAGTTGGGTCCCTGTCCACTCAGCGACAAAGTCTGCTAGGACCTGGGATTTTATAGCTTTCCGAGGCTCATAGGTGATTCCGTCACCCATAAGCTCTATAGCCCATTTGGCGATCCTACCATTAGCCTCTCGGTTCTGAATCACTTCCCCCAGAGGGAAAGATGACACTACCGAGACCGGATGAGACTCAAAATAATGGCGGAGCTTGCGTCGGGCCAAGACTACTGCGTAGAGTAGTTTTTGGATTTGAGGGTATCGGGTCTTTGTGTCGGATAGTACTTCACTGATGAAGTACACCGGTCTTTGGACCGGTAGGGCGTGCCCTTCTTCCTTCCTCTCGACCACGATAGCTGTGCTGGCCACCTGACCAGTGGCTGCGACATAGAGAAGCAGTGGTTTGCCCTCGGCGGGGGGCACCAGAATGGGAGGGTTGGTGAGCAGAGCCTTGAGCTTGTCAAGGGCTTCCTGGGCCTCGGGGGTCCAGGAAAAATACTCGGATTTCCTAAGTAACCTATACAGAGGTAGTCCTTTCTCCCCGAGACGAGAGATGAAACGACTTAGGGAGGCTAGACATCCCATGACCCTCTGTACTCCCTTTAGGTTACGAATTGGGCCCATGTTTGCGATGGCCGAGACCTTTTCTGGGTTGTCCTCAATCCCTTGCTCAGACACAATAAACCCGAGGAGCATGCCTCGGGGGACCCCGAAAACACATTTTTCGGGGTTGAGTCTGATCCCTTTTGCCCTGAGGCATCGGAATGTTTCATCCAGGTCAGCAACTAGGCCGCTTGCTTTCTTGGATTGACAACAATGTCGTCTACATAAGCCTACCGTTCTGCCTATGAGGTCCCCAAAGACCTAGAGCATACATCGCTGGTATGTAGCCCCTGTGTTCTTAAGGCCGAAAGGCATGGTTACGTAGCAATACATTCCGAAAGGGGTGATGAAAGAAGTCGCAAGCTGGTCGGACTCTTTCATCTTGATTTGGGGGTAACCGAAGTAAGCATCAAGAAAAGATAAAATTTCACATCCCGCGGTGGAGTCAACTATCTGATCAATGCGAGGTAATGGAAAAGGGTTCTTAGGACATGCTTTATTTAAGCTAGTATAGTCTACACACATCCTCCACTTCCCATTTTTCTTTTTGACTAGTACAGGGTTAGCTAACCACTCGGGATGGAATACCTCCTTGATGAATCTGGCCGCCAGCAGCTTGTGGATCTCCTCCCCGATGGCCTGGCACTTCTCCTCGTCCAATCGGCGCAGGCGTTGCTTCACGAGCTTGGAGCCGGCTCGGATGTCCAAGGAGTACTCAGCGACTTCCCTTGGTATGCTAGGCATGTCTGAGGGACTCCACGCAAATATGTCAGCATTTGCGCGGAGAGAGTCGACGAGCACTGCTTCCTATTTGGGGTCGAGGCTCGAGCAGATCCTCAACGCCCTACCCTCAGAGGACCCGGGGTCGAGGAACACGAGTTTGGTCTCCTCCGCCGGTTCGAAGCTCTCGGCGTGACGCTTGGGGTCGGGGATGTCCTGGTCACCGTCGCCGAGGCCGGTGAGAATAGCTAGAGACTCAGCCAGAGCCTCGGCCTGCTCAATGCACTCAACGTCGCACTGATAGGCGTGCTGGCTGGTCGTGCTGACGGTGATGATGCCCTTTGGCCCTGGCATCTTGAGCTTGAGGTAGGTGTAGTTGGGGATGACCATGAACTTGGCGTAGCATGGTCACCCTAGGATTGCGTGGTAGGTTCCTGGGAACCCGACCACGTCGAATGTGAGAACCTCCCGCCTGAAGTTGTCGGGGTCCCAAAGCAGACGGGCAGATCGATCTGCCCGAGGGGGTGGGCACGATGTCCTGGCACCACTCCGTGGAATGGCGATGTGTCGTTCCTTAGCCGGGACTTGCTGATCCCCATGAGGGCCAGAGTCTCGGCATAAAGGATGTTGAGGCCGCTGCCTCCATCCATCAACACCTTGGTGAGACGAGTCTCGGCGATGATGGGGTCGACGATCAAAGGACAGCTCCCGGGATTGGGGATCCGATCTGGGTGATCCTATCGGTCGAAAGTGATCGCGCTCTCGGACCATTTGAGGTACGAGGGTGCGGCGGTACTGACTGCGTAAACTTCTCGGAGTTCGCGCTTCCTTTGACTCGCGGTGAGGCGGGCCGCCAAAGTGTCGAGATGGCGGACTAGAGGGGGGGTGAATAGTCCTTTCTAAAAATTATCGCACCGGCTAACCGAAACAAATGCGGAATTAAATCTATCGGCCTAGCCAAGACTACACCCCTCTATCTAAGTTCTCTAGCACCTTGTAAAAGAACCTAAACAAGAAAACAAGGTGCTACCTTAGCAAGAACTCACCTAACCATTTCTAGAAGCAGGGTCACACAAACCTATGCAACTAGTAATTTGCAAACCGGGGGAGCTCCTACACAAACTAGTGAGGCAAAGCGCACAAAGCCTAAGCTCACTAGCAAGCTCAATAACAAGGCAACTAATGCCAAATTAGAGAGCGCAACTTACTTAGCTACACAAACTAAGCAATGTGACTAACAAGGTTACACAAACCGAATTAGCTTCCCAAGGGAACTACTTCTAGCTACACAAGCAAGAAGGTAACTAGCAAGCTACACAAGCTTAACTAATTACAAAAGCAATTACACAAGCACAAGTATATAAAGAAAGTAAGTACAAGCTCGTGTATAGCGAATGCAAACCACCGAGAAGAGTAGACAATGTTGACACGATGATTTTTACCGAGGTTCACTTGGTTGCCACCAAGCTACGTCCTCGTTGTGGCGATACACCCACTTGATGGATCACGAGCTAATTGGCATTCCAAAGCCAAACCCTCAATGGGTGCCGCACATCCACTCTCAAGATGGGGATCCTCCAAGCCACAAGCAATCCACTAGAGTTGCTCTTCGCGATCCCCGCGGGGTGAGCACCGTACCCCTCACAATCTCTTCTCCGGAGCACCGCACAATCTCCTTGCATGCTTTGGTGGAGTCACAAGCCACCAAGCCGTCAAGGAGGTGGCAACCTCCAAGAGTAACAAGCACCACCGGCTTGCAACACGAACACCTAGTGCCACTCGATGCAATCTCTCAATGCAACGCACTAGAATCGCTCACTCACACAATCGAATGATCACAATCAAGCATATGTGAGTTAGAGGCTTCACTAGCACTCCCCAAGCATGGACACTAAGTCCCAAGGGTGCTCAGCACCAGCCAAGGCTGGCCACCACTTCTATTTATAGCCCCAAGGGCTAAACTAGCCATTACCCTTTACTGCGCAAAAGTCGACCACACCGGACGCGTCCTAGTTCACACCGGACACGTCCGGTATTGACTGTTGACGGTCCTTAAGTATCAAATTTAATTATCAAATAAACAAAGAAAAGGATCCAAATGGAAGCAACATCCAGACTTAGGGTTTTATCTGACAGAATTCCACGAGTTTTGGTGTTTGTCTATTTCTGCAGGGGGTTATCAGGAAATACGGAAGAAAGGCCCACATGTCAGGATTACGTAAAGATATTAACGTGCTACGCAATTATCTTACATCTAGAAGACTCCAGAAGCCACGAGACCGAAGCGGAGGCGAAACGGGGCCAGAGGCAGGGCGCCCGCCCTGTCCTACTGGGCGCCCGCCCCCTGTTGGAGTCCAAACAGGACTCTGCTTTGCGGGAAGTCTCCACCGACCTAAAGGATGAATCTAAACCATACAATCTATGTCAGTTTGATCCAAGGGCCCATATTCACTTGAAGGGACTATAAAACCAGACCCCCTGGCCCCTGGAGGAGAGAGCCTCTCAACCCTAATTCATTGTTCCATCAAGGGAGAAGAAGCCTCTGATCAAGATTAGAGCCACCACATCAATTAGATATCTAGATTAGCATAGCTACATAGGATTAGAACTAGAAGGAGTCAATCTTCGATTGGTTTTCGGATCTGTCAGGAGGATTCTTGGTAATTCTCTAATTGTGCTTCTAATTGCTTTCTAATTATCTTTGTTCTTCAATATTATGAATATGACTTTGTTCTATTTCAATATATTGCTTATGACTTTGCTCTACTTGCTTATATTCAATATTATATTGTTCTTAGTTTATCATAGTTATGTACTTGGCTTAGTTAGATACGATCTATATACATGCTTAGGATCGTATAGCGTTTATCCATCGGATCCATGGGTAAATGATAGATATTGTGTAGGCGTGGTGCTTATACCGTATTTATGTGCGATTGTACCCATTATGCCAGATCGTGGGGTAGTTCGTGATAGTGACAGATTCATTGATTCTTATATAGTCCCCCTCTCGTGTATTGGGCTGGCAGAGCAACATTATTACAGGGGAGTGATTGCTATGTTTCTCATATTCCTTGCTAATATCACTATGCATGGGCGTAGTCTTGTCTCGCAATGATTGCTAAGTATGCTTGCACTAACTATGATAATGCTAGACTATATAGTTGAGAATAACTTAGGGAATATTCTTGTAGTTCGTTCTAATACCATGCTAATGACTTTCTAGAGTATCTAATTGAGGTGCTTATCATATTTATTATGTGGCTAGATCAGATTAGTTATCCTTGTCACTATTATTATTTCATATATCTTTTATGTGACACTTATCCCTGTATGAAGAGTTAGATATAATGTTCTCAATTATACATGCAATGATAGATGCTCAATCTCATATTCTATTCTGTAATCAATAGTGATGATTGATTAATCCCTTCCCAGTGGTAAAAATATAAATAACGATACCTGGAACACTTCCCGGTTAAAATGCTGCATCGGTATTAATCTGTGCGCTTGCAGATCCCATTCATTATTTATTTAGAAGAGCAATTGCATATTTCAATACCGCGTCTCTTATATCATGCTGGGGATGACAACTTGGCTTAAGTGGTGTGAGGGATAGGTTTGGCATTTTTGGCACCGTTGCTAGATTTAGAGAACTTAGTCTACTTTTAGTAATGATGTTAAGAATACCCAACATTGACCAGACCAGCGTCCGGTGCTCTTGACCGTTAGAAAACTAGCACTCTGTGACTTTGGCTCCAGTGTCAACATTATACCCAGGGCACTCTATGAAAAATTCTTTCCATATCCTTTATTAGAGACAACCATGTGTTTGCAGTTTGCAGATCAGGCGATAACTTTTCTAAAAGGAATAGTGAGGAACCTTTGTGTCCGAGTTGGTACCTTGTATGCCCCAACAGACTTCGTAGTGGTAGAGACCGGAAATGATGAGAGAGCACCTATCATCTTAGGGAGGCCATTCTTGAACACCACGGGAGCTATCATCTACGCCAGTGCTGCCAAGATCAGTTTCTACGTCAAAGGGAAGAAGGAGACATTTTTCTTCAAGGACAAGACTACACAAATTCAAGATCAATCCAGACGTAAATCAAGGAAGAGGACCAACAGGAGAAACAGGAACAAGCAAGTGTGGACCGAGTCTGCGAAGATGGTCACTGTAGTCCATGGAGGCCAAGATCATCAACTTAAGTCACCGTTTTTGACCAAGAAGGACGACCCAGGAATGTCAAGCATTTACTGCTCCATAAATGGATACAACTTCTACAAGACGATTTGCGACACCGGATCGGGCGTCAACATAATGGCCGCAGTCACCTATCGGCTCTTGTTCGGGACCATGCCACTAAGACCAACATACATTCAGCTCCAGATGGCAGATCAGACATTTCGAGAAGTTCAAGGAATAGTATCTGATGTCCCAGTCAAAATAGACGATCACTTTGTCTACACAGACTTTCAAGTTGTTGACATGGGAGAAGACGAGTATGATCCACCCATCATCCTTGGAAGACCGTTCCTCAGCACCGTTAAAGCAATTATCTATATTGGAACCGGAGAAGTCCATATGCACTTCCCCTCAGAGAAGGTACACCGTTATTTTACTGACCCTAACTATATCGTTGAAGAATCTAAGCAGGTCAGAAAGAGACGTAACCGCAACCAGAGGAGGCAGATCATCAAGGACGGATGGGCAGACTATGAAGGAGAAGTTGTAAGGTCAGAAGACGTAGAGTTTAAACAGAATTATCCAGAGGAGATTGAAGCACCGAGTCAGGTATGGAAAATGAAGATAACTATACAAGAAGAGGAGGCGCTGCCGGAAGTACCGACTACGCCACCCAACGAACCTCAGGACGATTAAGAAATTGGAGAGTCCCGTTCGGAGGACTTAAAAACACCGAACGCCTTGCCAAGAGGTAAACTTGGTAGTTACCCTTTTCCCTTTCAATTATTTTAAATAGTTTACTTAGTTAATCATATTCATACTATCTTAAAAATAAAAGAAAATAAAAATGTGAAAAAACAGTAAGCCCCATGTGAGTAGACGAGTGACATAAAACCCATAAGTACATTCACTGTGGTGGCATAAAAATAAAATAAATATTTTTCTGCTTTATAAAAATAAAAATAAAAATATAAAAAACAGGGAGTAATATTTATTAAGGAGTCTCAAGATGATGAAGGCTATATATTTATGCTAACACTTAACCAGTTCCACAAGCTTTGTTGTCTATTTGAGCTCCACAGAATTTAAGAATCAAGAACACTAGCAGACGGAGGACATTCTAATCGCTGTCAGAATGCTGCTGACTTTCAAATACACCTTTGCCACCTGCTAGCTACATCAAGAGAAATTACGTCAAAATTCAGCTTGGGGGAGAGCACCCCCATTTATCTCGATAAGTATTTCTATCTATCTTTATACTTATATTATTTTAGAATATTAATACACATAAACTATGAGAAAACCAAATAAAGATTTTAAGCTTATATATATATATCTCTTTTGCCTAGTGTGTTTAATAAATAAATAAAGTGGCTATGCTAATCTGTATCTAAATAAAACTTAAGCATGGATATGATGAATAGTTGCTCTGCCTAATTTGCACATTTTAAGTTCTCTCTCAAGTTTAGATATAACTGTTATAATTTAAAGCTTGCTCTAGACCTAAACTTCTGGGATGAAAACTTGATCTGAAGTCTAAGTTGTTAACGGATACGATATAGGAAGGCTGAGCTGCTGTTTATCTGTTCCTAGAGATGCTAGAATTCTGGAGAATTTTATCTTTGAAAATCTTTAAAATGTTGCATGATGAGTTCCTGTATGATGAGATCTTAAATTCCTACCACAGCCATATATACATGCTTGCTAGACTTTGAGCCACACATTTACTATTTACTGCTTATGAGCATTGAGTGTGGTCAAGCTGTGTAGACCCTTAGGAGCTTGTCATGTGGTTAAATCAAGATTTCACTTGCACGTTCACTCATATATGCTACTTCTACTCCGGAAGTACCATCCACATATATCCATCCATTCCATCTCCAGAACCACCTGAAAATATTCTACTCCTAATCCCGGAGAGAATAACCAAAAATATTTCTGTTTTCCCTTGTGAAGTAAATGCTCAAGTTATCTTGTTACTACCACTTGCTATATTATCTCAAGAGATGAGTGCTCTAAAAAACAAAAAAAAAGTATCATAACCCCGAAACTCATAGAATTTTGTCAGATAAAACCCTAAGTCTAGATGTTGATTTCATTTGGATCCTTTTCTTTGTTTATTTGATAATTAAATTTGATACTTAAGGACCGTCAACAAACTCCTCCAAGCTTACCTCTTGCTCGTCCCTGAGCAAGGATAGACTCAGCAATGGATCAGAAGTTGTTGCAATATCATAAAAATTTGATGGTACACATACTTTTAAATAAGATCTCATCTCTGAGTTAGAGTAAACTGTCAAGAACTAAAACTTACTTACTTTACCTTTCACCATGGGACTTGTAACCGTCACTTTTGTCTTGAGTAGTTAAAAGATAGAACAGTCTAGCCAAGTGCCATGTCTCTTATTCTTGATCAGCTATAGCTCTGGAGTTTTTGCAGATTTTCAAATAAAACTCAGAGATTCCTTGTATGACTCTCTAAATCTCTCTTTTGTGGTATTTCTGGATCCTTACCAAGGCAGTGATGGTATATGCCTTCTCTCAAGATATGTGGTATTTGTGGTATAAGGCATAGTGACATTGCCTTCTCTCTCACCCTACTCTAATAAGGCTTTAATATCTGGAGCTCATAGGTGGGAGATAAAGTATTTATACTTACAAGATATTTATTGTATAGTCAAACCATGGATCCAAAGAAACAAATCAATAAGCCAAATCAAGATGTGCATGTGTGGCGAATGAATGGTGTATGGTGATGATGGTGATAACAATGGTGAAAGTCTAATTCTACTTTTGCTCTTTTGAGGGGATACATACCTTCCTTGCTTTTTGAAACTTTATGAGGAGAATGAGATGCTCTATCTTTCATTTTTCTTTCCTCTCAGGTGGGTATCCTGTACCCCTAATTCTACTGTCGGACACTTGTCCATTTTTACCTCTCGTCTCACTCTTTTTTCTTTTCTTTCGAGGTTCCGGGCACTTGCCCCTTTTTATTTCCTCGTTTATTTATTTTTTTATCTTTTCTTCTCTTTTCTTTTTTTTTCAGAGCACTCATCTCTTGAGATAATATAGCAAGTGGTAGTAGCAAGATAACTTGAGCATTTATTTCACAAGGGAAAACAGAAATATTTTTGGCTATTCTCTCCCGGATTAGGAGTAGAATATTTTTGGGTGGTTCTGGAGATGGACATGGATGGATATATGTGGATGGTACTTCCGGAGTAGAAGTAGCATATATGAGTGAACGTGCAAGTGAATCTTGATTTAACCACATGACAAGCTCCTAAGGGTCTACACAGCTTGACCACACTCAATGCTCATAAGCAGTAAATCATAAATGTGTGGCTCAAAGTCTTGCAAGCATATATATGGCTGTGGTAGGAATTTAAACTCTCATCATACAGAAACTCATCATGCAATATTTTAATGATTTTTCAAAGATAAAATTCTCCAGAATTCTAGCATCTCTAGGAACAGATAAACAACAGCTCAACCTTCCCATATCATATCCGTTAACAACTTAGATTTCAGATCAAGTTTTCATCCCACAAGTTTAGATCTAGAGCAAGCTTTAAATTATAACAGTTATGTCTAAACTTGAGAGAGAACTTCAAATTTGCAAATTAGGCAGAGCAACTATTCATCATATCCATGCTAGAGTTTTATTATTAAGATTCAGATTAGCATAGCCACTTTATTTATTTATTAAACACACTAAGCAAAAGATATATATATAAGCACAAAATCTTTATTTGGTTTTTCATAGGTTATGTATTTTAATATTCTAATATAATATAAGTATAAAGATCGGTAGAAATACTTAGCGAGATAAATGGGGGTGCTCTCCTCCAAGCTGAATTTTGACGTAATTTCTCTTGATGTAGCTAGCAGGTGGCAGAGGTGTATTTGAAAGTCAGCAGCATTCCCACAGCGATTAGAATGTCCTCCGTCTGCTAGTCTTCTTGATTCTTAAATTCTATGGAGCTCAAATAGACAACAAAGCTTGTGGAACTAATTAAGTGTTAGCATAAACATCTAGCCTTCATCATGTTGAGCTTCCTCAATAAATATTACTCCCTGTTTTTATATTTTTATTTTATAAAGCAGAAAAGAAATATTTATTTTATTTTTATGCCACCGCAATGAAGGTACTTATGGGTTTTATGCCACTCGTATACTCACATGGGGCTTAGTATTTTTTAATATTTTTATTTTCTTTTTAAGATAGCATGATTAACTAATAATCTATTTAAGGAAAGTAAATAATTAAAGGGAAAAGGGAATGCAGAAAGGATAAATATGGATAACTACGGATCTTACCTTTCGGCGAGGGTTCAATGTTTTAAGTCTTCTTAACAAGACTTCTCACCGTGTTCATTCTTCAGGTGCATCATTTGATTCAGGTGCGGACCTTAACGTCTGCACCTCTTGATACGGTGTCACCCATGTTCTTCATTTGCCCAGCAGTTCGAAGTGCGACATTGGCAGTAACCTGCTCAGTGTGTTTGTGCTCGTAGATCCAGGTCCTTCACTTGGTAGAGTCTGAGAGTTATAAAACTCCTCCGTGTTTTGCTCAAAGTGTACCTGCTCATAGAGACAAGACAGAGATCAAGTGCATGGGTTCTGTTGGTGGAAAACACCAACAGAACCTAAAGTGTATTTGTTCTTCTCTAACCCTAAGCATAGTGAGCAAGACAAAGTTGATGGATGAAAAGTTCATGAGTGTAGCACTTATAACATTTGTCAGATTAGATCGCTCAACCTTATGGAAAGATAATCTATCTATGTATATGTCTTTTTCTTTATATCTCTCAATGATTGAATGTGTAACATTTTAGCTCATATGATTAGGAGTGTGGGATCATGGAGGTAGTACTAAGAACAAGGATTAAAGGACTAAACATGTTGAATCAGTTGGGTTGGTTAATCTAGAGTTGTAAATCATACATGTTTGTCTCTTTCATTTATATGAAGGCCAGAACCAAGGAGAAGCTTATAAAAGTGATAGTCAAGTACCTTAAGATGTTACCTTGCTTGAAGAGTGATGGTACAGTATCACCTTGTGGAAGCTTTCCTTTCTTAGCGGTTGTGCATCGTGTTTGTGGCACCCTCCATGCATCATCTCTCTATGATGAATGAGCTATGTCCTTCTTGTGCAAATTGTTAAACTTCATGTGTCACTCTCTTCGTCTCTAATGTGAGTTTATCTCAGGACTTCCCAAATCGATATTGAAAGTTTTTCTGCAGGGGTTAGTCCGACAAAAATATACCAATGTCTACACAAGCAGTTTTTAGTTCAATAACCGAACTAGACTCCATGTCTAATCAGATTAAGGAAGGCTGTTTAACCTAAGCACCATGCTTAATTTAAAAGCCAATAGAAGAATGTGCAGTACTTCCAAACTAACACTTACTAGTAAATAGGCAAAGATAACATGACAGCATTTATAGAGATCTACTCAAGTGGAGATGAAGTAGTGTGATTAGTATTTAACAAATTGAGCATGTCTTAAAGGTAGGGACAACCAACATAACAACATGGCAAAGGATGTTTTTATGTAAAGTACTCCCCCAAGCTTGAATTTTGCAGAATTCAAGTTTGGATGAATTTAATTCAATGTTGTATGATGATTGGTTGGACATACCTTGTGCTTGTTATTCATCCGATCTTCTTGCTCCAATCCTCGAAAGGTTAGTGACAAGAATACCCGAAGGAATATTTTTACAATTATCCTTATATGCTTAATACACAAGGTAATGTTGCAAATAATTAAAAACTCATGTTACGATCTGATCAGTGCTTATTTTAGGACACCAAGCTTGTCCTTGGGAAACCATCAATTTATGTCGGCGAAGTGGTTTCCCTTCCAATGCTGACCTAAATCAAGATCAACTCAACGAGATCTGCAATATTTATTATAGACATATGCATCGACAACCGCCCTTTTAAAGTTTTTATAAATAGAAAGGAAGAGGGGGTTGGAGATCTCAAATATGGTGATGTTGGAGAGACCAATAGATTGGAAAGATGTTGCATATGAGCATGGAGTAAACAAAGTGGCTATGAAATAAATTCCATGCTCATTAATGTTATCTTCGTCTCCAATCTGAATGTTCAGAGTTCCTCTTGGATTGGTCTCACTTATGTCCTCTTCTATAGTTGGATGAATCCCATCTACAAAGGGAGTCAAGAACTCACCATTTGAAATTGAACCAAAGTCAGAATTCATTAAGGCTTCTTCCTTATCCATCCATTCTACACATTCTAGCCATTTAGAACTTGTGATCAGGAAAGGGGAGGTGTTAGAATTTTCAATATGGCTTAGCTCTCCTTTACTTGATGTGTCATCCTCGACTTCTTCATAACAGGAACTAGGACATTCTCTAAGAGAAATATTATTGCAAGGATTTGAATTATCCCTGCTTGAAGGTCTCTTATGGAACCAGAAGTCTAAACCATCAGCATCTGAAAGATTTAAGGTCGGAATTCCTTCCTCCCTTGGAGAATTTTGGGGTATTGATGGTTTAGGATCGATAGCTAAAGTTTGGAATTGAAGTGGTTGTGATCTGGCTATCGAAACTTCTTCTTCTTGTCTAGGAACTGGTTCTGTCTCTTTCTCAGGGATATAAAAGCTAGGAGACTTTCCACTTAATAAATCAATCAAATTCCAAGCACACTAACAGGTAGGTGATAGAAGGATCCTCTAGAGGCTGTATTCAAGGTTTGCTTATTTTCCCTACTAAGGCCCTCAAAAAAGTGAATTAGAAGAACTTCTTCTGGAATAGAAAGCTTTGGGCCAGTGAGAGTAAGGTTAATAAAGCGGTCCCATGATTTGCTAAGAGATTCTTCTTCCAGTTGTCTAAAAGAAATAATCTCACGCCAAAGTTTCGCCACTTTGGAGATTGGAAAATATTTTAAAAGAAAACTATTATGTAACTCCTTCCAATCTCCATGAACACTCCCTATTTTGAGTTTGTACCAATGTCTAGCTTTTCCCGTTAAAGAGAACGGAAAGAGCTTCCATTTAAGGGTCTCATCGGACATTCCTTCTATGCGAAGGAGGTCACAGACTCGATAAAACTCTCTTAGGTGTGTGTATGGGTTTTCCTCACCTTCTCCTGAGAAAGGTTGTTTTTGAACAAATTCTATGTATTCGGGGTCTATCTCAAAACTAGATGCTATGATAGGCTTTGAAGATTTTGGTGGTTCGAGATGTGTGCCCGTAGGTCTATGAAATTCATAGATAGACATGTTTGAATTCATGATAGACCAGAGATCAAGGATTAGATAAGAAGAAAGATTAGTAGAGATAAGGCAAAAGATAAAAGGAAAAGTATATATATTATTTTTTATTATTTTTTAGAAAATGATTAAGCTAGTTCGTAGTCAACTCAGCAACCGTTTCCCAGGCAACGGCGCCAAAAATGCTTGTTGACACTTGCTAACACCACTTGAATACTAGGTTGTTGTTGACGGTTCTTAAGTATCAATTTTAATTATCAAATAAACAAGAGAAAGGACCAATATGCAACCAACACCTAAAATTAGGGTTTGATCTGACAGAATTCCACGAGTTTTGTTGTTTATCTATTTCTGCAGGGGGTTATCAGGAAATAAGGAAGAAAGGCCCACATGTCGGGATTACATAGAGATATCAACGCACCGCACGATTTTACATCATCTAGAAGACTCCAGAAGCCACGAGACCGAAGCGGAGGCAAAACTGGGCCAGGCCCAGGGCGCCCGCCCTGGTAGCCTGGGCGCCCGCCCCCCTGTTGGAGCCAATTCAGGACTCCTTCACTCAGGATATTCCACCGACCTATTGGATCAAGAAAAACATAGTACCACCTCGCCTATCGACCCAAAAACGCATAGAAGGGGAGGACTATATAAGCAAGGCCCCCCTGGCCCCTGGAGAAGACATGAAGAAATTATCATAGAGATTGAGGGGTGCCCTCGAAGGAAAACCTCTTCTCTAATTAATATTTCTTTTTAGGCTTAGCAATCAATGTAAGGTAGAAATAGATCTTCTAGTTTCTACTAGATTGAGAGAGATAGAGTGGAGGTGTAGATTGGAGGAAGCCCGGCCTGTCGGTGTCTACTCCAAGCCTGTACCTGCGGGATCAAGTTCTCCTAACCCGAAGCTTGCTCCTAGGATTCTTCAGTAATTCGACTTCTAAATTCTAGTAAGTTCTTGTTTTATTGTTCTTATGGTTTATGAGTTTACTTTAATCTCTTCGCGTAGAGTTTAGAGTAATCATTGCTAGCGTAAACATGGTGTTTAGGCTGGGGTACTCAGATATTCCCTGACTAGCTGGACCGTGGTAGTAGCGAGGAACGTGACAATTCCAAGTTACCTTTGTAGATCACATCTCGTTAGCAGGAAGGATAGGGTTTATAGGTGCGGGTTGAACATCCTTTGTGGTGTCTAGATTCCGTTAGCCTCCCCATTAGAACAGTAGATCATCCTTACCAAGGTTAGAAGGAGACTACGGTTGCAGTCTTCTCTATTTATCACTCACATCGAAAGACATTCTTTGTGCCTAAAGGTTAGTAGTAATAGACCGGTTAGTCAGATGCACTCTTTCTCCTAGTGGTAAAAAAATAAATACGATACTCTGGATAACCTCCCGGGTGAAGTGCTCACCGATATCCGTGCGCTTGCGGATCAATTCCTTATTGCGTTCCCAAATATCAACAAGCATTTCTGGCGCCGTTGCCGGGGAGAAAGACGGTTGCTGAGATAACCTGTGTCTTGCTATTAGCTTGTATCTATACTTTTATCTTTTCTTATCTTTTATATTCTTTATTTATTTTTCTTTATTCTTACCTTATGGAAAACCAAAATTCTAAATCGATCCATGAGTCTGCAATCCCTTTAGCAACTGACCTTTTACCATGGGAATCATCACAGCCTATCCAAACATCCCAGTATAAGTTAAGTTCTAGGTTGATTGCCATGATTCAAAACTTATCTTTTTCGGGAAAGGAAGACGAAAACCCTTACCTTCATATTAGAGATTTTGAGCAAACATGTGATTGTCTTCGCATTGAAGGCATTTCTGATAAGACCTTACGTTGGAAGCTTTTTCCTTTTTCTTTAAAGGGAGAAGCTAGATAATGGTACAGTCAGAAGGTAAGTCAACAACAAGGTGAATGGGGAGTTTTACGAGCCAATTTTTGTCTAGATTTCTATTCCCTTGACCGTATAGCCGACCTTAGACTCGAAGTCCTATCTTTTAAACAAAAAGATAATGAAACTTTGGGAAAATCCTGGAAACGTTTTTCTGATCTTTTAGAATCTGGTCCAAACCTTAATCTTGAAGACCCTGTTCTTTTATTTCACTTTTTTCGAGGTCTTTAGAAAAATCACAAACAAATGCTACACACAATGTCTAGAGGTTCTTTCTTTCGCATCCCTGCTAATGAAGCTAGAGTGATCCTAGATAGAATCCTAGAAGCTGAGATGGATAATACCCTTCATAATGAAACCTACGAAGCCGAAGTAGACACTCTGCCAAATTCTTCATCTACTTTAGCTATCCCATGTTCTGAGCCACGAGAGGAAGAAATTCCACTACCGGACTTCATGCTGGATATAGAATCCGATCTTTTTGCCGATTTTGAAAATATTTCAAACTACCATTCTATTGATAAACCCCAAAACGGCCAGTTTAGCATTTATTTACCAAGTGAATATCAATTGAGAGAGCTTATCTCAGTTATGAGTAGCGAATGGTTGGAGGAATCAGAGCTTTCCTCTGATGTGATCCGTTTGGACACACCCTCTATAACTAAACGCTGTGCTTATAATTCTGATCAATTTAATGCTCTTTATAATCCTGTTGTGGGGATCAACATCATGTCTGAATCTTTTGCACTTAAACTATTTAAAAATCTTGTCTTAACCCCCACAACAAAGGTCATAAAGGAATCTTCGGGACGATTAGTCCCCAGTCTTGGAATTATTAATGTCC
This sequence comes from Sorghum bicolor, assembly GCF_000003195.3. Classification (NCBI taxonomy): domain Eukaryota; kingdom Viridiplantae; phylum Streptophyta; class Magnoliopsida; order Poales; family Poaceae; genus Sorghum; species Sorghum bicolor. The sequence continues at coordinate 13,876,132 of NC_012879.2, read as the reverse complement.
TACCTCTTACGGTAGAAGGCTCCATGGTTCATCTGAACTTCTATATCTTCGATACATGGGACTTCGACCTGTTGATAGGACAGCCTTTTAGAAGACTCCTTTATGAAGGTCATACTGGAAAGCTACACATTTCTTTTGGAAAAACCTTTAACTTCTCAATAACAATTTCACACTCCTTAAATAATAAGGCCGAATCATATCTTTTGCCTGATCCTATGGAGGAAGTAAAGGCTGCATCTCTAGAGGTTTTAGATGAACCAGACTTAGAAGACGAAACTCCTTTCTTCACAGAAGAAGAAGATGAACCTTCTGAGCCTGAACCCTTAGACGAGTTCGCAGAAACACCTAGACCTCCTATAGAGCTCAAGACTTTACCACCCGGTCTTACCTATGCTTTCCTAAACAATAATCCAGAGTTCCCTATGATCATTAGCGATAAACTCACTCAGGATCAAACTCTGCGATTAATAACCATTCTTGAGAAACATCACTCAGTATTCGGCTACTCACTTCAAGATCTTACAGGAATCAGTCCTATGATTTGTACCCATCGTATTCCAATAGATCCTTCTGTTACACCCTCTCGAGAACCCCAACGTAGACTTAACAACACTATGAGAGAGGTGGTTAAAAAGGAAGTTATAAAGTTGCTGCATGCATGGATCATATATCCCGTGCCGCACAGTGAGTGGGTAAGCCCAGTTCAAGTCGTGCCTAAAAAGGGAGGCATGACTGTTATTATGAATGAAAAGAACGAGCTAATTCCGCAACGCACCGTCACAGGATGGCGGATGTGCATAGACTATAGAAAACTAAACAAAGCCACGAGAAAGGATCACTTTCCTTTACCTTTTATAGATGAGATGCTAGAGCGGTTAGCAAACCATTCATTCTTCTGTTTCTTAGATGGATATTTAGGGTATCATCAAATCCCGATCCATCCCGATGATCAAAGCAAAATCACTTTTACATGCCCATATGGAACTTATGCTTATCGTAGAATGTCTTTTGGGTTATGTAATGCACCAGCTTCTTTTCAAAGATGCATGATGTCTATATTTTCTGATATGATTGAAGAGATTATGGAAGTTTTCATGGATGATTTCTCTGTTTATGGAAAAACTTTTGATAGTTGTCTTGAAAACTTAGATAAGGTTTTGCAAAGATGTGAAGAAAAGCACTTAGTCCTTAATTGATAAAAATATCATTTTATGGTTAGGGAAGGAATAGTGCTAGGACACTTAGTGTCTGAAAGAGGTATTGAGGTAGACAAAGCTAAAGTTGAAGTAATTGAACAACTACCTCCACCTGTGAATATAAAAGGAATTCGAAGCTTTCTTGGCCATGCTGGTTTTTATCATAGATTCATAAAAGATTTTTCATTTATTGCTAGACCACTTACTCTTTTGCTAGCCAAGGATGCTTCTTTCGAATTTGATGATGCATGTCTAACATCTTTCAATTTATTAAAGAAAGCACTCATCTCTGCACCAATCATTCAACCCCCTGATTGGTCGTTGCCTTTTGAAATTATGTGTGATGCTAGTGATTATGCTGTGGGGGCAGTATTAGGACAAACTAAAGATAAGAAGCATCATGCAATTGCTTATGCCAGTAAAACTTTGACAGGAGCTCAACTTAACTATGCAACCACTGAAAAAGAGCTTCTGGCGGTTGTTTTTGCCATTGATAAATTTAGATCTTATTTAGTTGGAGCTAAAATAATTGTTTACACTGATCATGCTGCATTAAAATATTTGCTCACTAAAAAAGATGCTAAACCTCGTCTGATTAGATGGATCTTATTACTCCAAGAATTTGACTTAGAAATAAAAGATAAAAAAGGAGTAGAAAATTCTGTTGCTGATCACTTGTCTAGAATGTATTTTAAGAGTCCACAGGAAACCCCCTTCAATGATTCACTCCGGGACGACATGCTCTACGGGATTAATAGGTCTGACCCCTGGTATGCAGATATTGTTAATTTTATGGTTTCAGGGTATGTACCACCAGGAGCAAGCAAGAAGAAGCTTATTCAAGAAAGTCGTTCACATATATGGGATGAGCCATACCTCTTCCGAGTATGCTCTGATGGCTTACTCAGGAGATGTGTGACCACTGAGGTAGGATGGAAGATCATCGACAGATGTCATTCATCACCATATGGAGGTCACTATGGAGCATTCCGTACACATTCAAAGATCTGGCAGTGTGGATTCTATTGGCCTACAATGTATGAAGACACGAAGCAATATATCAGAAGATGTGGGCCATGTCAAAGGCACGGAAACATAAATACAAGGGATGCAATGCCACTCACCAACAACCTGCAGATTGAGCTGTTTGATGTCTGGGGAATAGACTACATGGGTCCATTTCCTCCATCAAAGAAGTGTGAGTACATCTTGGTGGCAGTTGACTATGTCTCCAAGTGGGTAGAAGCATTACCTTGCAAGCATGCCGACAACGTCAGTTCAAAGAGGATGTTTGAAGAAATCATATTTCCAAGATTTGGAGTTCCCAGAGTAGTGATAAGTGATGGAGGAGCACACTTCATCGACAAACGCTTCAAGCAATACCTATCAAGACATGGAATCCGTCACAACGTCGCTACTCCTTATCATCCTCAGACAAGTGGCCAAGCAGAGACTTCCAACAAACAAATCAAGAATATTCTTCAGAAGACAGTAAATGAAATGGGAACGGTGTGGAAAGACAAGTTACCTGATGCACTCTGGGCATACCGGACAGCATACAAGACCCCAATTGGGATGTCTCCATACCAATTGGTGTACGGGAAAACTTGCCATCTACCTGTTGAACTAGAATTCAAAGCACACTGGGCCATAAAGAGGTGGAATATGGACCTAGATGTTGCTGGAGATTACAGAAGAATGCAACTATCAGAATTGGAAGAATGGCGAGAGAAGGCATATCACAATTCAAAGATCTACAAAGAAAGAGTCAAGAGGTGGCATGACAAGAGAATCAAGAAGAAGGAGTTCACACCCGGAGATAAGGTATTACCTTTTCATTCCAGGGTGAAGCTTTTCAGGCATGGAAAACTCCGGAGCAAATGGGAAGGACCATTCAAGGTAATCAATTCATCATCCCACGGAGCTATCACACTTCAAAATAGCGAAGGTACGTTATTCAAGGTAAATGGTCAACGTCTTAAATTATTTTTAGAGCCCAATGAGGAATTTGAAGAAATAGACGTAGTCCATTTTTACCTTCCCATAGAGAATTAGAGCCCAACCTTTTTGGTCTGATGGATTTGGGTCATATATATATTTTTCTAAATAATTCCGCATCTAGAAACGCGCTCGGAGAAGTGGGCCCACAGAGGGGTCAGAGAGAGGGCGGGCGCCCAGGTCAAGTGGGCGGGCGCCCAGCCCCTGTTCCCCCTCGGTCCCGACTTTCTCTATTATGGAAAATGCACTTAGGGTGATCCGAATAATCCCTTGGATGGAAAGTTTCGCATGTACATCGACGGGAGTAACCCGAACAACCCATACAGGCACCCTTTTGACCCGTATATAAACAGACCCCTGACCTCAGTTTTCAAACACCAAGCTACCAAGCCTCCTCTCTTTCAATTAGAGCTTGATTAGCTCTCCTTTAAAATTTTATTAGTTCCTTGCTACTCCAATGGCCGAGAAGTACCACGATGATTGGGAAGTCGTCCCCTTTAACCTCAACATGGAGCCAGTGGAAGACCCCGATGCCCGTGCTCTCGTCCCGGCCAACACAGAAAGACAGCTAGAAGCCATACCATTACGCCAACGCAGCTCCGCCCAATCTTACCATGCTCAACCAGTTCTCACCGCACCACCACAACCCCTACTCCTCAAAGGATCATCATCCAAGACGAAGACCACTATAAAGGTGCCAATCGGCACAAGGATCCTTCCACCTAGACCCAATGAGAGGGTCGTTGGAGTCAAGACCAACCGGAGCGGCGAGATCAGCAGTGTACGCTACACTACAGAGGAGGAAAGGCCTTACTTTGAAGGGATTAGAGCATCCAAAGTCCGTTTCATCCCTCCAAAGGCAGCCCCGAAGCACTCTCTCAATGCTTTTGAGACACCTCCCAAGCGTCGCAAGACTATAATGGATATTGATGAGGAAGTTCATAGGCTAGATAGAGTTATCATAGACCTCCAGTCCTCGATTAATTCCCTCACTAGGCAGCTCTCTAACCACAACACCATTATACTAGGCCTTAGGCAGGATCTTGCCAGTGCCAACAAGAAGATCAAGGAATTAGAGCGCCACTAAGTTATCTAGATTAGACCTTGAGGCAATGCATCTTAGTTATCTATCTTTAAATTCGGTTTAAGTTTGCTATTATCAGTTTGCTATTATTAGTCTGCTATCAGTTTGCTATCAGTCTTTTGTAATAAATGCCTCAAGATCAATAAAGAGTATTATTATTATTATGTCTTGTGTGTCTCTACTTTATTTTTGTGCAAGAAAGCAGAAAACAAGTATGGGGGAGATCCCTCGACATGCCAAACACACTCCAACTACACCACTCCACGATTCAGGTACACACTCTGCACACTTTATGTTACACATATATATATTTTGGATTATGCAGAATATTGTTCCCGACATGATAAAATAAAAATATTAAAATATTTCTAATCATGATTAATCTCAATTTGTGATATTTCCTGAAAACTTGCAATTATTATAAAATCATTTTAAAACCCCGTGTTACTTAAGTCAATATGGAATATGTGATGGTAGAGTATGAGTTTCTTATTCTTGATATCATTGTTGCTTGGAGAATTTATTTCAAAATATTCAAAATTCTAGCTACCATCCTCAGTGTTTTATATGCCTGATAAAACTGAAAATATAAATTATGATTATAAAAGCTATCTGCTCTGTATTGAGTTTGTTCAAAATGAGTTAGACCCTTGTTGAGAGATTTATCATGCTCCCCAGATCAAGACATTTATTTCAGTAAGATTCACTCTTCTGAAGTATTATTGCATTAGAGGCATGGGCTATGCAAAAATAGAAATATTTTGAGGAAATAAAAAGGAGCAAGTGCTCGACAACCTCGCAGAAAAAACGGACAAGTGTCCGGCAGTAGAATTAGGGGTACCTCGGTATCAACTTAAAAAAAGAGAGAGAGAGAGAGAGAAAAAAAAATGATAGCCCATGGTCCCTCTAATAAGCAATATGCCAGCAAGAGTTGACAAAGATTTTAATTTTCAAAGTCTTTGATCTAAGAGTATGACATTTCCCTCCTCGGATCCCGTTTTGATCAAGCAATAAATGCAAAGTAAGTATGCTTGAGAATTTTTGCAAAATTAAAACAGCCTCAGTGAGATATATATATAAAAGATAATGAGTGATCTGAGAGAACCTATGAGGATCAAAAAGGTATGCTAACTTTCTTTCAAAAATATACAAAAACTCCAAGTGATAGGATTGAGAAGAAAGGATCTTTACTCTTAACCATATACTTCCCTGACTATGGTACACAGTGGAATTTTAACACCCTGCAATTATATAAAGAGAGAATGTTTTAAATGTTTACCCCAGATATTGTTCTTAACCATCCTTTTCTCGAGGACGAGTAAAAGCCTAAGTATGGGGGTATTTGTTGACGGTTCTTAAGTATCAATTTTAATTATCAAATAAACAAGAGAAAGGACCAATATGCAACCAACACCTAAAATTAGGGTTTGATCTGACAGAATTCCACGAGTTTTGTTGTTTATCTATTTCTGCAGGGGGTTATCAGGAAATAAGGAAGAAAGGCCCACATGTCGGGATTACATAGAGATATCAACGCACCGCACGATTTTACATCATCTAGAAGACTCCAGAAGCCACGAGACCGAAGCGGAGGCAAAACTGGGCCAGGCCCAGGGCGCCCGCCCTGGTAGCCTGGGCGCCCGCCCCCCTGTTGGAGCCAATTCAGGACTCCTTCACTCAGGATATTCCACCGACCTATTGGATCAAGAAAAACATAGTACCACCTCGCCTATCGACCCAAAAACGCATAGAAGGGGAGGACTATATAAGCAAGGCCCCCCTGGCCCCTGGAGAAGACATGAAGAAATTATCATAGAGATTGAGTGGTGCCCTCGAAGGAAAACCTCTTCTCTAATTAATATTTCTTTTTAGGCTTAGCAATCAATGTAAGGTAGAAATAGATCTTCTAGTTTCTACTAGATTGAGAGAGATAGAGTGGAGGTGTAGATTGGAGGAAGCCCGGCCTGTCGGTGTCTACTCCAAGCCTGTACCTGCGGGATCAAGTTCTCCTAACCCGAAGCTTGCTCCTAGGATTCTTCAGTAATTCGACTTCTAAATTCTAGTAAGTTCTTGTTTTATTGTTCTTATGGTTTATGAGTTTACTTTAATCTCTTCGCGTAGAGTTTAGAGTAATCATTGCTGGCGTAAACGTGGTGTTTAGGCTGGGGTACTCATAGATATTCCCTGACTAGCTGGACCGTGGTAGTAGCGAGGAACGTGACAATTCCAAGTTACCTTTGTAGATCACATCTCGTTAGCAGGAAGGATAGGGTTTATAGGTGTGGGTTGAACATCCTTTGTGGTGTCTAGATTCCGTTAGCCTCCCCATTAGAACAGTAGATCATCCTTACCAAGGTTAGAAGGAGACTACGGTTGCAGTCTTCTCTATTTATCACTCACATCGAAAGACATTCTTTGTGCCTAAAGGTTGGTAGTAATAGACCGTTTAGTCAGATGCACTCTTTCTCCTAGTGGTAAAAAAATAAATACGATACTCTGGATAACCTCCCGGGTGAAGTGCTCACCGATATCCGTGCGCTTGCGGATCAATTCCTTATTGCGTTCCCAAATATCAACAGTTGTCATCCCCAGCATGGCACTAGAGTGTACTATAGTATTTATACGCACACAGATAATCCGCAAGCGCACGGATACCGTTGAAGCTTTTACCCGGTTAAAGGTTTTATCGTATTCACAGGGAAACGGGAGAAACAACTACGCTCTAACTCAACCAAGATAGATAGATAGGTGTAAATAGGAAAGATGGTAGAATCGAATAAGAACAATATTAAAGGTAAGATAACAGTGAGTGATAATATGGGAATAGAGAATAGAGCAATTCTAGTATATGGGCGATGGTAGCAGAATAGAGAGGGTAACTATGGTTTCTCTACTTCAAAGGGGTATGTCTATGTCTGGGACGAACCACGTGATAAGAGTACACCACAAAGGATGCTTATCCTTAGGCCGATAAACCCTACCCGTCCTGCTAACGAGAGGTGGACTACAGAGGACCAACGTAACTGTCACCTACGCGGCCTACCACACGATCCAGCTAGACAGGGGATATCCACAAGTAATCTAGGTCTAAGCACCTCGCTTACACCTATACTACAACTCTCACCTATAGCGTCCTATAGATTAGAATACTCAAAAGAGTTGTGAACCAAAACATACATAATTAGTAATTGCATAATGAATTAGAAGTAGATTACCAGAGTCATCCCATGAGCAAGCTTGATTAGAGCTTGATCATGACGAAGTACAACCGGAGGAAGAACCGACAGGCCGGCCTCTCCTCTAATCCTCCTTCGCTCTCCATCTCGCTACTATCTAGATCTACTCTAGTTTAGAGAAGAGAGGAGAGCTCTCATCACTAAACCCTAGCTTTTGCTCTGTCTATGAATAATGAATAATGATCAAGGGGTGCCTCCTCCAGGGGCCAGGGGGTCTGGTTATATAGTCCCCTCAAGTGAACCTGGGCCGTCGGATCAAACCGACATTGATCGTGTGGTTTTCCTTGAAGTATTAGGTCGGTGGAGCATGATCCGCGAGGTTGAAGCTGATTGGTTACTGTAGCTAGGCGGGAACCCAAGGGACTTGGGTGGGCGCCCTGCCCCCGGGCCTGATCGGCCTCCCGTTCGTTTCCGTGGCTTCTGGAGTCTTCTAGGTTGTAGAAAATTGCGTGGCACGTTAATATCTCTATGTAAACCCGACGTGTGGGCCTTTCTTTCATATTTCCTGATAACCCCCTGTAGAAATAGACAAACACCGAAACTCATGGAATTCTGTCAGATAAAACCCTAAGTCTAGATGTTGATTTCATTTTGATCCTTTTCTTTGTTTATTTGATAATTAAATTTGATACTTAAGGACCGTCAACAGCTTCTTCAACATCTCGTCGAAGAGCCTGGGGCCAGAAGGAGCCCGTTTGGGGTTCTTGCGATCTGCCGCGACGGCTAGGTTGTCGTTCGATTGACCCTGCTTCCCCTTGCGACCCTTCTTCTTCTTCTTGGGATCGCGTGAGCCCGAGGCCTCGGTGGCCTCGGCCTTCTGTTTCCCCTTGGCTTCGCCGTCGGGGAAAATGGCACCAACTGCCTCTTCGCCCGAGGCAAAGTTGGTGGCGATGTCGAGCAGCTGGCTAGTGCTCGTGGGGGTCTTGCGACCGAGCTCGTGTACCAGCTCCTTGCAGGTGGTACCGGAGATGAAGGCTCCGATGACGTCGGAGTCCGTGATGTTGGGGAGCTCAGTGTACTGCTTGGAGAATCGCCTGATGAAGTCTCGGAGGGACTCATCAGGCTTCTGCCGGCAGCTCTTGAGGTCCCAGGAGTTCCCAGGGCGCACATATGTGCCCTAGAAGTTCCCGACGAAGATGTTGACCAGGTCGGCCTAGTCGTGGATCATGCGCTCAGGGAGATGCTCGAGCCATGCTCTGGCCGTATCAGCCTGGTGCAGTGGGAGGTTGCGGATGATGAGCAGGTCATCGTCCGCTCCACCTAGCTGACACGCTAGCCGGTAATCCGCCAGCCAGAGATCAGGGTTGGTTTCCCCTGAGTAGTTGGTCACGTTGGTGGGTTGTCGGAATCGCACCGGGAACTTGGCCCTGCGTATGGCCTCGCTGAAGACGCGGGGGCCCGGAGGCTCTGGCGACGTGCTGCGGTCGTGGTCGGGGTCGTATCTTCTGCCTCGACGCGGTTGATATCGTCGAGACTCGGCCTCGTCCCTGTCACGCTGTCTGGCCTCGAGGGTGGCCCGGACATCCGCGTTAGCTCCGACACGCTCATGGACAGACGGGGCCCTGTTGCCCCCTTGCGGGTCAGGGGGCGGCGGACCCTGCACCGTTGGTGCTTTGTTAGGAGGGGGTCGGTCCCCTTGGCGTCTCATGCCGTGGGACTGTGATGTAGAACTTTCTACGTTCTCCACCACGGCTTGCTCCAGGAGGCCATGTAGCCCCTGGCGCACCCTTCTCCCCTCAGGAGTCGATGGTTCGGGCATCGCTCTGAGGAGGAGCACAGCGGCCATCACGTTCTGGCTGGCCGTGCTGAAGACCGGGGGGTTGTCACCCCCTTCATCCTCGATGATGCGGCGGTTGACGTCTCGGACGCTGCGCCTAGCCTCACCCCCGTCCCCGCGGCCGGATGGGTCTTGGACCAGGGTCTCGTGGAGCTGGCGGAGGCGTACGCGCTCTTCTTTGAGCCTGGCCTCCAGCTCGTTGAGCTGCTCGAGGTCAGGGCGCTGTCCTCCTACGGGGGCTGATGCTACTCCGCGGGCTCCAAGATGGGCCCGGGGAGTCGGGTTGGGAGGTGGAGTGGCGTTCCCCTACCTAGAGGGTCCTGCACCCCCCTAAACGTTGTGGGGCGCTCCTCCGACCTCGAGGTTGAAGCACTCTCGTGATGGATCATAGCTACCGTCGTCGGAGTCAGAGTAGCCGAGGCAGTAGTTGCTAGCTTCTAAGAAGCGCATGAAAGTCTCCGGGTCGCCACACCCGGAAAAGTCAGCGCCAGCCCACTCATCGTCGCCTGAGGTGGGATCCTCAGGGTACGACGATACGGGTGGCGTAGCGATGAGGTACAGGGTAGACCTCAAGTGGTGCCCTGGAAGATCCGTGTATGCACTTAATGAAGTGCTCACCGAAGAGGCGTAGGTGGCGGCTGCGTTCCTGAGCCCAAAAGGGAGCTCGGGAGGTGCCGCTGTCTCCCCTCCATCCGTAGGCGGAGGGGGACGAGATGATGAGGCCCCTTTGTCCCCCTTCTGGGGAGCGGGCGGGAGCCGTGCCTTCCCCTTTGATCGGGGCGGAACAGGAGGTCGTGACGATCCCCTGTTGGCCCGTGGAGCGGAGCTTGATGCTCCGCGGGCCCTTCCTCTAGCGCGTGTCGAGCCGGAGGAGTGGGCGATCTGGTGAGGAATATGCAGGGAGAGGGCCAGATGGACCCTCACCTCAGTGGTAGGGTTAGAGATCCTGGACCTCTGACGCCCCCGCCGGGCAGCCCCCGCATGGTGTCCCGAGCGCCTCCCACGCACTGACTGTGGTGGGATCGGCTCGGGACAAGGCTCGACATCACCACGTGGTGGGAGGAGGACCATGTCATAGCCAGAGCCGAGGGACATGAACTCCAAACTCCCAAACATCATGATGGTGCAGCGGCAGAGTGGGTGAAATCCGTCTGCCATCCAGACCTTCCCCAGTAGGAAAAGGTGAATGTCACGCAAAAGGCCCCTACCTGGCGCGCCAACTGTCTGCGTCTAGACTCGTGGTCTAGACACAAACGAGTATAAGTATGCGTGACTACCTAAGTCCGGATGGTGATGCAAGTGGAACAAAGAGAATTTATACTGGTTCGGGCTAGGGATGCCCTACGTCCAGTGAGATTGGAGATCTGTATTGCCTTGCACCCAAAGGTGCTTGTAGTAGGGGAGTACAAGCGGGTTGCAAGAGAGGGCTAAGTCCCAGGTCTCGGCTTTATGTGGTGGACAAAGTGCTAGTTGCTACTCTATGAGTGAACTAGCTTGGAATTGTGAAGTGTGTGTGTGACGTGGTTGAGCTTGCGTTCGTCGTGTGCCTGTCTTGGCCATGAGCCCTGGCTCCCCTTTTATAGCCTCAAGGGGAGGCAGGGTTTTACGTGAGCGATTGGAAACTTTCCCTGCCGAGAGGTGGATCCACAGTCCCGACCCTGTAGAGACTCACCCATCCCGTCCTCGAGGCATGGCTGACAGCATGGCTGCTCCTGTGGAGGATTACCGAGCCCTGTTGATGTCGTGGGGGTCGGGTCGGCGATACTGCAGCCTGTCATGTTAACAGTGAGAGAAGACAGCAAATAGTGATGTTGATTAACCTCTCCCATTCCTCTTTTAATGTGAGGCGGTGCACCACAGTGAAAGAGATAAGGCTGCACAGTGAAAGAGGTAAGGCTGCAGTGTCAAGGGTGGTTGGAACAGTTGCCACCTTGCCCTGCTGCGGTATGGGAGTCACTGCGCCTGTCATGTCATGGGTACGGGCGCCGTGCGTTGGAAACTTTGCCCTGGTCAAGCGAAACGGCGTTGGTGCCCGAGCCCTGGGGGGGTCAGGCGAGACGGAACTTACGCCCGAGGCCAAGGGGGGTCGGGCGAGGCGGTGTCTGCGTCCGAGCCCCAGGGGGTCGGGCGAGACAGAACTCGTGTCCGAGGCCTGTGGGGTCGGGCGAGCCACGATTTGGGCCCGAGATCGAGGAAGCAGATGGGCTGGGGCCCGCGTCCTGGTGATTGTGGATGACTTTCTTTGTCTTCTGCGTTTCTTATTGCTCTGATTTGGGTATCCCTTTTTATGGTACCCAACACATGGTTTCATGCAATGTTTCTTGATCACATGTATGCCACTAGGTTTCCTACATGTTCTCCCACAAGGGTGCCAACACTGTATCATGTGAGACTTCCTTAGGTAAGTCCTCACTCTACTCGCCATGCTTGTTCCAAACCTTTTTGAAAGAGCATCTAGGCCCCTAGTGATTTCGGTGATTAATGACATTATTGATTACTATGACTAACGTGTGTTTTGCAGAGGCAAAGTCATAGGTAAGGTCATCGTAAATAGGTACTCGATGAACAGGGACGTACATGCCTACTTAATAGTGGAAATCGTTTTGGTTTTCAAAGGATGGATGGACATCGTCAAGACTAGACTAGGTTTGAGTGCCATATGGTGAAGAAGGGCACTTAGAGTAGTTTAGGACTTTGTTTTCCTTTGACCGTACTATTAAGAGGGGCTTTGATCTAGTAGCTTGACTTAGGCAAGGCTTTAGGTTTAGGTGTGGTGCACACTTGGTAAACCTAGCACTAGGCAGCTCAGAGATAGTCCTTAGATCGAGAGGAACAAACTTTGTTTTGGAGCGATCGCGTTTCGACGAAGTTAGGGTGCCCAAGGGGGCACCGGACGCTCTGTGAGTGCGTCCGGTGAGGTCCTTAGCCATTGGAACAGTGCCGTGCTTAGGGTTAGGCACCGGACGCTGGCACCGGACTCACCGGGCAGCGTCCGGTCCCTTACCCAGTGAGGTTGCAAACCTGTCATGAGCACCGGACGCACCGGGTAGCGTCCGGTCCCATGTGCAGGGAGCATGTAAGTTTTCCCGGAGCACCGGACGGTGCACCGGACGCTGGAAGTTAGCGTCCGGTGACCTGTCAGTAGCAAGTACAGTTAGCCGTTATGGAGCACCGGACGCTCGGTGCAGTGCGTCCGGTGCAACATAATTTGCGTCCGGTGACCCCGTTTTCAGTGGAAAACGGTTGGCTGACCTTTGGACTTCGTGGGTAGTATTTATACTACTCCACCTCGTCCATGAGAGCTCTCTTGCCCATTTGAACATCAGAGAAACTTGTTGTGGAGCAAGAGAGTAGCAAGAGCCTAGAGAGGATTGAGTTTTGAGTGTTTTCTTGAGAGAATCCTTCTCTAGTGAGTTCCAAGAGTCAAGTGTGCATCCACCACTCTCTAGAGCCTTGTTTGGGTCAAGTGAGAGTTCTTTGCTTGTTACTCTTGGTGATCGCCATCACCTAGACGGTTCGGTGGTGATTGGAGGCACGAAGACCGCCCGGAGTTCTTGTGGGTGGCTCGTGTCAAGCTTGTGAGCAGTTTGGGCGATTCACCACGACGGAGTGTCGAAGAATCAGCCCATAGAGAGCACTTGGTCCTTGCGCGGACCAAGGGGGAGCAAGACCCTTGCGCGAGTGCTCCAACGAGGACTAGTGGAGAGTGGCGACTCTCCGATACCTCGGCAAAACATCACCGAGCACTTTCTTCCACTACTCCATTACATTCTAGCATTTACTTTGTGTTTTTACATTCTTAGAATTGCCATGCTAGAATAGGTTTGGAACTATGTTGCAAAACTTTTATCTGGTAGCTCTCTAGATCATACTAGGCACAAGGGGTTGAATTGGTGCTTATAGGTTGCTTAAATTTTTAGAGAAGCCCAATTCACCCCCCCCCCTCTTGGGCATCTTGATCCTTTCAATTGGTATCGGAGCTTAGTGCTCATTATTTAGGCTTCACCGCCTAGAGAGAAGATGTCTAACAGGGATGGACCGCCACCCATGTTCGATGGGGATGACTTCCCGTATTAGAAAATACGGATGGAGTCATACCTTGAGGCATGCGATATAAAGTGCCTAAAAGCCGCGACCGAAGGGTTTACCCCTCCAGCAAAGGACACCGCTCTTACTCCACAAGAGCAAGAAAACGAGAAGTGGAATGCGAAGGCCAAAAACCACATCTTTAGAGGCCTTTGCAAAGAGGTGTTCAACCGTGTTCGGAGCCACAAAACCGCCAATGAACTTTGGAAGGAACTTTGTGCGCTCCATGAGGGATCAAAGAGTGAACGCGAGGAACACTATCACCTAGTGATGAACAAGCTTAATACTTTTGAGATGCTTCCTAAAGAAAATGCTAATAAAATGTATTCTCGCTTGAATGTCATTGTAGAGGAGCTAAATGGACTTGGGCTCACTCAAATGAGTGCGGCGGATGTAGCAAGGAAAATACTATGTGTGCTTCCCATTGAGAAATATGGGCACATAGTAACGGTGCTTCATCAAGGCGATCTCTCCACCGCTACACCAACCGCCATAATGGGGAAGATCAATGCTCATGAGATGTACATGCACATGAACCTCCAAGATGGCTCCTCGTCGGCCAAGAAAGAAAAGAAGGACTTGGCTCTCAAAGCTTCTCACAAGGGCAAAGCCAAGAAGATTGAAGTTGAGTCATCAACTTCAAGTGATGATGATGCATCTATTGCTCTCTTGGTGAGAAGAACCACAAAGATGTTGAAGAAGCTCAACAAGAATGGAGTCAACTTTGACTCCAAGAAGAAGAAGTTCTTCACAAGTAGCAAGAGGAAGCCCATCTCCGAGATGGATTGCTACAATTGTGGTGAGCTTGGTCATCTTGCTCATCAATGTCCAAAGCCCAAGAAGGACAAATACAAGAAGAAGAACAAAGAGCAAGATGATTCAAGTGATGATGAGAAAAATGACAATAAGCAATACAAGAAGAAAGGTGGCAAGAAGAAGGAGCACTACAAGAAGAAGAATGGCAAGGCTTACATTGTTGGTGATTGGCTCACCGACATTGAGAGCTCAAGTGGTGACTCCTCCGGCAATGAGAGTGATGATGAGAAGGTTGCCGCCATTGCCATCGATGCTCCATCACCATCATCTTCACCACCATCTACATCCTCTACACATCTATGCATCATGGCTAAGGGTGACCGGAAGGTACAAAGTGAGGATGAGAGTAGTGAAAGTGATAGTGAATATGAATCACCCTCTTATGATGAACTTGTAAAATTGCTTAACAAGTACACAAAAGTCATAAGAAAATCTAGAAGTGAAAATGAAAAGCTTGAACTTGAAAATGAAACACTTCTAGCAAAGCTTAAGTTTAGTGATGAGCTTAGAGACCAAAATGAGATCATGACCACTAAGCTCAAGGAGCTCAAACTCTCTCTAAAAGAGCTCAAAGAAAAACATGACAAACTTGAGAGTGTTCATGATGAGCTTATCACTAGATATAGAGCAATGAAGGAAGAGCTAACAACTCTAAAAGCAAACTATGACAACCTTGAAATTGCTTATAAACTTGCAATTGATGAAACACATGTTGCTACTAACAATGTTGCTAAGCTTGATGTAGCCACATCTTGTGATGACTTACTTGTGGAGAGCACAAGCAAATGTGTTGGTTGCAAGGGCAAGAAAGTGGTAGTGGCCAAGAGTTATGAGGACACTATCAAGCTCAAGGATGAAATTGTCATGCTCAAGAAAGAATTGCAAGACCAAGCCAAGCACAAGATCATTGTGATTGAGTCACTTGATCAAGACAAGAAGCTTGCATATGAGAACAAGTTACTCAAGGAAGAAAATCAATATCTCAAGCTTGGTTTGATGTATGACAAGCAAGAAGAAGATGAGACATTCATCTTGGATGAGTTAGCAAGCAACAATGACCCAATCATCAAGAAGCTAACTCAAGAGAACAACAAGCTCAAAAAAGAGAAGGAACATCTAACCATGGGGTTGGCAAAGTTCACAAAGGGGAAGGACCTTCAAAGTGAGCTTTTCATGAACACCGTCATGAAGATGGACAAGAGTGGGATTGGCTACAAAGCTCATCAAACAAAGCTCATCAAGTCACTAGCCACTCATGATCAACCAAGCAAGCCAAAGCAAAAGAGATGTTTTGAGTGTGGTCAAGAAGGACACTTTGCTCATGAGTGTAAGGCACCACTACCACCACCCTTGCCCAAGCATGCAAGACCATTTGCCTTCAATGCTCACTACATTGTAAGAAAAGACAAGAGTGGCAAGGTCAAGGTTAGCTTCATGGGGCCACCCAACAAGCAAAGGCCAAAGAAGATTTGGGTGCCAAAGCAACTAGTAGAGAAGGTCAAGGGCCCTAAGCAAATGTGGGTCCCTAAATCTCAAGCTTGATCTCTTGTGTGTAGGTGAACTACAAGACCGGTGGATCACATTAGGTAATTGATAGTGGTTGCACTCAACATATGACCGGAGATCCCCGGATGTTCACCTCTCTTGATGAAGTTGTTGACAACCAAGAGAAGCTCACATTTGGTGACAATTCTAAAGGCAAGGTCAAGGGACTAGGAAAGGTTGCTATATCAAATGACAACTCCATCACCAATGTGCTCTATGTGCAATCATTGAGTTTCAACTTGCTCTCGGTTGGATAACTTTGTGATCTTGGATTTGAATGCCTATTCAAGAAGAAGGAAGTAATAGTGACCAAGGAAGATGACAATGAAGTGATATTCAAAGGCTTCCAACACAACAACTTATATGTAGTTGATTTTTCATCCGATGAAGTTGATGTCAAGACTGCTTATTCACCAAGACTTCACTTGGGTGGTTGTGGCATAGAAGGTTAGCACATGTTGGAATGGGCACACTCAAGAAGTTGATGAAGAAAGAATTGATTAGAGGCTTGAAGGATGTGACATTTGAGAAAGACAAGCTTTGTAGTGCATGTCAAGCCGGCAAGCAAGTTGCAAACACTCATCCAACAAAAGCCTATCTCTCTACTTCAAGAGTGCTTGAGCTACTTCACATGGATTTATTTAGACCAACCACATATGCTAGTCTTGGAGGCAACAAATATTGCTTGGTCATAGTTGATGATTTCTCTCGGTACACTTGGACATTCTTTTTGCAAGACAAGGCCGAAGTTGCATCAATATTCAAGAAGTTTGCAAAGAATGCCCAAAATCAATTTGATGTCAAGATCAAGAAGATTAGAAATGACAATGGCAAAGAGTTTGACAACACCAACATTGAAGAGTATTGTGATGAAGTGGGAATCAAGCATGAGTTCTCCTCAACATACACACCACAACAAAATGGGGTTGTAGAAAGAAAGAACCGGACATTGATCACCTTGGCAAGAACAATGCTAGATGAGTATAACACTTCGGAGAAGATGTGGGCCGAGGCAATCAACACCGCATGCTATGCTTCAAACCGGCTATTTCCTCACAAGTTCCTAGAGAAGACACCTTATGAGTTGCTCAATGGGAAGAAGCCCGATGTCTCATTCTTTAGAGTGTTTGGATGCAAATGCTACATCTACAAGAAGCGCCAACACTTGGGAAAGTTCCAAAGAAGATGTGACATTGGCTACTTGGTTGGCTATTCATCAAAGTCAAAGGCATATAGGGTCTTTAACCATGCCACAAACATGGTTGAAGAAACATTTGATGTTGAATTTGATGAAACTAATGGCTCCCTAGGAGCAAGTGATAATCTTGATGATGTAGGTGGTGAACCATTGAGGGATGCCATGAAAAAAACATGCCGGTGGGGGACATCAAGCCAAAAGAAGATGATGATGATGTGCAAGTCATTGAGCCACCATCCACCTCACATAGTCCACAAGATGAAGACAAGGATGTGAGAGATGCTCATGAAGACACTCAAGTCACTCCTGAGCAAGCGGTGGCACAAGCACAAGATGTTGATGCTCCCCAACCTACCCCTCAAGTGGCACCAAGAAGAACATCACATCTCCTCCAAGATCACTCTCAAGATCTCATCATCGGGAGTCCATCACATGGTGTAACTACTCGTTCTAGACATGCTTTATTTATTGAACATCACACTTTTGTGTGTCTTGAAGATGAACCAAAGACCATAGAGGAAGCTCTTCGTGATGCGGATTGGATCATGGCCATGCAAGAGGAGTTGAACAACTTCTCTCGCAACCAAGTATGGACACTTGAAGAGCGACCCAAAGATGCAAGAGTGATTGGAACAAAGTGGGTCTTCCGGAACAAGAAGGATGATCAAGGCAAAGTGGTGCGCAACAAGGCAAGGCTCGTGGAAAAAGGCTTTTCACAAGTGGAAGGTCTTGACTTCGGTGAAACCTTTGCACCGGTGGCAAGACTTGAAGCAATCCGTATCCTACTTGCATATGCATCTAGTCATGATATCAAGTTATTCCAAATGGATGTGAAAAGTGCCTTTTTGAATGGATATATTAATGAGCTTGTCTATGTTGAGCAACCCCCCGGTTTTGAAGACCCTAGGTACCCCAAGCATGTCTACCGGTTGTCCAAGGCTCTCTATGGTCTCAAGCAAGCTCCTAGAGCTTGGTATGAGAGGCTTAGGGACTTCCTCATTGAGAAGGGCTTCAAGATTGGGAAAGTTGACACAACACTCTTCACCAAGAAAATGAATGGGGAAATCTTCATTTGCCAAGTTTATGTTGATGATATTATTTTTGGCTCTACTAATGAAGATTTTTGCAAGGAATTTAGGTGATTTGATGTCCAAGGAGTTTGAGATGTCCATGATTGGCGAGCTATCCTTTTTCCTAGGATTTCAAGTCAAGCAAATGAAGGAAGGAGTCTTCATCTCTCAAGAGAAGTACACACAAGATCTTCTCAAGAGGTTCAAAATGATGGATTGCAAGCCAATCAAGACTCCCATGGCATCAAATGGGCATCTCGACTTGGATGAGGGAGGTAACCCAATTGACAAGACTCTCTATCGCTCCATGATAGGAAGTCTCCTCTACCTCACCGCATCTAGGCCCGATATCATGTTTAGTGTGTGTATGTGTGCTAGATATCAAGCAATGCCTATGGAATCTCACTTGATTGCCGTCAAGAAAATTCTTAGGTATCTAAAATACACACCTTGCCTAGGTTTGTGGTATCCTAAAGGTGCAAGATTCCAACTTGTAGGCTATTCCGATTTGGATTATGCCGGGTGCCGAATTGATAGAAAAGCACATCCGGAGGGTGCCACTTCCTAGGTAGATCACTTGTCTCTCGGATGTCAAAGAAACAAAATAGTGTTGCCTTGTCAACGGCCGAGGCAGAATACATTGCTGCCGGTGCTTGTTGTGCACAAATACTCTACATGAAACAAACTTTGCTAGACTATGAAGTAGTACTAGACAAAGTACCTTTGTTGTGTGACAACGAAAGTGCCGTAAAACTTGCAAACAACTCGGTTCAACACACCCGCACAAAACATATTGACATCCACCACCACTTCCTTAGGGATCATGTTGCTAAAGGCGACATATCACTAGAGAATGTGGGAACGGAAAATCAATTGGCGGATATCTTCACAAAACCTCTAGATGAAGCTAGGTTTTGTATGTTGAGAAATGAACTTAATGTGCTTGATCTCTCTAACTTCACTAAAAGATAAAAGTTGTGCGTTGAAACTTGTAAATAGCTTTTGTTTTGCATGTCATGCATACTTAAAACTAAAATACAACTTGCATGTAGGGCTTGTCTAACATGGTTAAGATAACCCCCTTTTGTGTGTGAAAAAGCTTAACCTTGGTTCAAACTTGACAAGCATTAGTTTACTTTCAAGTATTGCATTACAACTCATATCTTGTGCATGCTTGTTAGTTGACCGTTTCTTTTTGGTTATTCTTTGAGCATCCGCTGTGTTCGTCCATAGATAGGGGGAGCATTCAAAGCTCATTATGATTCAAACCCCTAGCTTTATGGCCATATGATGCTCCTTGGCGATTTCTCGAATTATTTTCATAAAAACTACTAAGCCTATGGCTAAATATTTGTGAAAATTTGAGGGTTTGAGAGAAGTCACTCATACCAGTTCCATTTGGTGTTTATTTGCGTGTCTTTGAAGATGGAACTTGGTTGGGTCAAAGTCGGATGTGGTGCTTAGTTGAAAAGTGCTCAGAGGAGCACCGGACGATGCACCGGACGCTGTCTCGGTGCGTCCGGTGCACTGCGAGTGCCAGACTGCACTCACCGAATGTAGGAACAGTGTCCCTGTAGCGTCCGGTGAGGTGCGTCCGGTGCTCACCTGGCGTGACCTGAAGCACCGGACGCTAAAGCCAGCGTCCGGTGCCCATCGTCCGGTGCAGTGCCGAATTGCATACCTCTCTGTGCATGAGTCCAGTGGTCACCGGACGCGTCCGGTGCCACATTAAGAGCGTCCGGTGACCCCGTGGCGGGCGCTTAAAGCCCGCGCCCAGGGACTTCACGCGGTGGGTTTCTCTCTTCTTTCTCCCGATCTCCGCCCGCGCCCAAGCCCTATCTCACCGCCACCATGCCCTAGAGCCACCACCATCGTCAGATCGGTGAAACCCGGCGCCCTTGGAGTCTTCCCCACGCCCAGATCCGCCCCGAGGCTTTTCCTCTCCACCCTCTTCTCGCTTGGATCCAATCTCGCGAGGTTTCAAGAGTTTGGGGTGAGTCTTTTGATCCATGCCCTTAAGGTGTTTGAGTTTTTGTCTCAATGGATTAGAAAAGGGTTGTTGACCTCAATCTTCTCCGTTTCCCCTGTGCAGCACCTTAAGGAGAGGTTTCGCGTTCTCCGGCAGCCTTCGATCGCGATATCTCATCCGGAACGCGTCCCGTCTTAGATCGTAAGCCGTTCGCGCCCGTTCCTTCTCTCTTCTTGCGATCTATAGGGTTTTCTCACCTCTAGCTATTATGATTTCTTATATATACCCTATCTTGTCTACTCTCTGCAGCGCGTTGATCTCCGTTGTCAGTTGGGCTTTGTCGGCAGTTCGTTCAGTCGTTTGCTCTCGCAATGGCTCGTACCAAGAACGTCAGTGGTCCGGCAGCTGGCTTAGGAGGGTCTCCAGGAGGTAATGGTGGAGGTGATCCTCCCCGTCGCCTGTCCGCGGCAGAGAAGGGCAAAGGCAAGAAGCTAGCCACCAAGAAGCGCAAGGCCAGTGACAGAGAGGCAGAGGTGGCAGAGGCAGTTGCAGCAGCCGCTGAGGCAGCCGAGAGGTGTGGTCGCTCAGGTGCCTTGAGAATTAGAGATGATCTCACGCCACAGCAGCGGCGTACAGTTCTTGAGACAGAGGCACTACATGGATCCCCTCCAGGCACCGTTATGATTGGAGGTCAGCGGGTCAGACTTGTGGTCAGAGATCCAGCTCAGGAGGATCCAGATACAGAGGTAGAAGCCCAGGCAGAGGATCCAGCAGAGGCACAGGTGCAGCCCCTCAGGAGGTCGACTCGTGCACGTACCCAGGCCACTCCTAGGACTGGTACGCCGGGTCAGTCTACCTCCACTGCTCGTGCCACACCAGCCAGAGGCACTCTAGCTTCACGACAGAGGCCAGTCAGGATCCACAGGGATCTCACTCTTGTGTCAGCAAGAGAGATCCAGCAGCTGCGGTTCGTTTCGTTTCCTACCTGGTTTCCAGCTGCCAGGGATCCCAGAGCCGGTGCCAGGTTTTACACAGTAGTCCAGGAGGACATCTACGAGGCACTGGTTCACTCTCAGTCTCAGTTCAGGGAGCACCGAGTTATTGACCTTGAGATACTCGGGAACGTGGTTGGGGCAGATATTCGTCAGTATTTCACCTACCTTCACGGACTCCCAGAGTTGCTAGCACTCCCTGGTACTTATTGTGAGCAGTGGGTTAGAGAGTTCTACGCGTCAGTGTGGGTTTCTCCAGATCATAGTTACATTCACTACGCACTGGCAGGCACCGATTATAGAGTGACAGCTCAGAGGGCTAGAGAGGTACTGGGTTTGAGAGCCTACTCCACTAGGATTCACCAGCTGTGCTACGGAAACGTTGAGCCTCCCCGACGTCCTCACGGTGGTGAGATACCACCAGTTGACTTCGTGGCTCCTTGTTTCCGTCCACCGTTTGGAGAGGGCTCCAGCCGGACAGTGGGAGACTTGACACGACCAGCTCGGATCCTCGACTTTGTGTTGAGAAAGACCCTTCTCCCCAGGACAGGTTACAGAGATGGATTCACACGTATCCAGCAGTGGTTAGTTGCTCACCTCATCTCCCAGACGCAGTTTGACTTGTGGGATCTGATCGTCTCAGAGATCGAGGACACTATTTCAGAGAGCTTCAGGGGACGGCGTCAATTGCCGTACACACATTGGATTACTCTTCTTATTCTCTGTGCCAGGCCGCTGCCCCTGCCAGCTCACTTGCAGAGGGAGTTGACAGAGTCAGACACAGTCTTCCCCCACTACGACCCCAGGCAGATGCTGCGAGCGCACCACAACCTCAGAGCTACTCCACCTCCTCGTGCACCACGTGGACCGATGCCCCCACCCTCTCCTAGGGGCACTCGCAGTACAGCAGCTGTACCAGAGACAGAGGAGCAGCAGGACATAGCCATTGGGGCTTTCGCAGATGCAGAGGCTGAGGGAGAGTTTGACTATCAGCCGTCAGTGTCAGACCTCCCTCCTAGAGCACACGACCGTGAGGCAGGGGGCTCTTCTAGTGCTTCAGACCCAGCTTTACTTGCTATCTTAGAGGGTATGAGGGCAGATCAGCGCCGTGCAGCTGAGGAGCAGGCGAGGAGAGACAGGCATGGTTTTTAGGACCGGACCGGAAATCGAACCGGCGAGGCCGTCGGTTCAATGGTTCAATGGTCCAACCGTTAGGAACCGGTTGAACCGCCGGTTCGATTGTTTTGAACCGGACAAATCGAACCGGCTACAGAATAATTGAACTGGTATATATATATATTATAAACAAAAAGTGAAGTAGTGAAGAATATCGATATTGATAACATAGCTTTCAGCTAAACACATAGTTCATAATTTCATATTCATAGTTCATAAAAACAGTCACGGGCTCATGGTCAGCAAGGCAGCAACACAACCTCACAGGTTCTTTAATACAAAAAATAACAACATGCATGATGCCGTGATAAACTGGTAACAAAGTTCCAAACAAGTTCATGCTAAAAAGACAATCATAAACACAAACAACAGACATTTCCCTCCCCAAGCCGCCCAGCGCCAAAAGAAGCCCTAAAGATGCAATTTCCATGAATACCCCTGAGTAGACCATGTCGTTCTGAACATCCAAAGGGGTAACTTTGGAAAAACTCAAAACATCACTGGCTCGCATAAAACCGCCCGGTTCACTGGTTTGACCGAAAAACCGACCGGTTCAACCGGTTTTCACCGGTTCGATTGCATTCCGATCCTCTAAGGTGAACCGGACCGGTGAAGGCTCCGGTTCGGTATTTTACCAGTCGAACCGCCGGTCCGGTCCGGTTCGAATAACTAGGGAGACAGGGACCAGGCTGCCATCAATGCAGTCGTGCAGGCTAGGCAGGATGAGCTCCAGCGTCAGTTTCTCACCTTTCAGGAGCAGCAGCTTGCGTTCCAGGCCCAGCAGACAGCGATGATGGCCGCTATCATGGCTGCCTCAGGGATTCAGATTCCGCAGATCCAGCTCCCAGGCACCTCGACTCTCAGGCCTCCCACTCCAACGCCTCCGACTCAGAGTCAGTCACAGCAGCCCCTACAGCTCCCAGCTCAGAGTCAGCCGTTCTCCACGCCTCAGCACCAGGTCTCCTAGGGTGCTATCTCCTCTGGTTTTGAGTAGGTACCGCAGTTCACGCCTCTCCACTCTGGTTTTACACCTCAGTCTGCGTCAGCATCACAGCTTGTGTTGGACACGTCGACAGACCCGCACCTCAGCTTCTCCTACAGTGCTCTGACTGGTGACCCTACGCCTCCACCTCTGCAGGCTCCAGCCGCCTTTACGGCGCCAGTCACCACTACTGAGCGTCTGTCGTCGTCTGTAGCGTCGTCCGAGCAGCTTGCATCATCTTCCACAGTACCAAAGACGTCAGCTACAGCGACTGAGTCCGTGCCAGCTTCGTCAGCAGGACTCGAGCAGCCAGCACAGCCAGTGACAGCTCCCGCACCTACAGAGCAGACCCGGACCGCTTCGCCAGCCCGTGCAGCTTCAGAGGGTCACTCCACCTCCTCTGCCTCGACGGCCGACAGTTCAGACGATGCAGCTCGCTTCGAGGCCGTGCTGAGGGACTCCACTGCTTCACCTCCTCCACCGACTTCTTAGGTTTTTGGCTCTTGATGCCAAAGGGGGAGAGAGTGTGAGTATGAGAGTTAGGAGTTAGGGGGAGCTAGAGAGCTAGAGAGCTTGAGAGGGTCCCTATTCTTTTTGAGATACTTTTATGTGTGCTACTCCACCATGCATCATGTCTATGTTTATGCTTTGCACTTGTGTGAGATACTATGGTTGTGAGACATGACTTGTGCTTTTTATGATATCTTAATGTCATGTGTTTTGGCTCATATTTCTTTTGCTTCCACATTTTACTCCGATGTACTTATGAGCCTTGTGTTTATTATCCTGTTGTATACCACTCACATATTTGGATGCAGGGTATTAGACTTGGTGGATATAAGCATGTCTAATCACTTTGCTCTTATTGTATCATGCTTATTAAAACCAAGTCATTTGAAAACCTCAACTCTTTTCATACTCGAGGTTGTCATCAATCACCAAAAAGGGGGAGATTGAAAGAGCATCTAGGCCCCTAGTGATTTCGGTGATTAATGACATTATTGATTACTATGACTAACGTGTGTTTTGCAGAGGCAAAGTCATAGGTAAAGTCATGGTAAATAGGTACTCGATGAACAGGGACATACATGCCTACTTAATAGTGGAAATCGTTTCGGTTTTCAAAGGATGGATGGACATCGTCAAGACTAGACTAGGTTTAAGTGCCATATGGTGAAGAAGGGCACTTAGAGTAGTTTAGGACTTTGTTTTCCTTTGACCGTACTATTAAGAGGGGCTTTGATGTAGTAGCTTGACTTAGGCAAGGCTTTAGGTTTAGGTGTGGTGCACACTTGGTAAACCTAGCACTAGGCAACTCAGAGATAGTCCTTAGATCAAGAGGAACAAACTTGTAACATAGTAACTCTTGAAATGTGACATGGTACTCTTGAAATGTGAACATAGTAACAATACCTGATCCACCGAGGCTAAGTTTGATTGTTTGCTCGGGACGAGCAAAGGTTAAGCTTGGGGGATCTTGTTGACGGTGGATATACCATAGAAATCCACATACAAAACACCGTCAACATGCCTCGGTTGCAAGGGGAAATGACATGACATGAACATATTTTATCCATAACTAGTTCCACTTGTACTCTTAGCTTGTTTATGCAGGAACAACAAATTCAAGACATTATTTGACAAAGCCAACATCAGAATCATCAAGAGGAGATCGAGGGGACAACAGGTGACACCCTGGGCCCACAGGGAGGGGTCGCCCGACCCCTCTTTGGTGGGACCCAGGTGTGCCACCTACTCCACCGACATAAGGGACCATTGTGGACACTGCTGGTGGGCCCAGGTGGTCAGGAGTGGGGTCGCCCGACCCCACATGTAAGGCGGTTTCAGGGTCGGTGGCCTCCCACCGACCTTCCCCACATGTCTCACGTGTTGGTTTGCCCCTGCCGTTGATCAAATGGCGGTTGTGAAGTCGGTTTGATCCAAGGGTGGAGAGGCATGATCACACGGATCGATGACGTGGCGGTGGAGTAGCCCCTACTCCACCTCTCCCTATAAATAGAGGCTGATTTCACCCTTCCAAGGCATGATGAATTCAAGGTTCAAGTGATCCAAGCTAGATACAAGTGAGTAGTAGTAGTAGTAGTCTAGTGTGGGAGTTAGAGTTGAGTCGAGCGAAGCTCGGGGTCTCCGGAGTCGTCTTCTGGAGAGTCTGGTATAGCTCTTGTATCTTTTCTCCTGTAAGACTTGTTTTCTTAATATATTCTCTTTCTACTTTTCTAAGTATTACTTTGTGCAATATTATTCTTGCAATAGTATTGTAGTGTTCTATCTTGTCCTTTAGTAGTTACATATTAGATTGTGATCCTGTAACAAGCTCGTGGCTGTTTCCCATCGCCTTTAGCAAGGTGCTATAGTTGTTTGATCGCAGCTAGAGTAGTGAGAGTTAGTGTAAGCGCGGTGCTTAGGCTAGGTCTTGCCTTTGGGTGTCGCTGGCTCGGACGGAAAGTAGGGGCACACTCCCTAGTAGGTGACAGATCGTGGGCGGCATTAGGTTCTCCTCACGTACGAGCTAGTTCTTAAAAGATAAGGCGTCCATAAGCCCAATAGTCGCTTTCGGTAAGGGGTTAGGTGAAAAACCTTTTAAGCGTCTTACCAGCTCGGCTATCCCTGGCAGCCATTAGTAAGGTATCAATCTAGTGTGTCTCTGCTATTTGATTAAGATTAGTTCACGAGAGTAGAATTAGATATCCTAGGAACCTGTACTCACTCGTTGTCCTCCCACCTAGCTACTCTACTCTAGTTATCTTGTAGTTATCCTTTTTGATTATCTCTGGATCATCATCATCCCTTCCTTCACCTTTCGTTACCACCTCTCTGCACTGGTTGTAACTAAGTTGAGATAGGATCTCTTTTCTTACAAGCATTTCTAGCTATTGCTTTCCCTTGGGAAAATATAAATTACGATACCTTGGAATACTCCCGGGTGAAGTGCTACAGCGGTACCTTCTGTGCGCTTGCGGAATTATCCAATAGTTAATAGAGTTACCACACCAGGCACTTCTGGCGCCATCACCGATATCCGGTGGTTGCGTTAAGAAGTGCCAACAAGCATTTCTGGCGCCGTTGCCGGGGAAAGCATAGCCTAGAAATCTTAGTAAGAACGAATCCGAAAAAAAAAAATATATCATCAACTTAGTATCAATTAGTTGTAGGGGGGGTTTACCCCTTGCCTTTGTTTCTCTATATTGTGAAGCAGGGCATTGTATGAGTGACCAATTCAAGGCCACATTAGAAAATCCTGAGACATCCCGACAGAGTCCTAGACACCGTCTAGTAACTTATCGGAGATCCAGCTCATACTTGAATTCACTCAAGGAAGGAGGCTTAGCACCGACACTCTACCAGTCAATGGCTTCCTCATCAATCTCCGACTTCTCATCTCCATCAGTTGCCCATGTTACCATTGGACCGAGGGTGGAGGTCGAAGATGTCGACTTTGAGATTAAGCCATCACTTATCACTATGGTGCAAGCAAGTACATTTAGTGGGAAGCCACATGAAGATGCAAATGCACATCTCCAACACTTTTTGGAAGTGTGTAGCACTATTGCCATCAGAGGGGTAACGGCCGACGCCATCCGCCTTCGCCTATTCCCATTCTCATTGTTTGGGAAGGCAAAGCAATGGTTTTACGCTCAACCCGATGATGTCAACACCTGGAGAAGATGTGCCAATGCATTTCTCAAGAAATTTTTCCCAATGGGCAAGACATCTGCTCTGAGGGCAAAGATTTCAAGCTTCCAACAGAAGGCAGACGAGACTATTCCCGAAGCATGGGAACGTCTCCAGGAGTACATTCAAGAGTGTCCACATCATGGAATTAAAGAGTGGCTCCTGATTCAAGGTTTCTACCATGGGCTGACTCCAGTAGCTCGTAGCCACCTTGATGCCGCCGCAAGAGGAGCGTTTACCTCCCTCAATGTCACTCAAGCTAAAACTCTCATTGAGAACATAGTGACAAATCAAACATGGAGAGAAGAACGCCCTCAACTCAAGAAGAGAAGCACGAAAACCATTGAAGAGGTAAATGAAATATCTCACAAGATGGAGTTCTTGTTGAAGAAGTTGGATGAACGAGCCAAGGTAAAGAAAGATCGAGAGGCCATCCAACAATATGCCACTGCACGTGCGAACCAACGGAGCAGGGTGCAAAATGCAAGCCATGAAGCTGTGCAATCCTTCAACAATGGACGACCAACTTCGCGCTTCTAGGGCCAAGGTAACTCTAGTAACTCTAACTGGCTTTCACTTAAAGAACTTGTCATTAATCAAGCTAAAATCAATGAAATCATGAACAAAAGATTGTTAGCTAATGACAAGACTCTTGAATCATTAACTGCTAAAATGGATTCCCTTGTTTCTTCTGTTAAGGACCAATTAAACTTTAATAAAATTTTAGAGTCTCAAATAGCACAAATTGCTGCTACTGTTCCTTCTTCTGTAAATTCTTGCAATATCTTTAATGTGACCACGAGAGGGGGTAAGACCACTCGTGATCCACCATATCCTGACATGACAAAAAAGACTGCAAGAAAAGATAAGGAAGTTGAGGAAGACAAGGAAGAAGCACCATCTAAGCAGGAAAACACCAAGTTCTATGGAAAGACAGCTCCGCACGAGTTCTACGACACCAACATTCTGCTGCCATTTCCAAGAACAAGGAAGCCAACCACCGATGAACAATTCGGGAAGTTTGTTGAGGTAATTCGGCAATTATATGTCAATATTCCACTACTTGATGCAATGCAGGTTCCAACCTATGCCAAGTATTTGAGAGACATCCTCAACAACAAACGCCCGCTGCCTACAACTGAGGTGATTAAGCTAACAGAAGAATGCAGCGCGGCGATACTAAATCAACTACCAGAAAAGAAGAAGGACCCTGGATGTCCTACCATCGACTGCTCCATTGGGACACATCACTTCGAGCATGCACTGTGCGACTTGGGAGCAAGTGTCAGTGTCATGCCAAAGGTAATATTTGATAAACTAACCCATGCTGTTTTGTCCCCTACATCAATACATTTGCAGTTAGCGGATCAGTCAATTCGCCATCCTGCGGGGGTAGCTGAGAATATCCCCGTAAAGATACGCGAGTTCCTGGTCCCTGTGGATTTTGTGGTACTCGACATGGAGGTGGATGAAAAGACTCCACTTATCCTGGGAAGACCATTTCTCAGCACTGCTAATGCACATATTGACGTTGGAGCCGGGGAAATTCAATTTACAATCAATGGGGCCCAGGAGAAGTTCAACTTCAAACCAAAGGTAGTGCAATGCTCACTAATCTTGGCAGTGGATGTGGAAACCGTCACATTCATAACTAGGCCAAAGAAAAAGACCAATCCAACGCCAAGAGCAAAGAGCAAGAAAATATGGAAGAAGAAGGTAATACAACCGATGACACCTCCGAAGAAAATTTCTGTATCAACTCAAGGAGGAGGTCCTGTTCTAAGGACCTGAGGTAACAACTCTTCCATCAAGGTAAGCCCACTGACCTTTAACTTTAAGTTACTTATTAAACTTCCTTCATCTTTTCCAACCCTTCTATCAACTTGAGTTAAGACAAGTAAAGTAAAAATAAAAACTCACTGAGCAAGGTGGACACCAGGTGGGGCCCAAAGGGGGGTCGCCCGACCCCACTTTGGTGGCCCCCACCTATCATCTCGTGTCCTTTGCCACTTCCTGTCATGACATGCTATGCTCCATTCAAGAAAACACCAAAACATTACCATGTCAACTCATGTAATCCCACTTGATCAACGAATTGAACCGTGCATGAGAATTCTCTAACTCTTTCATCTATTTTTCTTGCTTGTGCTTGTTCTGTTACTAGTGTAGTGTGCCCAGCATTACTCAAGAGTGAGAGGAGGGGTCGGCCGACCCCATGGTTGGCCCCACTTCCTCCCCTCCTCTGGTGTATGGCAGCACAAGTAATGTAGGGAGAGTGAGTATAGAAATAAAGACTCATAAACATCGACACTCACCCTAGGAGCTAGAGTTTCTAGTTCTCATCCCCTGCTTCCACTAAAACGTAAGTGAAATTAGGAGACACTGCTAACTTAACAAAAACCATCTTCTTCTTTCTAAAGTCACTTAAGCAACCCCTAGACAAATCACTCTTGCTAAGTATGGGAAAGATACTTGCTTAAAGCCTTAAGTAAATCAACATTTTGAGAAGCTCATCCCGTGAAGCATCTCATGAGCAAACATCCACCCATCTAGTCTTGTCTTGTTCCCTCCTTTCTCTTTCACCACATTCCAAGAAGAGATTCTTTGAGAAAACATCCAAAAGAAAGGAGAGAGTGAGTGGAGATGGGGAACCAGCCATGGCACACATTCATCATCAATCTGGTGAACAGCTAGCGCAAAGAGGAGGTGGTGATGGGGTCGCCTGACCCCCTCCCTGCAGCATTTCTTATTTCTTTCTTTCCCATCCATCTTTCCTTGACACAAGGTGTTGTCCATTTGTGGTTTCGTGGAAAAAGAGGGGTCGGCCGACCCTGACAAAGTGCCCTCTGCACTTGTCCTCTCTTCCATCCACTCACTCATTCACTCACAACCACTTTCCTCTACTAGCAACTCAAGAAAATCATCAACACTCTTCCTTTCACTTTCCCTATTGCTCAAGTGTTCACCCGTCGAGAAATCAAGAGAGGTAATCAGCCGGTAAGAAGAGTTAAAATCTAAACTAACCTCTCTGGTGGAAGTGGTGTTCGTTATTTTCTTGATCTAGCATGAAGAATCCACTCAAGAACATAGGGAAGAAAGTGCGTGGAGCGTTTAGCGGAAGCTCATCAAGGCGCTCCCATGGCACCATGAGTTCGGTAGAAGAGTACTCCTCTCATCAGGGACTTCCCTCTGAGACTCATGAGGAGCAAGAGCATGAGGCCATGCCACAGCAAACACCACCTAATCAAGAAGCAGCACCTCTACGGATGCAAGATATAGAGACCGGACTTTTGCTCACCGTAGAAGAAATGGAGAAGCTTAACCATCTACGCCATCGTGAATTCAAGCATACCAAGGTAATTGACCCTAAATTCCTCAAAGACACAGGTATGTATGAGGAATTCTTTGATGTCTTTGCTGCAATAGGATGGGGTGAATTTTGGGACTTTTCGGAACACCTAGGTAGCAAGATTCTCACTCTAGAATTTTTGAGCACCGTAAGGGTAACCGAAACAACCATTTACTTTCACCTAAGAAACCAAGATTATGATTTCACATGGGACCATCTAGCTGCATGTTTAGGCTTTATGAATTTTAAAACCAACGTAGAAGTTGCCACAAGGGGTTTTAATAGACAAGAATTTTGGCATGAAATAACTGGGGAGAATCTAATTGGAAAGACTTACCCACGTACTAGCCATATTTGCCATCCCACACTACGGTTCATGCACAAATGGATAGGCATCACTCTATTCCCTAGAGATGACATTCGGATTGTGCGGGAAATTGATAATAGAATTCTATATGCCATGGTGAATAGAATTCGTATTGCACCGGTAAAAGCCATGGTACATCATTGGATCACTATAGCACGGAAGAATGACCCAATTGAGTTCACCTCCATAATTACAAAATTGTGTGATTACATTTTGATCCTTGATGACACCATCCAGTACATACCCACTCCTAGAACTGTGTTAGGAAAATATCATTTCATTCAAGCAAAAGTAATTACGCGTGGCCCCAATGACACAATTGAATTTATATTGCGTAAATCAAATGCAAGACTCATTTTGCCACAACCAGAGTTAAAATTATACGGGGGCCACCCGTTAATGCCTAATGTTCCTGGAGTTGGAGGACGTAGAAGTTTTGCAGGGCCATTCACACGTGGACAGTCACGAGCTGAACAGCAAGATGATTCAGATAATGAGGGCACTTCCAATGCCATGCACACCTCCGGGACGGGGAGGAGACGTAGTGCCCGGTTGTCTCTTTCTTCTTCGCAGGAGATTGGAAACCGCAGTCACCGTCATGACATGGAGCTACTCAGATCAGGTATGGCTACATTGCGTACTAACCATGAAGCCATTCACACTGCCACTGTGGAAACCCAACAGCAAATCCAAAATTTTGAGGAGAGCAGCAATAGAAACTGGTGCCAAGCCTACACATCATATCACCTGCCCGTACCACCATACATTCCTCAACCACCACATGCATATCCACCTCCTCCTGCACAATATCCTCCACAGCAATATCCTCCACCATATCCACCATATCCATCGTATCCACCCCAGTGAGGAAGGACAAGCTTGGGGGAGATCCTCTCCCCCACCAAGGTAAGTATTCTATCCTATTTATTTCCATGCATTTTATCATTCCTGCTCTAAAAAAAATTAGCATTTTCCTTTAGCATATATGCTTCATGTATGTCTATATCCCTCATGGAAATGATGACTAGTTGCTTGTTAATGTTTCTCTAGTACCTAGTATACAACTTAGTATTTCTCCAAGTATGGATCACTTAGCTCACTTAAACTGCCATGAACCTGAAAACTTTGTGGGTTGCAAGTGCTAGAACTAAGTCTAAGTTGTTGTGGGACATGAGATAGTGAGACAAGAGCTGCTATAATATTATTCTAAGCATGCATGATTATCAGAGATTTATTCTTAAAATGATCAAAACCTTAATTGTTCCTCAAGCGTGATGAATTCCTACCACAGCTATATCTACTTTACATGATTGCAACCTTTCCACATAAGCTATTTGCTTTGTGTTGAGTGTCGTCAAGTCTTGTTGACCCCTGTTAAGAGACTTTTCATGCTCCTAAGATCAAGATCACGTACACACCACATATATATATGCTGCTTCTACACTGGAAGTACGCAACCACATGTATTTCGCATCCACTAAATAGGTTGCTCCATACTCTAAATGTTAGAATATCTCTCTCTAAGCATTATTTGGTAAATGAGACATCAAAAGCCTAGGCAAAATGAAATAAAAAGATGGACATGTGCAAGTCCACAAAAAAAAAATTGAGCACATAAAGCTCGAAGAAAAAAGAAAATGCTAGCCATGTCTCAATATACAAGTAGAGAGAGTGTAGCAAATAAAGGAGCAACCTAGTCCACCATATATCACACTTGCACATCTTGATCTGGGAGTATGACACTTCTCTTCAAGGATCCGAGCTTTGACTTCGCAACACATGCAAAGTAAGTATGCTATCTCCTTTCATCCCTACCTTAAGCTCCACATAAGCCTTTTAGAAATAGGATGAAATAGAGAAGGCAACTCTATCATATGCCTTGGTGAGGAATTATACACCATTTGAGTGACATGAGAGAACCATATGAGGAACATTTAAGTTTTCTTTTGAAAATATCACAAAACCTCTGATATGAAACTTGCTAAGAATGAGAAAGTTAGTGCTCAAGTCAAACTGTTCTGTCTTTCAACCACCTAAGACAAAGGAAAAGCCATAAGCCCCATAAGGGACTAAGGTAATATGGGTAAGTTTACATAGCTAAATTTTTCATGCAAAGAGAAGAACTTTGTTGTACACATGGTACTCTTGAAATGTGAACATAGTAACAATACCTGATCCACCGAGGCTAAGTTTGATTGTTTGCTCGGGACGAGCAAAGGTTAAGCTTGGGGGATCTTGTTGACGGTGGATATACCATAGAAATCCACATACAAAACACCGTCAACATGCCTCGGTTGCAAGGGGAAATGACATGACATGAACATATTTTATCCATAACTAGTTCCACTTGTACTCTTAGCTTGTTTATGCAGGAACAACAAATTCAAGACATTATTTGACAAAGCCAACATCAGAATCATCAAGAGGAGATCGAGGGGACAACATGTGACACCCTGGGCCCAAGGGAGGGGGTCGCCCGACCCCTCTTTGGTGGGACCCAGGTGTGCCACCTACTCCACCGACATAAGGGACCATTGTGGACACTGCTGGTGGGCCCAGGTGGTCAGGAGTGGGGTCGCCCGACCCCACATGTAAGGCGGTTTCAGGGTCGGTGGCCTCCCACCGACCTTCCCCACATGTCTCACGTGTTGGTTTGCCCCTGCCGTTGATCAAATGGCGGTTGTGAAGTCGGTTTGATCCAAGGGTGGAGAGGCATGATCACACGGATCGATGACGTGGCGGTGGAGTAGCCCCTACTCCACCTCTCCCTATAAATAGAGGCTGATTTCACCCTTCCAAGGCATGATGAATTCAAGGTTCAAGTGATCCAAGCTAGATACAAGTGAGTAGTAGTAGTAGTAGTCTAGTGTGGGAGTTAGAGTTGAGTCGAGCGAAGCTCGGGGTCTCCGGAGTCGTCTTCTGGAGAGTCTGGTATAGCTCTTGTATCTTTTCTCCTGTAAGACTTGTTTTCTTAATATATTCTCTTTCTACTTTTCTAAGTATTACTTTGTGCAATATTATTCTTGCAATAGTATTGTAGTGTTCTATCTTGTCCTTTAGTAGTTACATATTAGATTGTGATCCTGTAACAAGCTCGTGGCTGTTTCCCATCGCCTTTAGCAAGGTGCTATAGTTGTTTGATCGCAGCTAGAGTAGTGAGAGTTAGTGTAAGGGCGGTGCTTAGGCTAGGTCTTGCCTTTGGGTGTCGCTGGCTCGGACGGAAAGTAGGGGCACACTCCCTAGTAGGTGACAGATCGTGGGCGGCATTAGGTTCTCCTCACGTACGAGCTAGTTCTTAAAAGATAAGGCGTCCATAAGCCCAATAGTCGCTTTCGGTAAGGGGTTAGGTGAAAAACCTTTTAAGCGTCTTACCAGCTCGGCTATCCCTGGCAGCCATTAGTAAGGTATCAATCTAGTGTGTCTCTGCTATTTGATTAAGATTAGTTCACGAGAGTAGAATTAGATATCCTAGGAACCTGTACTCACTCGTTGTCCTCCCACCTAGCTACTCTACTCTAGTTATCTTGTAGTTATCCTTTTTGATTATCTCTGGATCATCATCATCCCTTCCTTCACCTTTCGTTACCACCTCTCTGCACTGGTTGTAACTAAGTTGAGATAGGATCTCTTTTCTTACAAGCATTTCTAGCTATTGCTTTCCCTTGGGAAAATATAAATTACGATACCTTGGAATACTCCCGGGTGAAGTGCTACAGCGGTACCTTCTGTGCGCTTGCGGAATTATCCAATAGTTAATAGAGTTACCACACCAGGCACTTCTGGCGCCATCACCGATATCCGGTGGTTGCGTTAAGAAGTGCCAACAAAGCACCGGACGGTGCACCGGACGCTGGAAGTTAGCGTCCGGTGACCTTTCAGTAGCAAGTACAGTTAGCCATTATGGAGCACCGGACGCTCGGTGCAGTGTGTCCGATGCAACATAATGTGCGTCTGGTGACCCCGTTTTCAGTGGAAAACGGTTGGCTGACCTTTGGACTTCGTGGGTAGTATTTATACTCCTCCACCTCGTCCATGAGAGCTCTCTTGCCCATTTGAACATCAGAGAAACTTGTTGTGGAGCAAGAGAGTAGCAAGAGCCTAGAGAGGATTGAGTTTTGAGTGTTTTCTTGAGAGAATCCTTCTCTATTGAGTTCCAAGAGTCAAGTGTGCATCCACCACTCTCTAGAGCCTTGTTTGGGTCAAGTGAGAGTTCTTTGCTTGTTACTCTTGGTGATCGCCATCACCTAGACGGTTCGGTGGTGATTGGAGGCACGAAGACCGCCCGGAGTTCTTGTGGGTGGCTCGTGTCAAGCTTGTGAGCGGTTTTGGGCGATTCACCGCGACGGAGTGTCGAAGAATCAGCCCATAGAGAGCACTTGGTCCTTGCGCGCACCAAGGGGGAGTAAGACCCTTGCGCGGGTGCTCCAACAAGGACTAGTGGAGAGTGGCGACTCTCCGATACCTCGGCAAAACATCGCCGAGCACTTTCTTCCACTACTCCTTTACATTCTAGCATTTACTTTGTGTTTTTACATTCTTAGAATTTTCATGCTAGAATAGGTTTGGAACTAGGTTGCAAAACTTTTATCCGGTAGCTCTCTAGATCATACTAGGCACAAGGGGTTGAATTGGTGCTTATAGGTTGCTTAAATTTTTAGAGAAGCCCAATTCACCCCCCCCCCCTCTTGGGCATCTTGATCCTTTCACTTATATTGTTTCATGAAACCCCACTTAGCAGATGAAATTATATCTGCTCAATATTCTTCAACTGCTTTTCATTTTCTCATTCAACACATGGGCGTGTGTGTATCCTTTAGTCTGTACATTATTTGCCACATATATATGATGGTGCCCTTCACAAAGAGTCAATGCCTTCCATGAACCGCTACTGCATACAGGGGCTTTGCTCAGAGTCTGGGACGCTCGGCAAAGGCTTTGCCGAGAGTCGCTCTCGGCAAAGGCCTATCGGCACATCTTTTATCGGCAAAGAGGTCTTTGCTAAGAGCCATTCATCGAGCTCTCGGCAAAGGGTTTGCCGAGAGCCAAACCTAGCTTTCGGCAAAGAAAAGTAGCCGTTACGGCTGTTGGCGGATGACAGCGATTTTGCCGAGAGCTACCTGACCGAGCTCTCGGCAAAGAAATTTAATTTTTTTTTGGAAAAGGTCTTTGCCGAGAGCTGGCAAGAGGGCTCTTGGCAAAGAGATTAATTTTTTTTAAAACCTCTTTACCGAGAGCCTCTAGGAGGGACTCTCGGCAAAGTAATTAATTTTTTTTGAAAACCTCTTTGCCGAGAGCCTCCTGGAGAGCTCTCGATAACGTAATTATTTTTTTTGAAAACCTCTTTGCCGAGAGCCCCTCTCGGCAAATCGACCAAATTTTTTTTCTGTTTTTCGTCCAATTTCCACAGAAATGATCATATGACACATATATTTCCAGAAAATCACATATTTCACATCCAAGAGCCTATAGCTCACATACTCGACATCGATGACAATACATACCACATAATCCACACAAATGTTATTTCTATCACTTGTGGTCGACGCTAAAGCG